>NC_091798.1:918333-1221944 GCF_041296235.1 Equus asinus | reverse complement strand
GAGTGTTCACCAACTGGCTGTGGCGTAGCCGGCAGGTGATTTTGGCGTGTCCGATAGGTGGTTCTGGCGAGTCGAGCAGGTGCTTCCGGCATGCTCGGCAGGTGCTTCCGGTGTCATTGGCATGTGGTTCTGGCAGGTCTGAGAGGTGGTTCCGGCATGCCTGACAGGTGATTCCGGAGTGTTCGCCAAGCGGTTCTGGCATAGGCGGCAGGTGATTTTGCCATGTCCAGAATGTGGTTCCAGCGAGTCGAACATGTGGTTCCGGCGTGTCCGGCAGGTGTTTCCGGTCTGTCCAGCAGGTGGTTCTGGGGTGTCCGGCATGAGGTTCTGGCACGTCTGAGAGGTGGTTCCGGCCGGCCCGACATGCGTTTCCGGAGTGTCCGCCACGTGGTTCAGGCACGTCTGAGAGGTGGTTCCAGCATGCCCGGCAGGTTTTCCCGGAGAGTCCTCCAAGTGGTTCTGGCGTAGCCCGCAGGTGATTTTGGTGTGTCCGGCAGGTTGTTCCGTTCTGTCCGATAGGTTGTTCCGGCATGTCCAGCACGTGCTTCTGGCACTTCTGAGAGGTGGTTCTGGCATGCCGGGCAGGTTATTCCGGAGTGTCCGGTAAGTGGTTCTGGTGTAGCCGGCAGTTCATTTTGGCGTGTCTGGCACATGGGTCCTGCGAGTCGAGCAGGTGGTTCCGGCGTGCTCGGCAGGTGGTCCAGGCATGTCCGGCAGGTGGTTCCAGTCTGTCCAGGACGTGGTTCCAGCGTGTCCGGCACGTGGTTCTCTTACGTCTGAGAGGTGGTTCCTGCATGCCTGGCAGGTTATTGCGGATTGTCTGCCAGGTGGTTCTCTCATAGCCAGCTGTTGATTTTGGCCGGTCAGGCAGGTGGTTCTGGTGAGTCCAGCAGGTGGCTCCGGCGTGCTCGGCAGGTGGTTCTGGCATGTCTGGCAGGTGGTTCTGGCGAGTTGAGCAGCTGGTTCCAGCCTGTCCGTCAGGTTAGGGTTAGGGATAGGGTTGGGGTTACGGTTAGGGTTAGGGTTTAGGGTTTGGGGTTAGGGGTTAGGGTTAGGGGTAGGGTTAGGGTTAGGGTTACGGTTGGGTTAGGGTTTAGGGTTAGGCTTAGGGTTAGGGGTTAGGGTTAGGGTTAGGGTTTGGGGATAGGGTTAGGGTTAGGGTTAGGGCCCGGCAGGTGGTTCCGGCGAGCCGAGCAGGTGGCTCCGGCGTGCTTGGCACGTGCTTCCGCTGCGCCCGGCAGGTGGTTCCGGCGAGGCGAGCAGGTGGCTCCGGCGTGCTTGGCACGTGCTTCCGCTGGGCCCGGCAGGTGGTTCCGGCGAGGCTAGCAGGTGGCTCCGGCGCGCTCGGCAGGTGCTTCCACTGCACCCGGCAGGTGGTTCCGGCGAGGCGAGCAGGTGGCTCCGGCGCGCCCGGCAGGTGCTTCTGCTGGGCCTGGCAGATGGTTCCGGCGAGGCGAGCAGGTGGCTCCGGCGCGCCTGGCAGGTGGTTCCGGCGAGGCGAGCAGGTGGCTCCGGCGCGCTCGGCAGGTGCTTCCGCTGCGCCCGGCATGTGGTTCCGGCGAGGCGAGCAGGTTGTTCCTGCGTGCTTGGCAGGTGGTTCAGTTGGGTCTGGCAGGTGGTTTCGGTCTTTTTGGGGTGTGGTTCCAGCATCTCAGGCACATGGTTTTGGCACGTCTGAGAGGTGGTTCCGGCTGGCCCAACAGGTGTTTCTGGAGTCTCCGCCAAGTGGTTCTGGCGTAGCTGGCAGGTGATGTTGGCGTGACTGGCAGGTGGTTCCAGCCAGCCCGGCAGGTGTTTCCGGAGTGTTCACCAACTGGCTGTGGCGTAGCCGGCAGGTGATTTTGGCGTGTCCGATAGGTGGTTCTGGCGAGTCGAGCAGGTGCTTCCGGCATGCTCGGCAGGTGCTTCCGGTGTCATTGGCATGTGGTTCTGGCAGGTCTGAGAGGTGGTTCCGGCATGCCTGACAGGTGATTCCGGAGTGTTCGCCAAGCGGTTCTGGCATAGGCGGCAGGTGATTTTGCCATGTCCAGAATGTGGTTCCAGCGAGTCGAACATGTGGTTCCGGCGTGTCCGGCAGGTGTTTCCGGTCTGTCCAGCAGGTGGTTCTGGGGTGTCCGGCATGAGGTTCTGGCACGTCTGAGAGGTGGTTCCGGCCGGCCCGACATGCGTTTCCGGAGTGTCCGCCACGTGGTTCAGGCACGTCTGAGAGGTGGTTCCAGCATGCCCGGCAGGTTTTCCCGGAGAGTCCTCCAAGTGGTTCTGGCGTAGCCCGCAGGTGATTTTGGTGTGTCCGGCAGGTTGTTCCGTTCTGTCCGATAGGTTGTTCCGGCATGTCCAGCACGTGCTTCTGGCACTTCTGAGAGGTGGTTCTGGCATGCCGGGCAGGTTATTCCGGAGTGTCCGGTAAGTGGTTCTGGTGTAGCCGGCAGTTCATTTTGGCGTGTCTGGCACATGGGTCCTGCGAGTCGAGCAGGTGGTTCCGGCGTGCTCGGCAGGTGGTCCAGGCATGTCCGGCAGGTGGTTCCAGTCTGTCCAGGACGTGGTTCCAGCGTGTCCGGCACGTGGTTCTCTTACGTCTGAGAGGTGGTTCCTGCATGCCTGGCAGGTTATTGCGGATTGTCTGCCAGGTGGTTCTCTCATAGCCAGCTGTTGATTTTGGCCTGTCAGGCAGGTGGTTCTGGTGAGTCCAGCAGGTGGCTCCGGCGTGCTCGGCAGGTGGTTCTGGCGTGTCTGGCAGGTGGTTCCGGCGAGTTGAGCAGCTGGTTCCAGCCTGTCCGTCAGGTTAGGGTTAGGGATAGGGTTAGGGTTACGGTTAGGGTTAGGGTTTAGGGTTTGGGGTTAGGGGTTAGGGTTAGGGGTAGGGTTAGGGTTAGGGTTACGGTTGGGTTAGGGTTTAGGGTTAGGCTTAGGGTTAGGGGTTAGGGTTAGGGTTAGGGTTTGGGGATAGGGTTAGGGTTAGGGTTAGGGTTAGGGCCCGGCAGGTGGTTCCGGCGAGCCGAGCAGGTGGCTCCGGCGCGCCCGGCAGGTGCTTCCGCTGGGCCCGGCAGGTGGTTCCGGCGAGGCGAGCAGGTGGCTCCGGCGCGCCCGGTAGGTGCTTCCGCTGCGCCCGGCAGGTGGTTCCGGCGAGGCGAGCAGGTTGTTCCTGCGTGCTCGGCAGGTGGTTCAGTTGGGTCTGGCAGGTGGTTTCGGTCTGTTCGGGGTGTGGTTCCAGCATCTCAGGCACATGGTTCTGGCACGTCTGAGAGGTGTTTCCGGCTGGCCCAACAGGTGTTTCTGGAGTCTCCGCCAAGTGGTTCTGGCGTAGCTGGCAGGTGATGTTGGCGTGACTGGCAGGTGGTTCCAGCCAGCCCGGCAGGTGTTTCCGGAGTGTTCACCAACTGGCTGTGGCGTAGCCGGCAGGTGATTTTGGCGTGTCCGATAGGTGGTTCTGGCGAGTCGAGCAGGTGCTTCCGGCATGCTCGGCAGGTGCTTCCGGTGTCATTGGCATGTGGTTCTGGCAGGTCTGAGAGGTGGTTCCGGCATGCCTGACAGGTGATTCCGGAGTGTTCGCCAAGCGGTTCTGGCATAGGCGGCAGGTGATTTTGCCATGTCCAGAATGTGGTTCCAGCGAGTCGAACATGTGGTTCCGGCGTGTCCGGCAGGTGTTTCCGGTCTGTCCAGCAGGTGGTTCTGGGGTGTCCGGCATGAGGTTCTGGCACGTCTGAGAGGTGGTTCCGGCCGGCCCGACATGCGTTTCCGGAGTGTCCGCCACGTGGTTCAGGCACGTCTGAGAGGTGGTTCCAGCATGCCCGGCAGGTTTTCCCGGAGAGTCCTCCAAGTGGTTCTGGCGTAGCCCGCAGGTGATTTTGGTGTGTCCGGCAGGTTGTTCCGTTCTGTCCGATAGGTTGTTCCGGCATGTCCAGCACGTGCTTCTGGCACTTCTGAGAGGTGGTTCTGGCATGCCGGGCAGGTTATTCCGGAGTGTCCGGTAAGTGGTTCTGGTGTAGCCGGCAGTTCATTTTGGCGTGTCTGGCACATGGGTCCTGCGAGTCGAGCAGGTGGTTCCGGCGTGCTCGGCAGGTGGTCCAGGCATGTCCGGCAGGTGGTTCCAGTCTGTCCAGGACGTGGTTCCAGCGTGTCCGGCACGTGGTTCTCTTACGTCTGAGAGGTGGTTCCTGCATGCCTGGCAGGTTATTGCGGATTGTCTGCCAGGTGGTTCTCTCATAGCCAGCTGTTGATTTTGGCCGGTCAGGCAGGTGGTTCTGGTGAGTCCAGCAGGTGGCTCCGGCGTGCTCGGCAGGTGGTTCTGGCATGTCTGGCAGGTGGTTCCGGCGAGTTGAGCAGCTGGTTCCAGCCTGTCCGTCAGGTTAGGGTTAGGGATAGGGTTGGGGTTACGGTTAGGGTTAGGGTTTAGGGTTTGGGGTTAGGGGTTAGGGTTAGGCGTAGGGTTAGGGTTAGGGTTACGGTTGGGTTAGGGTTTAGGGTTAGGCTTAGGGTTAGGGGTTAGGGTTAGGGTTAGGGTTTGGGGATAGGGTTAGGGTTAGGGTTAGGGTTAGGGCCCGGCAGGTGGTTCCGGCGAGCCGAGCAGGTGGCTCCGGCGTGCTTGGCACGTGCTTCCGCTGCGCCCGGCAGGTGGTTCCGGCGAGGCGAGCAGGTGGCTCCGGCGTGCTTGGCACGTGCTTCCGCTGGGCCCGGCAGGTGGTTCCGGCGAGGCTAGCAGGTGGCTCCGGCGCGCTCGGCAGGTGCTTCCACTGCACCCGGCAGGTGGTTCCGGCGAGGCGAGCAGGTGGCTCCGGCGCGCCCGGCAGGTGCTTCTGCTGGGCCTGGCAGATGGTTCCGGCGAGGCGAGCAGGTGGCTCCGGCGCGCCTGGCAGGTGGTTCCGGCGAGGCGAGCAGGTGGCTCCGGCGCGCTCGGCAGGTGCTTCCGCTGCGCCCGGCATGTGGTTCCGGCGAGGCGAGCAGGTTGTTCCTGCGTGCTTGGCAGGTGGTTCAGTTGGGTCTGGCAGGTGGTTTCGGTCTTTTTGGGGTGTGGTTCCAGCATCTCAGGCACATGGTTTTGGCACGTCTGAGAGGTGTTTCCGGCTGGCCCAACAGGTGTTTCTGGAGTCTCCGCCAAGTGGTTCTGGCGTAGCTGGCAGGTGATGTTGGCGTGACTGGCAGGTGGTTCCAGCCAGCCCGGCAGGTGTTTCCGGAGTGTTCACCAACTGGCTGTGGCGTAGCCGGCAGGTGATTTTGGCGTGTCCGACAGGTGGTTCTGGCGAGTCGAGCAGGTGCTTCCGGCATGCTCGGCAGGTGCTTCCGGTGTCATTGGCATGTGGTTCTGGCAGGTCTGAGAGGTGGTTCCGGCATGCCTGACAGGTGATTCCGGAGTGTTCGCCAAGCGGTTCTGGCATAGGCGGCAGGTGATTTTGCCATGTCCAGAATGTGGTTCCAGCGAGTCGAACATGTGGTTCCGGCGTGTCCGGCAGGTGTTTCCGGTCTGTCCAGCAGGTGGTTCTGGGGTGTCCGGCATGAGGTTCTGGCACGTCTGAGAGGTGGTTCCGGCCGGCCCGACATGCGTTTCCGGAGTGTCCGCCACGTGGTTCAGGCACGTCTGAGAGGTGGTTCCAGCATGCCCGGCAGGTTTTCCCGGAGAGTCCTCCAAGTGGTTCTGGCGTAGCCCGCAGGTGATTTTGGTGTGTCCGGCAGGTTGTTCCGTTCTGTCCGATAGGTTGTTCCGGCATGTCCAGCACGTGCTTCTGGCACTTCTGAGAGGTGGTTCTGGCATGCCGGGCAGGTTATTCCGGAGTGTCCGGTAAGTGGTTCTGGTGTAGCCGGCAGTTCATTTTGGCGTGTCTGGCACATGGGTCCTGCGAGTCGAGCAGGTGGTTCCGGCGTGCTCGGCAGGTGGTCCAGGCATGTCCGGCAGGTGGTTCCAGTCTGTCCAGGACGTGGTTCCAGCGTGTCCGGCACGTGGTTCTCTTACGTCTGAGAGGTGGTTCCTGCATGCCTGGCAGGTTATTGCGGATTGTCTGCCAGGTGGTTCTCTCATAGCCAGCTGTTGATTTTGGCCTGTCAGGCAGGTGGTTCTGGTGAGTCCAGCAGGTGGCTCCGGCATGCTCGGCAGGTGGTTCTGGCGTGTCTGGCAGGTGGTTCCGGCGAGTTGAGCAGCTGGTTCCAGCCTGTCCGTCAGGTTAGGGTTAGGGATAGGGTTAGGGTTACGGTTAGGTTTAGGGTTTAGTGTTTGGGGTTAGGGGTTAGGGTTAGGGGTAGGGTTAGGGTTAGGGTTACGGTTGGGTTAGGGTTTAGGGTTAGGCTTAGGGTTAGGGGTTAGGGTTAGGGTTAGGGTTTGGGGATAGGGTTAGGGTTAGGGTTAGGGTTAGGGCCCGGCAGGTGGTTCCGGCGAGCCGAGCAGGTGGCTCCGGCGCGCCCGGCAGGTGCTTCCGCTGCGCCCGGCAGGTGGTTCCGGCGAGGCGAGCAGGTGGCTCCGGCGTGCTTGGCACGTGCTTCCGCTGGGCCCGGCAGGTGGTTCCGGCGAGGCTAGCAGGTGGCTCCGGCGCGCTCGGCAGGTGCTTCCACTGCACCCGGCAGGTGGTTCCGGCGAGGCGAGCAGGTGGCTCCGGCGCGCCCGGCAGGTGCTTCTGCTGGGCCTGGCAGATGGTTCCGGCGAGGCGAGCAGGTGGCTCCGGCGCGCCTGGCAGGTGGTTCCGGCGAGGCGAGCAGGTGGCTCCGGCGCGCTCGGCAGGTGCTTCCGCTGCGCCCGGCATGTGGTTCCGGCGAGGCGAGCAGGTTGTTCCTGCGTGCTTGGCAGGTGGTTCAGTTGGGTCTGGCAGGTGGTTTCGGTCTTTTTGGGGTGTGGTTCCAGCATCTCAGGCACATGGTTTTGGCACGTCTGAGAGGTGTTTCCGGCTGGCCCAACAGGTGTTTCTGGAGTCTCCGCCAAGTGGTTCTGGCGTAGCTGGCAGGTGATGTTGGCGTGACTGGCAGGTGGTTCCAGCCAGCCCGGCAGGTGTTTCCGGAGTGTTCACCAACTGGCTGTGGCGTAGCCGGCAGGTGATTTTGGCGTGTCCGATAGGTGGTTCTGGCGAGTCGAGCAGGTGCTTCCGGCATGCTCGGCAGGTGCTTCCGGTGTCATTGGCATGTGGTTCTGGCAGGTCTGAGAGGTGGTTCCGGCATGCCTGACAGGTGATTCCGGAGTGTTCGCCAAGCGGTTCTGGCATAGGCGGCAGGTGATTTTGCCATGTCCAGAATGTGGTTCCAGCGAGTCGAACATGTGGTTCCGGCGTGTCCGGCAGGTGTTTCCGGTCTGTCCAGCAGGTGGTTCTGGGGTGTCCGGCATGAGGTTCTGGCACGTCTGAGAGGTGGTTCCGGCCGGCCCGACATGCGTTTCCGGAGTGTCCGCCACGTGGTTCAGGCACGTCTGAGAGGTGGTTCCAGCATGCCCGGCAGGTTTTCCCGGAGAGTCCTCCAAGTGGTTCTGGCGTAGCCCGCAGGTGATTTTGGTGTGTCCGGCAGGTTGTTCCGTTCTGTCCGATAGGTTGTTCCGGCATGTCCAGCACGTGCTTCTGGCACTTCTGAGAGGTGGTTCTGGCATGCCGGGCAGGTTATTCCGGAGTGTCCGGTAAGTGGTTCTGGTGTAGCCGGCAGTTCATTTTGGCGTGTCTGGCACATGGGTCCTGCGAGTCGAGCAGGTGGTTCCGGCGTGCTCGGCAGGTGGTCCAGGCATGTCCGGCAGGTGGTTCCAGTCTGTCCAGGACGTGGTTCCAGCGTGTCCGGCACGTGGTTCTCTTACGTCTGAGAGGTGGTTCCTGCATGCCTGGCAGGTTATTGCGGATTGTCTGCCAGGTGGTTCTCTCATAGCCAGCTGTTGATTTTGGCCTGTCAGGCAGGTGGTTCTGGTGAGTCCAGCAGGTGGCTCCGGCGTGCTCGGCAGGTGGTTCTGGCATGTCTGGCAGGTGGTTCCGGCGAGTTGAGCAGCTGGTTCCAGCCTGTCCGTCAGGTTAGGGTTAGGGATAGGGTTGGGGTTACGGTTAGGGTTAGGGTTTAGGGTTTGGGGTTAGGGGTTAGGGTTAGGGGTAGGGTTAGGGTTAGGGTTACGGTTGGGTTAGGGTTTAGGGTTAGGCTTAGGGTTAGGGGTTAGGGTTAGGGTTAGGGTTTGGGGATAGGGTTAGGGTTAGGGTTAGGGTTAGGGCCCGGCAGGTGGTTCCGGCGAGCCGAGCAGGTGGCTCCGGCGCGCCCGGCAGGTGCTTCCGCTGCGCCCGGCAGGTGGTTCCGGCGAGGCGAGCAGGTGGCTCCGGCGTGCTTGGCACGTGCTTCCGCTGGGCCCGGCAGGTGGTTCCGGCGAGGCTAGCAGGTGGCTCCGGCGCGCTCGGCAGGTGCTTCCACTGCACCCGGCAGGTGGTTCCGGCGAGGCGAGCAGGTGGCTCCGGCGCGCCCGGCAGGTGCTTCTGCTGGGCCTGGCAGATGGTTCCGGCGAGGCGAGCAGGTGGCTCCGGCGCGCCTGGCAGGTGGTTCCGGCGAGGCGAGCAGGTGGCTCCGGCGCGCTCGGCAGGTGCTTCCGCTGCGCCCGGCAGGTGGTTCCGGCGAGGCGAGCAGGTTGTTCCTGCGTGCTCGGCAGGTGGTTCAGTTGGGTCTGGCAGGTGGTTTCGGTCTGTTCGGGGTGTGGTTCCAGCATCTCAGGCACATGGTTCTGGCACGTCTGAGAGGTGTTTCCGGCTGGCCCAACAGGTGTTTCTGGAGTCTCCGCCAAGTGGTTCTGGCGTAGCTGGCAGGTGATGTTGGCGTGACTGGCAGGTGGTTCCAGCCAGCCCGGCAGGTGTTTCCGGAGTGTTCACCAACTGGCTGTGGCGTAGCCGGCAGGTGATTTTGGCGTGTCCGACAGGTGGTTCTGGCGAGTCGAGCAGGTGCTTCCGGCATGCTCGGCAGGTGCTTCCGGTGTCATTGGCATGTGGTTCTGGCAGGTCTGAGAGGTGGTTCCGGCATGCCTGACAGGTGATTCCGGAGTGTTCGCCAAGCGGTTCTGGCATAGGCGGCAGGTGATTTTGCCATGTCCAGAATGTGGTTCCAGCGAGTCGAACATGTGGTTCCGGCGTGTCCGGCAGGTGTTTCCGGTCTGTCCAGCAGGTGGTTCTGGGGTGTCCGGCATGAGGTTCTGGCACGTCTGAGAGGTGGTTCCGGCCGGCCCGACATGCGTTTCCGGAGTGTCCGCCACGTGGTTCAGGCACGTCTGAGAGGTGGTTCCAGCATGCCCGGCAGGTTTTCCCGGAGAGTCCTCCAAGTGGTTCTGGCGTAGCCCGCAGGTGATTTTGGTGTGTCCGGCAGGTTGTTCCGTTCTGTCCGATAGGTTGTTCCGGCATGTCCAGCACGTGCTTCTGGCACTTCTGAGAGGTGGTTCTGGCATGCCGGGCAGGTTATTCCGGAGTGTCCGGTAAGTGGTTCTGGTGTAGCCGGCAGTTCATTTTGGCGTGTCTGGCACATGGGTCCTGCGAGTCGAGCAGGTGGTTCCGGCGTGCTCGGCAGGTGGTCCAGGCATGTCCGGCAGGTGGTTCCAGTCTGTCCAGGACGTGGTTCCAGCGTGTCCGGCACGTGGTTCTCTTAGTCTGAGAGGTGGTTCCTGCATGCCTGGCAGGTTATTGCGGATTGTCTGCCAGGTGGTTCTCTCATAGCCAGCTGTTGATTTTGGCCTGTCAGGCAGGTGGTTCTGGTGAGTCCAGCAGGTGGCTCCGGCGTGCTCGGCAGGTGGTTCTGGCGTGTCTGGCAGGTGGTTCCGGCGAGTTGAGCAGCTGGTTCCAGCCTGTCCGTCAGGTTAGGGTTAGGGATAGGGTTAGGGTTACGGTTAGGGTTAGGGTTTAGGGTTTGGGGTTAGGGGTTAGGGTTAGGGGTAGGGTTAGGGTTAGGGTTACGGTTGGGTTAGGGTTTAGGGTTAGGCTTAGGGTTAGGGGTTAGGGTTAGGGTTAGGGTTTGGGGATAGGGTTAGGGTTAGGGTTAGGGTTAGGGCCCGGCAGGTGGTTCCGGCGAGCCGAGCAGGTGGCTCCGGCGCGCCCGGCAGGTGCTTCCGCTGGGCCCGGCAGGTGGTTCCGGCGAGGCGAGCAGGTGGCTCCGGCGCGCCCGGCAGGTGCTTCCGCTGCGCCCGGCAGGTGGTTCCGGCGAGGCGAGCAGGTTGTTCCTGCGTGCTCGGCAGGTGGTTCAGTTGGGTCTGGCAGGTGGTTTCGGTCTGTTCGGGGTGGGGTTCCAGCATCTCAGGCACATGGTTCTGGCACGTCTGAGAGGTGGTTCCGGCTGGCCCAACAGGTGTTTCTGGAGTCTCCGCCAAGTGGTTCTGGCGTAGCTGGCAGGTGATGTTGGCGTGACTGGCAGGTGGTTCCAGCCAGCCCGGCAGGTGTTTCCGGAGTGTTCACCAACTGGCTGTGGCGTAGCCGGCAGGTGATTTTGGCGTGTCCGACAGGTGGTTCTGGCGAGTCGAGCAGGTGCTTCCGGCATGCTCGGCAGGTGCTTCCGGTGTCATTGGCATGTGGTTCTGGCAGGTCTGAGAGGTGGTTCCGGCATGCCTGACAGGTGATTCCGGAGTGTTCGCCAAGCGGTTCTGGCATAGGCGGCAGGTGATTTTGCCATGTCCAGAATGTGGTTCCAGCGAGTCGAACATGTGGTTCCGGCGTGTCCGGCAGGTGTTTCCGGTCTGTCCAGCAGGTGGTTCTGGGGTGTCCGGCATGAGGTTCTGGCACGTCTGAGAGGTGGTTCCGGCCGGCCCGACATGCGTTTCCGGAGTGTCCGCCACGTGGTTCAGGCACGTCTGAGAGGTGGTTCCAGCATGCCCGGCAGGTTTTCCCGGAGAGTCCTCCAAGTGGTTCTGGCGTAGCCCGCAGGTGATTTTGGTGTGTCCGGCAGGTTGTTCCGTTCTGTCCGATAGGTTGTTCCGGCATGTCCAGCACGTGCTTCTGGCACTTCTGAGAGGTGGTTCTGGCATGCCGGGCAGGTTATTCCGGAGTGTCCGGTAAGTGGTTCTGGTGTAGCCGGCAGTTCATTTTGGCGTGTCTGGCACATGGGTCCTGCGAGTCGAGCAGGTGGTTCCGGCGTGCTCGGCAGGTGGTCCAGGCATGTCCGGCAGGTGGTTCCAGTCTGTCCAGGACGTGGTTCCAGCGTGTCCGGCACGTGGTTCTCTTACGTCTGAGAGGTGGTTCCTGCATGCCTGGCAGGTTATTGCGGATTGTCTGCCAGGTGGTTCTCTCATAGCCAGCTGTTGATTTTGGCCTGTCAGGCAGGTGGTTCTGGTGAGTCCAGCAGGTGGCTCCGGCGTGCTCGGCAGGTGGTTCTGGCATGTCTGGCAGGTGGTTCCGGCGAGTTGAGCAGCTGGTTCCAGCCTGTCCGTCAGGTTAGGGTTAGGGATAGGGTTGGGGTTACGGTTAGGGTTAGGGTTTAGGGTTTGGGGTTAGGGGTTAGGGTTAGGGGTAGGGTTAGGGTTAGGGTTACGGTTGGGTTAGGGTTTAGGGTTAGGCTTAGGGTTAGGGGTTAGGGTTAGGGTTAGGGTTTGGGGATAGGGTTAGGGTTAGGGTTAGGGTTAGGGTTAGGGCCCGGCAGGTGGTTCCGGCGAGCCGAGCAGGTGGCTCCGGCGCGCCCGGCAGGTGCTTCCGCTGCGCCCGGCAGGTGGTTCCGGCGAGGCGAGCAGGTGGCTCCGGCGTGCTTGGCACGTGCTTCCGCTGGGCCCGGCAGGTGGTTCCGGCGAGGCTAGCAGGTGGCTCCGGCGCGCTCGGCAGGTGCTTCCACTGCACCCGGCAGGTGGTTCCGGCGAGGCGAGCAGGTGGCTCCGGCGCGCCCGGCAGGTGCTTCTGCTGGGCCTGGCAGATGGTTCCGGCGAGGCGAGCAGGTGGCTCCGGCGCGCCTGGCAGGTGGTTCCGGCGAGGCGAGCAGGTGGCTCCGGCGCGCTCGGCAGGTGCTTCCGCTGCGCCCGGCAGGTGGTTCCGGCGAGGCGAGCAGGTTGTTCCTGCGTGCTCGGCAGGTGGTTCAGTTGGGTCTGGCAGGTGGTTTCGGTCTGTTCGGGGTGTGGTTCCAGCATCTCAGGCACATGGTTCTGGCACGTCTGAGAGGTGTTTCCGGCTGGCCCAACAGGTGTTTCTGGAGTCTCCGCCAAGTGGTTCTGGCGTAGCTGGCAGGTGATGTTGGCGTGACTGGCAGGTGGTTCCAGCCAGCCCGGCAGGTGTTTCCGGAGTGTTCACCAACTGGCTGTGGCGTAGCCGGCAGGTGATTTTGGCGTGTCCGACAGGTGGTTCTGGCGAGTCGAGCAGGTGCTTCCGGCATGCTCGGCAGGTGCTTCCGGTGTCATTGGCATGTGGTTCTGGCAGGTCTGAGAGGTGGTTCCGGCATGCCTGACAGGTGATTCCGGAGTGTTCGCCAAGCGGTTCTGGCATAGGCGGCAGGTGATTTTGCCATGTCCAGAATGTGGTTCCAGCGAGTCGAACATGTGGTTCCGGCGTGTCCGGCAGGTGTTTCCGGTCTGTCCAGCAGGTGGTTCTGGGGTGTCCGGCATGAGGTTCTGGCACGTCTGAGAGGTGGTTCCGGCCGGCCCGACATGCGTTTCCGGAGTGTCCGCCACGTGGTTCAGGCACGTCTGAGAGGTGGTTCCAGCATGCCCGGCAGGTTTTCCCGGAGAGTCCTCCAAGTGGTTCTGGCGTAGCCCGCAGGTGATTTTGGTGTGTCCGGCAGGTTGTTCCGTTCTGTCCGATAGGTTGTTCCGGCATGTCCAGCACGTGCTTCTGGCACTTCTGAGAGGTGGTTCTGGCATGCCGGGCAGGTTATTCCGGAGTGTCCGGTAAGTGGTTCTGGTGTAGCCGGCAGTTCATTTTGGCGTGTCTGGCACATGGGTCCTGCGAGTCGAGCAGGTGGTTCCGGCGTGCTCGGCAGGTGGTCCAGGCATGTCCGGCAGGTGGTTCCAGTCTGTCCAGGACGTGGTTCCAGCGTGTCCGGCACGTGGTTCTCTTACGTCTGAGAGGTGGTTCCTGCATGCCTGGCAGGTTATTGCGGATTGTCTGCCAGGTGGTTCTCTCATAGCCAGCTGTTGATTTTGGCCTGTCAGGCAGGTGGTTCTGGTGAGTCCAGCAGGTGGCTCCGGCGTGCTCGGCAGGTGGTTCTGGCGTGTCTGGCAGGTGGTTCCGGCGAGTTGAGCAGCTGGTTCCAGCCTGTCCGTCAGGTTAGGGTTAGGGATAGGGTTAGGGTTACGGTTAGGGTTAGGGTTTAGGGTTTGGGGTTAGGGGTTAGGGTTAGGGGTAGGGTTAGGGTTAGGGTTACGGTTGGGTTAGGGTTTAGGGTTAGGCTTAGGGTTAGGGGTTAGGGTTAGGGTTAGGGTTTGGGGATAGGGTTAGGGTTAGGGTTAGGGTTAGGGCCCGGCAGGTGGTTCCGGCGAGCCGAGCAGGTGGCTCCGGCGCGCCCGGCAGGTGCTTCCGCTGGGCCCGGCAGGTGGTTCCGGCGAGGCGAGCAGGTGGCTCCGGCGCACCCGGCAGGTGCTTCCGCTGCGCCCGGCAGGTGGTTCCGGCGAGGCGAGCAGGTTGTTCCTGCGTGCTCGGCAGGTGGTTCAGTTGGGTCTGGCAGGTGGTTTCGGTCTGTTCGGGGTGGGGTTCCAGCATCTCAGGCACATGGTTCTGGCACGTCTGAGAGGTGGTTCCGGCTGGCCCAACAGGTGTTTCTGGAGTCTCCGCCAAGTGGTTCTGGCGTAGCTGGCAGGTGATGTTGGCGTGACTGGCAGGTGGTTCCAGCCAGCCCGGCAGGTGTTTCCGGAGTGTTCACCAACTGGCTGTGGCGTAGCCGGCAGGTGATTTTGGCGTGTCCGACAGGTGGTTCTGGCGAGTCGAGCAGGTGCTTCCGGCATGCTCGGCAGGTGCTTCCGGTGTCATTGGCATGTGGTTCTGGCAGGTCTGAGAGGTGGTTCCGGCATGCCTGACAGGTGATTCCGGAGTGTTCGCCAAGCGGTTCTGGCATAGGCGGCAGGTGATTTTGCCATGTCCAGAATGTGGTTCCAGCGAGTCGAACATGTGGTTCCGGCGTGTCCGGCAGGTGTTTCCGGTCTGTCCAGCAGGTGGTTCTGGGGTGTCCGGCATGAGGTTCTGGCACGTCTGAGAGGTGGTTCCGGCCGGCCCGACATGCGTTTCCGGAGTGTCCGCCACGTGGTTCAGGCACGTCTGAGAGGTGGTTCCAGCATGCCCGGCAGGTTTTCCCGGAGAGTCCTCCAAGTGGTTCTGGCGTAGCCCGCAGGTGATTTTGGTGTGTCCGGCAGGTTGTTCCGTTCTGTCCGATAGGTTGTTCCGGCATGTCCAGCACGTGCTTCTGGCACTTCTGAGAGGTGGTTCTGGCATGCCGGGCAGGTTATTCCGGAGTGTCCGGTAAGTGGTTCTGGTGTAGCCGGCAGTTCATTTTGGCGTGTCTGGCACATGGGTCCTGCGAGTCGAGCAGGTGGTTCCGGCGTGCTCGGCAGGTGGTCCAGGCATGTCCGGCAGGTGGTTCCAGTCTGTCCAGGACGTGGTTCCAGCGTGTCCGGCACGTGGTTCTCTTACGTCTGAGAGGTGGTTCCTGCATGCCTGGCAGGTTATTGCGGATTGTCTGCCAGGTGGTTCTCTCATAGCCAGCTGTTGATTTTGGCCTGTCAGGCAGGTGGTTCTGGTGAGTCCAGCAGGTGGCTCCGGCGTGCTCGGCAGGTGGTTCTGGCGTGTCTGGCAGGTGGTTCCGGCGAGTTGAGCAGCTGGTTCCAGCCTGTCCGTCAGGTTAGGGTTAGGGATAGGGTTGGGGTTACGGTTAGGGTTAGGGTTTAGGGTTTGGGGTTAGGGGTTAGGGTTAGGGGTAGGGTTAGGGTTAGGGTTACGGTTGGGTTAGGGTTTAGGGTTAGGCTTAGGGTTAGGGGTTAGGGTTAGGGTTAGGGTTTGGGGATAGGGTTAGGGTTAGGGTTAGGGTTAGGGCCCGGCAGGTGGTTCCGGCGAGCCGAGCAGGTGGCTCCGGCGCGCCCGGCAGGTGCTTCCGCTGCGCCCGGCAGGTGGTTCCGGCGAGGCGAGCAGGTGGCTCCGGCGTGCTTGGCACGTGCTTCCGCTGGGCCCGGCAGGTGGTTCCGGCGAGGCTAGCAGGTGGCTCCGGCGCGCTCGGCAGGTGCTTCCACTGCACCCGGCAGGTGGTTCCGGCGAGGCGAGCAGGTGGCTCCGGCGCGCCCGGCAGGTGCTTCTGCTGGGCCTGGCAGATGGTTCCGGCGAGGCGAGCAGGTGGCTCCGGCGCGCCTGGCAGGTGGTTCCGGCGAGGCGAGCAGGTGGCTCCGGCGCGCTCGGCAGGTGCTTCCGCTGCGCCCGGCAGGTGGTTCCGGCGAGGCGAGCAGGTTGTTCCTGCGTGCTCGGCAGGTGGTTCAGTTGGGTCTGGCAGGTGGTTTCGGTCTGTTCGGGGTGTGGTTCCAGCATCTCAGGCACATGGTTCTGGCACGTCTGAGAGGTGTTTCCGGCTGGCCCAACAGGTGTTTCTGGAGTCTCCGCCAAGTGGTTCTGGCGTAGCTGGCAGGTGATGTTGGCGTGA
This sequence comes from Equus asinus, assembly GCF_041296235.1. NCBI lineage: Eukaryota > Metazoa > Chordata > Mammalia > Perissodactyla > Equidae > Equus > Equus asinus. The sequence goes on along the minus strand of NC_091798.1, from coordinate 1,206,455 downwards.
CTGGCAGGTGGTTCCAGCCAGCCCGGCAGGTGTTTCCGGAGTGTTCACCAACTGGCTGTGGCGTAGCCGGCAGGTGATTTTGGCGTGTCCGACAGGTGGTTCTGGCGAGTCGAGCAGGTGCTTCCGGCATGCTCGGCAGGTGCTTCCGGTGTCATTGGCATGTGGTTCTGGCAGGTCTGAGAGGTGGTTCCGGCATGCCTGACAGGTGATTCCGGAGTGTTCGCCAAGCGGTTCTGGCATAGGCGGCAGGTGATTTTGCCATGTCCAGAATGTGGTTCCAGCGAGTCGAACATGTGGTTCCGGCGTGTCCGGCAGGTGTTTCCGGTCTGTCCAGCAGGTGGTTCTGGGGTGTCCGGCATGAGGTTCTGGCACGTCTGAGAGGTGGTTCCGGCCGGCCCGACATGCGTTTCCGGAGTGTCCGCCACGTGGTTCAGGCACGTCTGAGAGGTGGTTCCAGCATGCCCGGCAGGTTTTCCCGGAGAGTCCTCCAAGTGGTTCTGGCGTAGCCCGCAGGTGATTTTGGTGTGTCCGGCAGGTTGTTCCGTTCTGTCCGATAGGTTGTTCCGGCATGTCCAGCACGTGCTTCTGGCACTTCTGAGAGGTGGTTCTGGCATGCCGGGCAGGTTATTCCGGAGTGTCCGGTAAGTGGTTCTGGTGTAGCCGGCAGTTCATTTTGGCGTGTCTGGCACATGGGTCCTGCGAGTCGAGCAGGTGGTTCCGGCGTGCTCGGCAGGTGGTCCAGGCATGTCCGGCAGGTGGTTCCAGTCTGTCCAGGACGTGGTTCCAGCGTGTCCGGCACGTGGTTCTCTTACGTCTGAGAGGTGGTTCCTGCATGCCTGGCAGGTTATTGCGGATTGTCTGCCAGGTGGTTCTCTCATAGCCAGCTGTTGATTTTGGCCTGTCAGGCAGGTGGTTCTGGTGAGTCCAGCAGGTGGCTCCGGCGTGCTCGGCAGGTGGTTCTGGCGTGTCTGGCAGGTGGTTCCGGCGAGTTGAGCAGCTGGTTCCAGCCTGTCCGTCAGGTTAGGGTTAGGGATAGGGTTAGGGTTACGGTTAGGGTTAGGGTTTAGGGTTTGGGGTTAGGGGTTAGGGTTAGGGGTAGGGTTAGGGTTAGGGTTACGGTTGGGTTAGGGTTTAGGGTTAGGCTTAGGGTTAGGGGTTAGGGTTAGGGTTAGGGTTTGGGGATAGGGTTAGGGTTAGGGTTAGGGTTAGGGCCCGGCAGGTGGTTCCGGCGAGCCGAGCAGGTGGCTCCGGCGCGCCCGGCAGGTGCTTCCGCTGGGCCCGGCAGGTGGTTCCGGCGAGGCGAGCAGGTGGCTCCGGCGCGCCCGGCAGGTGCTTCCGCTGCGCCCGGCAGGTGGTTCCGGCGAGGCGAGCAGGTTGTTCCTGCGTGCTCGGCAGGTGGTTCAGTTGGGTCTGGCAGGTGGTTTCGGTCTGTTCGGGGTGGGGTTCCAGCATCTCAGGCACATGGTTCTGGCACGTCTGAGAGGTGGTTCCGGCTGGCCCAACAGGTGTTTCTGGAGTCTCCGCCAAGTGGTTCTGGCGTAGCTGGCAGGTGATGTTGGCGTGACTGGCAGGTGGTTCCAGCCAGCCCGGCAGGTGTTTCCGGAGTGTTCACCAACTGGCTGTGGCGTAGCCGGCAGGTGATTTTGGCGTGTCCGACAGGTGGTTCTGGCGAGTCGAGCAGGTGCTTCCGGCATGCTCGGCAGGTGCTTCCGGTGTCATTGGCATGTGGTTCTGGCAGGTCTGAGAGGTGGTTCCGGCATGCCTGACAGGTGATTCCGGAGTGTTCGCCAAGCGGTTCTGGCATAGGCGGCAGGTGATTTTGCCATGTCCAGAATGTGGTTCCAGCGAGTCGAACATGTGGTTCCGGCGTGTCCGGCAGGTGTTTCCGGTCTGTCCAGCAGGTGGTTCTGGGGTGTCCGGCATGAGGTTCTGGCACGTCTGAGAGGTGGTTCCGGCCGGCCCGACATGCGTTTCCGGAGTGTCCGCCACGTGGTTCAGGCACGTCTGAGAGGTGGTTCCAGCATGCCCGGCAGGTTTTCCCGGAGAGTCCTCCAAGTGGTTCTGGCGTAGCCCGCAGGTGATTTTGGTGTGTCCGGCAGGTTGTTCCGTTCTGTCCGATAGGTTGTTCCGGCATGTCCAGCACGTGCTTCTGGCACTTCTGAGAGGTGGTTCTGGCATGCCGGGCAGGTTATTCCGGAGTGTCCGGTAAGTGGTTCTGGTGTAGCCGGCAGTTCATTTTGGCGTGTCTGGCACATGGGTCCTGCGAGTCGAGCAGGTGGTTCCGGCGTGCTCGGCAGGTGGTCCAGGCATGTCCGGCAGGTGGTTCCAGTCTGTCCAGGACGTGGTTCCAGCGTGTCCGGCACGTGGTTCTCTTACGTCTGAGAGGTGGTTCCTGCATGCCTGGCAGGTTATTGCGGATTGTCTGCCAGGTGGTTCTCTCATAGCCAGCTGTTGATTTTGGCCTGTCAGGCAGGTGGTTCTGGTGAGTCCAGCAGGTGGCTCCGGCGTGCTCGGCAGGTGGTTCTGGCGTGTCTGGCAGGTGGTTCCGGCGAGTTGAGCAGCTGGTTCCAGCCTGTCCGTCAGGTTAGGGTTAGGGATAGGGTTAGGGTTACGGTTAGGGTTAGGGTTTAGGGTTTGGGGTTAGGGGTTAGGGTTAGGGGTAGGGTTAGGGTTAGGGTTACGGTTGGGTTAGGGTTTAGGGTTAGGCTTAGGGTTAGGGGTTAGGGTTAGGGTTAGGGTTTGGGGATAGGGTTAGGGTTAGGGTTAGGGTTAGGGCCCGGCAGGTGGTTCCGGCGAGCCGAGCAGGTGGCTCCGGCGCGCCCGGCAGGTGCTTCCGCTGGGCCCGGCAGGTGGTTCCGTCGAGGCGAGCAGGTGGCTCCGGCGCGCCCGGCAGGTGCTTCCGCTGCGCCCGGCAGGTGGTTCCGGCGAGGCGAGCAGGTTGTTCCTGCGTGCTCGGCAGGTGGTTCAGTTGGGTCTGGCAGGTGGTTTCGGTCTGTTCGGGGTGGGGTTCCAGCATCTCAGGCACATGGTTCTGGCACGTCTGAGAGGTGGTTCCGGCTGGCCCAACAGGTGTTTCTGGAGTCTCCGCCAAGTGGTTCTGGCGTAGCTGGCAGGTGATGTTGGCGTGACTGGCAGGTGGTTCCAGCCAGCCCGGCAGGTGTTTCCGGAGTGTTCACCAACTGGCTGTGGCGTAGCCGGCAGGTGATTTTGGCGTGTCCGACAGGTGGTTCTGGCGAGTCGAGCAGGTGCTTCCGGCATGCTCGGCAGGTGCTTCCGGTGTCATTGGCATGTGGTTCTGGCAGGTCTGAGAGGTGGTTCCGGCATGCCTGACAGGTGATTCCGGAGTGTTCGCCAAGCGGTTCTGGCATAGGCGGCAGGTGATTTTGCCATGTCCAGAATGTGGTTCCAGCGAGTCGAACATGTGGTTCCGGCGTGTCCGGCAGGTGTTTCCGGTCTGTCCAGCAGGTGGTTCTGGGGTGTCCGGCATGAGGTTCTGGCACGTCTGAGAGGTGGTTCCGGCCGGCCCGACATGCGTTTCCGGAGTGTCCGCCACGTGGTTCAGGCACGTCTGAGAGGTGGTTCCAGCATGCCCGGCAGGTTTTCCCGGAGAGTCCTCCAAGTGGTTCTGGCGTAGCCCGCAGGTGATTTTGGTGTGTCCGGCAGGTTGTTCCGTTCTGTCCGATAGGTTGTTCCGGCATGTCCAGCACGTGCTTCTGGCACTTCTGAGAGGTGGTTCTGGCATGCCGGGCAGGTTATTCCGGAGTGTCCGGTAAGTGGTTCTGGTGTAGCCGGCAGTTCATTTTGGCGTGTCTGGCACATGGGTCCTGCGAGTCGAGCAGGTGGTTCCGGCGTGCTCGGCAGGTGGTCCAGGCATGTCCGGCAGGTGGTTCCAGTCTGTCCAGGACGTGGTTCCAGCGTGTCCGGCACGTGGTTCTGTTACGTCTGAGAGGTGGTTCCTGCATGCCTGGCAGGTTATTGCGGATTGTCTGCCAGGTGGTTCTCTCATAGCCAGCTGTTGATTTTGGCCTGTCAGGCAGGTGGTTCTGGTGAGTCCAGCAGGTGGCTCCGGCGTGCTCGGCAGGTGGTTCTGGCGTGTCTGGCAGGTGGTTCCGGCGAGTTGAGCAGCTGGTTCCAGCCTGTCCGTCAGGTTAGGGTTAGGGATAGGGTTAGGGTTACGGTTAGGTTTAGGGTTTAGGGTTTGGGGTTAGGGGTTAGGGTTAGGGGTAGGGTTAGGGTTAGGGTTACGGTTGGGTTAGGGTTTAGGGTTAGGCTTAGGGTTAGGGGTTAGGGTTAGGGTTAGGGTTTGGGGATAGGGTTAGGGTTAGGGTTAGGGTTAGGGCCCGGCAGGTGGTTCCGGCGAGCCGAGCAGGTGGCTCCGGCGCGCCCGGCAGGTGCTTCCGCTGGGCCCGGCAGGTGGTTCCGTCGAGGCGAGCAGGTGGCTCCGGCGCGCCCGGCAGGTGCTTCCGCTGCGCCCGGCAGGTGGTTCCGGCGAGGCGAGCAGGTTGTTCCTGCGTGCTCGGCAGGTGGTTCAGTTGGGTCTGGCAGGTGGTTTCGGTCTGTTCGGGGTGTGGTTCCAGCATCTCAGGCACATGGTTCTGGCACGTCTGAGAGGTGTTTCCGGCTGGCCCAACAGGTGTTTCTGGAGTCTCCGCCAAGTGGTTCTGGCGTAGCTGGCAGGTGATGTTGGCGTGACTGGCAGGTGGTTCCAGCCAGCCCGGCAGGTGTTTCCGGAGTGTTCACCAACTGGCTGTGGCGTAGCCGGCAGGTGATTTTGGCGTGTCCGATAGGTGGTTCTGGCGAGTCGAGCAGGTGCTTCCGGCATGCTCGGCAGGTGCTTCCGGTGTCATTGGCATGTGGTTCTGGCAGGTCTGAGAGGTGGTTCCGGCATGCCTGACAGGTGATTCCGGAGTGTTCGCCAAGCGGTTCTGGCATAGGCGGCAGGTGATTTTGCCATGTCCAGAATGTGGTTCCAGCGAGTCGAACATGTGGTTCCGGCGTGTCCGGCAGGTGTTTCCGGTCTGTCCAGCAGGTGGTTCTGGGGTGTCCGGCATGAGGTTCTGGCACGTCTGAGAGGTGGTTCCGGCCGGCCCGACATGCGTTTCCGGAGTGTCCGCCACGTGGTTCAGGCACGTCTGAGAGGTGGTTCCAGCATGCCCGGCAGGTTTTCCCGGAGAGTCCTCCAAGTGGTTCTGGCGTAGCCCGCAGGTGATTTTGGTGTGTCCGGCAGGTTGTTCCGTTCTGTCCGATAGGTTGTTCCGGCATGTCCAGCACGTGCTTCTGGCACTTCTGAGAGGTGGTTCTGGCATGCCGGGCAGGTTATTCCGGAGTGTCCGGTAAGTGGTTCTGGTGTAGCCGGCAGTTCATTTTGGCGTGTCTGGCACATGGGTCCTGCGAGTCGAGCAGGTGGTTCCGGCGTGCTCGGCAGGTGGTCCAGGCATGTCCGGCAGGTGGTTCCAGTCTGTCCAGGACGTGGTTCCAGCGTGTCCGGCACGTGGTTCTCTTACGTCTGAGAGGTGGTTCCTGCATGCCTGGCAGGTTATTGCGGATTGTCTGCCAGGTGGTTCTCTCATAGCCAGCTGTTGATTTTGGCCTGTCAGGCAGGTGGTTCTGGTGAGTCCAGCAGGTGGCTCCGGCATGCTCGGCAGGTGGTTCTGGCGTGTCTGGCAGGTGGTTCCGGCGAGTTGAGCAGCTGGTTCCAGCCTGTCCGTCAGGTTAGGGTTAGGGATAGGGTTAGGGTTACGGTTAGGGTTAGGGTTTAGGGTTTGGGGTTAGGGGTTAGGGTTAGGGGTAGGGTTAGGGTTAGGGTTACGGTTGGGTTAGGGTTTAGGGTTAGGCTTAGGGTTAGGGGTTAGGGTTAGGGTTAGGGTTTGGGGATAGGGTTAGGGTTAGGGTTAGGGTTAGGGCCCGGCAGGTGGTTCCGGCGAGCCGAGCAGGTGGCTCCGGCGCGCCCGGCAGGTGCTTCCGCTGGGCCCGGCAGGTGGTTCCGTCGAGGCGAGCAGGTGGCTCCGGCGCGCCCGGCAGGTGCTTCCGCTGCGCCCGGCAGGTGGTTCCGGCGAGGCGAGCAGGTTGTTCCTGCGTGCTCGGCAGGTGGTTCAGTTGGGTCTGGCAGGTGGTTTCGGTCTGTTCGGGGTGTGGTTCCAGCATCTCAGGCACATGGTTCTGGCACGTCTGAGAGGTGGTTCCGGCTGGCCCAACAGGTGTTTCTGGAGTCTCCGCCAAGTGGTTCTGGCGTAGCTGGCAGGTGATGTTGGCGTGACTGGCAGGTGGTTCCAGCCAGCCCGGCAGGTGTTTCCGGAGTGTTCACCAACTGGCTGTGGCGTAGCCGGCAGGTGATTTTGGCGTGTCCGATAGGTGGTTCTGGCGAGTCGAGCAGGTGCTTCCGGCATGCTCGGCAGGTGCTTCCGGTGTCATTGGCATGTGGTTCTGGCAGGTCTGAGAGGTGGTTCCGGCATGCCTGACAGGTGATTCCGGAGTGTTCGCCAAGCGGTTCTGGCATAGGCGGCAGGTGATTTTGCCATGTCCAGAATGTGGTTCCAGCGAGTCGAACATGTGGTTCCGGCGTGTCCGGCAGGTGTTTCCGGTCTGTCCAGCAGGTGGTTCTGGGGTGTCCGGCATGAGGTTCTGGCACGTCTGAGAGGTGGTTCCGGCCGGCCCGACATGCGTTTCCGGAGTGTCCGCCACGTGGTTCAGGCACGTCTGAGAGGTGGTTCCAGCATGCCCGGCAGGTTTTCCCGGAGAGTCCTCCAAGTGGTTCTGGCGTAGCCCGCAGGTGATTTTGGTGTGTCCGGCAGGTTGTTCCGTTCTGTCCGATAGGTTGTTCCGGCATGTCCAGCACGTGCTTCTGGCACTTCTGAGAGGTGGTTCTGGCATGCCGGGCAGGTTATTCCGGAGTGTCCGGTAAGTGGTTCTGGTGTAGCCGGCAGTTCATTTTGGCGTGTCTGGCACATGGGTCCTGCGAGTCGAGCAGGTGGTTCCGGCGTGCTCGGCAGGTGGTCCAGGCATGTCCGGCAGGTGGTTCCAGTCTGTCCAGGACGTGGTTCCAGCGTGTCCGGCACGTGGTTCTCTTACGTCTGAGAGGTGGTTCCTGCATGCCTGGCAGGTTATTGCGGATTGTCTGCCAGGTGGTTCTCTCATAGCCAGCTGTTGATTTTGGCCTGTCAGGCAGGTGGTTCTGGTGAGTCCAGCAGGTGGCTCCGGCGTGCTCGGCAGGTGGTTCTGGCATGTCTGGCAGGTGGTTCCGGCGAGTTGAGCAGCTGGTTCCAGCCTGTCCGTCAGGTTAGGGTAAGGGATAGGGTTGGGGTTACGGTTAGGGTTAGGGTTTAGGGTTTGGGGTTAGGGGTTAGGGTTAGGGGTAGGGTTAGGGTTAGGGTTACGGTTGGGTTAGGGTTTAGGGTTAGGCTTAGGGTTAGGGGTTAGGGTTAGGGTTAGGGTTTGGGGATAGGGTTAGGGTTAGGGTTAGGGTTAGGGCCCGGCAGGTGGTTCCGGCGAGCCGAGCAGGTGGCTCCGGCGCGCCCGGCAGGTGCTTCCGCTGCGCCCGGCAGGTGGTTCCGGCGAGGCGAGCAGGTGGCTCCGGCGTGCTTGGCACGTGCTTCCGCTGGGCCCGGCAGGTGGTTCCGGCGAGGCTAGCAGGTGGCTCCGGCGCGCTCGGCAGGTGCTTCCACTGCACCCGGCAGGTGGTTCCGGCGAGGCGAGCAGGTGGCTCCGGCGCGCCCGGCAGGTGCTTCTGCTGGGCCTGGCAGGTGGTTCCGGCGAGGCGAGCAGGTGGCTCCGGCGCGCCTGGCAGGTGGTTCCGGCGAGGCGAGCAGGTGGCTCCGGCGCGCTCGGCAGGTGCTTCCGCTGCGCCCGGCAGGTGGTTCCGGCGAGGCGAGCAGGTTGTTCCTGCGTGCTCGGCAGGTGGTTCAGTTGGGTCTGGCAGGTGGTTTCGGTCTGTTCGGGGTGTGGTTCCAGCATCTCAGGCACATGGTTCTGGCACGTCTGAGAGGTGTTTCCGGCTGGCCCAACAGGTGTTTCTGGAGTCTCCGCCAAGTGGTTCTGGCGTAGCTGGCAGGTGATGTTGGCGTGACTGGCAGGTGGTTCCAGCCAGCCCGGCAGGTGTTTCCGGAGTGTTCACCAACTGGCTGTGGCGTAGCCGGCAGGTGATTTTGGCGTGTCCGACAGGTGGTTCTGGCGAGTCGAGCAGGTGCTTCCGGCATGCTCGGCAGGTGCTTCCGGTGTCATTGGCATGTGGTTCTGGCAGGTCTGAGAGGTGGTTCCGGCATGCCTGACAGGTGATTCCGGAGTGTTCGCCAAGCGGTTCTGGCATAGGCGGCAGGTGATTTTGCCATGTCCAGAATGTGGTTCCAGCGAGTCGAACATGTGGTTCCGGCGTGTCCGGCAGGTGTTTCCGGTCTGTCCAGCAGGTGGTTCTGGGGTGTCCGGCATGAGGTTCTGGCACGTCTGAGAGGTGGTTCCGGCCGGCCCGACATGCGTTTCCGGAGTGTCCGCCACGTGGTTCAGGCACGTCTGAGAGGTGGTTCCAGCATGCCCGGCAGGTTTTCCCGGAGAGTCCTCCAAGTGGTTCTGGCGTAGCCCGCAGGTGATTTTGGTGTGTCCGGCAGGTTGTTCCGTTCTGTCCGATAGGTTGTTCCGGCATGTCCAGCACGTGCTTCTGGCACTTCTGAGAGGTGGTTCTGGCATGCCGGGCAGGTTATTCCGGAGTGTCCGGTAAGTGGTTCTGGTGTAGCCGGCAGTTCATTTTGGCGTGTCTGGCACATGGGTCCTGCGAGTCGAGCAGGTGGTTCCGGCGTGCTCGGCAGGTGGTCCAGGCATGTCCGGCAGGTGGTTCCAGTCTGTCCAGGACGTGGTTCCAGCGTGTCCGGCACGTGGTTCTCTTACGTCTGAGAGGTGGTTCCTGCATGCCTGGCAGGTTATTGCGGATTGTCTGCCAGGTGGTTCTCTCATAGCCAGCTGTTGATTTTGGCCTGTCAGGCAGGTGGTTCTGGTGAGTCCAGCAGGTGGCTCCGGCGTGCTCGGCAGGTGGTTCTGGCGTGTCTGGCAGGTGGTTCCGGCGAGTTGAGCAGCTGGTTCCAGCCTGTCCGTCAGGTTAGGGTTAGGGATAGGGTTAGGGTTACGGTTAGGGTTAGGGTTTAGGGTTTGGGGTTAGGGGTTAGGGTTAGGGGTAGGGTTAGGGTTAGGGTTACGGTTGGGTTAGGGTTTAGGGTTAGGCTTAGGGTTAGGGGTTAGGGTTAGGGTTAGGGTTTGGGGATAGGGTTAGGGTTAGGGTTAGGGTTAGGGCCCGGCAGGTGGTTCCGGCGAGCCGAGCAGGTGGCTCCGGCGCGCCCGGCAGGTGCTTCCGCTGGGCCCGGCAGGTGGTTCCGGCGAGGCGAGCAGGTGGCTCCGGCGCGCCCGGCAGGTGCTTCCGCTGCGCCCGGCAGGTGGTTCCGGCGAGGCGAGCAGGTTGTTCCTGCGTGCTCGGCAGGTGGTTCAGTTGGGTCTGGCAGGTGGTTTCGGTCTGTTCGGGGTGGGGTTCCAGCATCTCAGGCACATGGTTCTGGCACGTCTGAGAGGTGGTTCCGGCTGGCCCAACAGGTGTTTCTGGAGTCTCCGCCAAGTGGTTCTGGCGTAGCTGGCAGGTGATGTTGGCGTGACTGGCAGGTGGTTCCAGCCAGCCCGGCAGGTGTTTCCGGAGTGTTCACCAACTGGCTGTGGCGTAGCCGGCAGGTGATTTTGGCGTGTCCGACAGGTGGTTCTGGCGAGTCGAGCAGGTGCTTCCGGCATGCTCGGCAGGTGCTTCCGGTGTCATTGGCATGTGGTTCTGGCAGGTCTGAGAGGTGGTTCCGGCATGCCTGACAGGTGATTCCGGAGTGTTCGCCAAGCGGTTCTGGCATAGGCGGCAGGTGATTTTGCCATGTCCAGAATGTGGTTCCAGCGAGTCGAACATGTGGTTCCGGCGTGTCCGGCAGGTGTTTCCGGTCTGTCCAGCAGGTGGTTCTGGGGTGTCCGGCATGAGGTTCTGGCACGTCTGAGAGGTGGTTCCGGCCGGCCCGACATGCGTTTCCGGAGTGTCCGCCACGTGGTTCAGGCACGTCTGAGAGGTGGTTCCAGCATGCCCGGCAGGTTTTCCCGGAGAGTCCTCCAAGTGGTTCTGGCGTAGCCCGCAGGTGATTTTGGTGTGTCCGGCAGGTTGTTCCGTTCTGTCCGATAGGTTGTTCCGGCATGTCCAGCACGTGCTTCTGGCACTTCTGAGAGGTGGTTCTGGCATGCCGGGTAGGTTATTCCGGAGTGTCCGGTAAGTGGTTCTGGTGTAGCCGGCAGTTCATTTTGGCGTGTCTGGCACATGGGTCCTGCGAGTCGAGCAGGTGGTTCCGGCGTGCTCGGCAGGTGGTCCAGGCATGTCCGGCAGGTGGTTCCAGTCTGTCCAGGACGTGGTTCCAGCGTGTCCGGCACGTGGTTCTCTTACGTCTGAGAGGTGGTTCCTGCATGCCTGGCAGGTTATTGCGGATTGTCTGCCAGGTGGTTCTCTCATAGCCAGCTGTTGATTTTGGCCTGTCAGGCAGGTGGTTCTGGTGAGTCCAGCAGGTGGCTCCGGCGTGCTCGGCAGGTGGTTCTGGCATGTCTGGCAGGTGGTTCCGGCGAGTTGAGCAGCTGGTTCCAGCCTGTCCGTCAGGTTAGGGTTAGGGATAGGGTTGGGTTTACGGTTAGGGTTAGGGTTTAGGGTTTGGGGTTAGGGGTTAGGGTTAGGGGTAGGGTTAGGGTTAGGGTTACGGTTGGGTTAGGGTTTAGGGTTAGGCTTAGGGTTAGGGGTTAGGGTTAGGTTTAGGGTTTGGGGATAGGGTTAGGGTTAGGGTTAGGGTTAGGGCCCGGCAGGTGGTTCCGGCGAGCCGAGCAGGTGGCTCCGGCGCGCCCGGCAGGTGCTTCCGCTGCGCCCGGCAGGTGGTTCCGGCGAGGCGAGCAGGTGGCTCCGGCGTGCTTGGCACGTGCTTCCGCTGGGCCCGGCAGGTGGTTCCGGCGAGGCTAGCAGGTGGCTCCGGCGCGCTCGGCAGGTGCTTCCACTGCACCCGGCAGGTGGTTCCGGCGAGGCGAGCAGGTGGCTCCGGCGCGCCCGGCAGGTGCTTCTGCTGGGCCTGGCAAATGGTTCCGGCGAGGCGAGCAGGTGGCTCCGGCGCGCCTGGCAGGTGGTTCCGGCGAGGCGAGCAGGTGGCTCCGGCGCGCTCGGCAGGTGCTTCCGCTGCGCCCGGCATGTGGTTCCGGCGAGGCGAGCAGGTTGTTCCTGCGTGCTTGGCAGGTGGTTCAGTTGGGTCTGGCAGGTGGTTTCGGTCTTTTTGGGGTGTGGTTCCAGCATCTCAGGCACATGGTTTTGGCACGTCTGAGAGGTGGTTCCGGCTGGCCCAACAGGTGTTTCTGGAGTCTCCGCCAAGTGGTTCTGGCGTAGCTGGCAGGTGATGTTGGCGTGACTGGCAGGTGGTTCCAGCCAGCCCGGCAGGTGTTTCCGGAGTGTTCACCAACTGGCTGTGGCGTAGCCGGCAGGTGATTTTGGCGTGTCCGACAGGTGGTTCTGGCGAGTCGAGCAGGTGCTTCCGGCATGCTCGGCAGGTGCTTCCGGTGTCATTGGCATGTGGTTCTGGCAGGTCTGAGAGGTGGTTCCGGCATGCCTGACAGGTGATTCCGGAGTGTTCGCCAAGCGGTTCTGGCATAGGCGGCAGGTGATTTTGCCATGTCCAGAATGTGGTTCCAGCGAGTCGAACATGTGGTTCCGGCGTGTCCGGCAGGTGTTTCCGGTCTGTCCAGCAGGTGGTTCTGGGGTGTCCGGCATGAGGTTCTGGCACGTCTGAGAGGTGGTTCCGGCCGGCCCGACATGCGTTTCCGGAGTGTCCGCCACGTGGTTCAGGCACGTCTGAGAGGTGGTTCCAGCATGCCCGGCAGGTTTTCCCGGAGAGTCCTCCAAGTGGTTCTGGCGTAGCCCGCAGGTGATTTTGGTGTGTCCGGCAGGTTGTTCCGTTCTGTCCGATAGGTTGTTCCGGCATGTCCAGCACGTGCTTCTGGCACTTCTGAGAGGTGGTTCTGGCATGCCGGGCAGGTTATTCCGGAGTGTCCGGTAAGTGGTTCTGGTGTAGCCGGCAGTTCATTTTGGCGTGTCTGGCACATGGGTCCTGCGAGTCGAGCAGGTGGTTCCGGCGTGCTCGGCAGGTGGTCCAGGCATGTCCGGCAGGTGGTTCCAGTCTGTCCAGGACGTGGTTCCAGCGTGTCCGGCACGTGGTTCTCTTACGTCTGAGAGGTGGTTCCTGCATGCCTGGCAGGTTATTGCGGATTGTCTGCCAGGTGGTTCTCTCATAGCCAGCTGTTGATTTTGGCCTGTCAAGCAGGTGGTTCTGGTGAGTCCAGCAGGTGGCTCCGGCGTGCTCGGCAGGTGGTTCTGGCGTGTCTGGCAGGTGGTTCCGGCGAGTTGAGCAGCTGGTTCCAGCCTGTCCGTCAGGTTAGGGTTAGGGATAGGGTTAGGGTTACGGTTAGGGTTAGGGTTTAGGGTTTGGGGTTAGGGGTTAGGGTTAGGGGTAGGGTTAGGGTTAGGGTTACGGTTGGGTTAGGGTTTAGGGTTAGGCTTAGGGTTAGGGGTTAGGGTTAGGGTTAGGGTTTGGGGATAGGGTTAGGGTTAGGGTTAGGGTTAGGGCCCGGCAGGTGGTTCCGGCGAGCCGAGCAGGTGGCTCCGGCGCGCCCGGCAGGTGCTTCCGCTGGGCCCGGCAGGTGGTTCCGGCGAGGCGAGCAGGTGGCTCCGGTGCGCCCGGCAGGTGCTTCCGCTGCGCCCGGCAGGTGGTTCCGGCGAGGCGAGCAGGTTGTTCCTGCGTGCTCGGCAGGTGGTTCAGTTGGGTCTGGCAGGTGGTTTCGGTCTGTTCGGGGTGTGGTTCCAGCATCTCAGGCACATGGTTCTGGCACGTCTGAGAGGTGTTTCCGGCTGGCCCAACAGGTGTTTCTGGAGTCTCCGCCAAGTGGTTCTGGCGTAGCTGGCAGGTGATGTTGGCGTGACTGGCAGGTGGTTCCAGCCAGCCCGGCAGGTGTTTCCGGAGTGTTCACCAACTGGCTGTGGCGTAGCCGGCAGGTGATTTTGGCGTGTCCGACAGGTGGTTCTGGCGAGTCGAGCAGGTGCTTCCGGCATGCTCGGCAGGTGCTTCCGGTGTCATTGGCATGTGGTTCTGGCAGGTCTGAGAGGTGGTTCCGGCATGCCTGACAGGTGATTCCGGAGTGTTCGCCAAGCGGTTCTGGCATAGGCGGCAGGTGATTTTGCCATGTCCAGAATGTGGTTCCAGCGAGTCGAACATGTGGTTCCGGCGTGTCCGGCAGGTGTTTCCGGTCTGTCCAGCAGGTGGTTCTGGGGTGTCCGGCATGAGGTTCTGGCACGTCTGAGAGGTGGTTCTGGCCGGCCCGACATGCGTTTCCGGAGTGTTCGCCACGTGGTTCAGGCACGTCTGAGAGGTGGTTCCAGCATGCCCGGCAGGTTTTCCCGGAGAGTCCTCCAAGTGGTTCTGGCGTAGCCCGCAGGTGATTTTGGTGTGTCCGGCAGGTTGTTCCGTTCTGTCCGATAGGTTGTTCCGGCATGTCCAGCACGTGCTTCTGGCACTTCTGAGAGGTGGTTCTGGCATGCCGGGCAGGTTATTCCGGAGTGTCCGGTAAGTGGTTCTGGTGTAGCCGGCAGTTCATTTTGGCGTGTCTGGCACATGGGTCCTGCGAGTCGAGCAGGTGGTTCCGGCGTGCTCGGCAGGTGGTCCAGGCATGTCCGGCAGGTGGTTCCAGTCTGTCCAGGACGTGGTTCCAGCCTGTCCGGCACGTGGTTCTCTTACGTCTGAGAGGTGGTTCCTGCATGCCTGGCAGGTTATTGCGGATTGTCTGCCAGGTGGTTCTCTCATAGCCAGCTGTTGATTTTGGCCGGTCAGGCAGGTGGTTCTGGTGAGTCCAGCAGGTGGCTCCGGCGTGCTCGGCAGGTGGTTCTGGCATGTCTGGCAGGTGGTTCCGGCGAGTTGAGCAGCTGGTTCCAACCTGTCCGTCAGGTTAGGGTTAGGGATAGGGTTAGGGTTACGGTTAGGGTTAGGGTTTAGGGTTTGGGGTTAGGGGTTAGGGTTAGGGGTAGGGTTAGGGTTAGGGTTACGGTTGGGTTAGGGTTTAGGGTTAGGCTTAGGGTTAGGGGTTAGGGTTAGGGTTAGGGTTTGGGGATAGGGTTAGGGTTAGGGTTAGGGTTAGGGCCCGGCAGGTGGTTCCGGCGAGCCGAGCAGGTGGCTCCGGCGCGCCCGGCAGGTGCTTCCGCTGGGCCCGGCAGGTGGTTCCGGCGAGGCGAGCAGGTGGCTCCGGCGCGCTCGGCAGGTGCTTCCGCTGCGCCCGGCAGGTGGTTCCGGCGAGGCGAGCAGGTTGTTCCCGCGTGCTCGGCAGGTGGTTCAGTTGGGTCTGGCAGGTGGTTTCGGTCTGTTCGTGGTGGGGTTCCAGCATCTCAGGCACATGGTTCTGGCACGTCTGAGAGGTGGTTCCGGCTGGCCCAACAGGTGTTTCTGGAGTCTCCGCCAAGTGGTTCTGGCGTAGCTGGCAGGTGATGTTGGCGTGACTGGCAGGTGGTTCCAGCCAGCCCGGCAGGTGTTTCCGGAGTGTTCACCAACTGGCTGTGGCGTAGCCGGCAGGTGATTTTGGCGTGTCCGACAGGTGGTTCTGGCGAGTCGAGCAGGTGCTTCCGGCATGCTCGGCAGGTGCTTCCGGTGTCATTGGCATGTGGTTCTGGCAGGTCTGAGAGGTGGTTCCGGCATGCCTGACAGGTGATTCCGGAGTGTTCGCCAAGCGGTTCTGGCATAGGCGGCAGGTGATTTTGCCATGTCCAGAATGTGGTTCCAGCGAGTCGAACATGTGGTTCCGGCGTGTCCGGCAGGTGTTTCCGGTCTGTCCAGCAGGTGGTTCTGGGGTGTCCGGCATGAGGTTCTGGCACGTCTGAGAGGTGGTTCCGGCCGGCCCGACATGCGTTTCCGGAGTGTCCGCCACGTGGTTCAGGCACGTCTGAGAGGTGGTTCCAGCATGCCCGGCAGGTTTTCCCGGAGAGTCCTCCAAGTGGTTCTGGCGTAGCCCGCAGGTGATTTTGGTGTGTCCGGCAGGTTGTTCCGTTCTGTCCGATAGGTTGTTCCGGCATGTCCAGCACGTGCTTCTGGCACTTCTGAGAGGTGGTTCTGGCATGCCGGGCAGGTTATTCCGGAGTGTCCGGTAAGTGGTTCTGGTGTAGCCGGCAGTTCATTTTGGCGTGTCTGGCACATGGGTCCTG
The DNA here is from genome assembly GCF_041296235.1 of Equus asinus. Classification (NCBI taxonomy): domain Eukaryota; kingdom Metazoa; phylum Chordata; class Mammalia; order Perissodactyla; family Equidae; genus Equus; species Equus asinus. Next base: position 1,191,196 of record NC_091798.1, on the reverse strand, counting down.
CGAGTCGAGCAGGTGGTTCCGGCGTGCTCGGCAGGTGGTCCAGGCATGTCCGGCAGGTGGTTCCAGTCTGTCCAGGACGTGGTTCCAGCGTGTCCGGCACGTGGTTCTCTTACGTCTGAGAGGTGGTTCCTGCATGCCTGGCAGGTTATTGCGGATTGTCTGCCAGGTGGTTCTCTCATAGCCAGCTGTTGATTTTGGCCTGTCAGGCAGGTGGTTCTGGTGAGTCCAGCAGGTGGCTCCGGCGTGCTCGGCAGGTGGTTCTGGCATGTCTGGCAGGTGGTTCCGGCGAGTTGAGCAGCTGGTTCCAGCCTGTCCGTCAGGTTAGGGTTAGGGATAGGGTTAGGGTTACGGTTAGGGTTAGGGTTTAGGGTTTGGGGTTAGGGGTTAGGGTTAGGGGTAGGGTTAGGGTTAGGGTTACGGTTGGGTTAGGGTTTAGGGTTAGGCTTAGGGTTAGGGGTTAGGGTTAGGGTTAGGGTTTGGGGATAGGGTTAGGGTTAGGGTTAGGGTTAGGGCCCGGCAGGTGGTTCCGGCGAGCCGAGCAGGTGGCTCCGGCGCGCCCGGCAGGTGCTTCCGCTGGGCCCGGCAGGTGGTTCCGGCGAGGCGAGCAGGTGGCTCCGGCGCGCCCGGCAGGTGCTTCCGCTGCGCCCGGCAGGTGGTTCCGGCGAGGCGAGCAGGTTGTTCCTGCGTGCTCGGCAGGTGGTTCAGTTGGGTCTGGCAGGTGGTTTCGGTCTGTTCGGGGTGTGGTTCCAGCATCTCAGGCACATGGTTCTGGCACGTCTGAGAGGTGGTTCCGGCTGGCCCAACAGGTGTTTCTGGAGTCTCCGCCAAGTGGTTCTGGCGTAGCTGGCAGGTGATGTTGGCGTGACTGGCAGGTGGTTCCAGCCAGCCCGGCAGGTGTTTCCGGAGTGTTCACCAACTGGCTGTGGCGTAGCCGGCAGGTGATTTTGGCGTGTCCGATAGGTGGTTCTGGCGAGTCGAGCAGGTGCTTCCGGCATGCTCGGCAGGTGCTTCCGGTGTCATTGGCATGTGGTTCTGGCAGGTCTGAGAGGTGGTTCCGGCATGCCTGACAGGTGATTCCGGAGTGTTCGCCAAGCGGTTCTGGCATAGGCGGCAGGTGATTTTGCCATGTCCAGAATGTGGTTCCAGCGAGTCGAACATGTGGTTCCGGCGTGTCCGGCAGGTGTTTCCGGTCTGTCCAGCAGGTGGTTCTGGGGTGTCCGGCATGAGGTTCTGGCACGTCTGAGAGGTGGTTCCGGCCGGCCCGACATGCGTTTCCGGAGTGTCCGCCACGTGGTTCAGGCACGTCTGAGAGGTGGTTCCAGCATGCCCGGCAGGTTTTCCCGGAGAGTCCTCCAAGTGGTTCTGGCGTAGCCCGCAGGTGATTTTGGTGTGTCCGGCAGGTTGTTCCGTTCTGTCCGATAGGTTGTTCCGGCATGTCCAGCACGTGCTTCTGGCACTTCTGAGAGGTGGTTCTGGCATGCCGGGCAGGTTATTCCGGAGTGTCCGGTAAGTGGTTCTGGTGTAGCCGGCAGTTCATTTTGGCGTGTCTGGCACATGGGTCCTGCGAGTCGAGCAGGTGGTTCCGGCGTGCTCGGCAGGTGGTCCAGGCATGTCCGGCAGGTGGTTCCAGTCTGTCCAGGACATGGTTCCAGCGTGTCCGGCACGTGGTTCTCTTACGTCTGAGAGGTGGTTCCTGCATGCCTGGCAGGTTATTGCGGATTGTCTGCCAGGTGGTTCTCTCATAGCCAGCTGTTGATTTTGGCCTGTCAGGCAGGTGGTTCTGGTGAGTCCAGCAGGTGGCTCCGGCGTGCTCGGCAGGTGGTTCTGGCATGTCTGGCAGGTGGTTCCGGCGAGTTGAGCAGCTGGTTCCAGCCTGTCCGTCAGGTTAGGGTTAGGGATAGGGTTAGGGTTACGGTTAGGGTTAGGGTTTAGGGTTTGGGGTTAGGGGTTAGGGTTAGGGGTAGGGTTAGGGTTAGGGTTACGGTTGGGTTAGGGTTTAGGGTTAGGCTTAGGGTTAGGGGTTAGGGTTAGGGTTAGGGTTTGGGGATAGGGTTAGGGTTAGGGTTAGGGTTAGGGCCCGGCAGGTGGTTCCGGCGAGCCGAGCAGGTGGCTCCGGCGCGCCCGGCAGGTGCTTCCGCTGGGCCCGGCAGGTGGTTCCGGCGAGGCGAGCAGGTGGCTCCGGCGCGCTCGGCAGGTGCTTCCGCTGCGCCCGGCAGGTGGTTCCGGCGAGGCGAGCAGGTTGTTCCCGCGTGCTCGGCAGGTGGTTCAGTTGGGTCTGGCAGGTGGTTTCGGTCTGTTCGGGGTGGGGTTCCAGCATCTCAGGCACATGGTTCTGGCACGTCTGAGAGGTGGTTCCGGCATGCCTGACAGGTGATTCCGGAGTGTTCGCCAAGCGGTTCTGGCATAGGCGGCAGGTGATTTTGCCATGTCCAGAATGTGGTTCCAGCGAGTCGAACATGTGGTTCCGGCGTGTCCGGCAGGTGTTTCCGGTCTGTCCAGCAGGTGGTTCTGGGGTGTCCGGCATGAGGTTCTGGCACGTCTGAGAGGTGGTTCCGGCCGGCCCGACATGCGTTTCCGGAGTGTCCGCCACGTGGTTCAGGCACGTCTGAGAGGTGGTTCCAGCATGCCCGGCAGGTTTTCCCGGAGAGTCCTCCAAGTGGTTCTGGCGTAGCCCGCAGGTGATTTTGGTGTGTCCGGCAGGTTGTTCCGTTCTGTCCGATAGGTTGTTCCGGCATGTCCAGCACGTGCTTCTGGCACTTCTGAGAGGTGGTTCTGGCATGCCGGGCAGGTTATTCCGGAGTGTCCGGTAAGTGGTTCTGGTGTAGCCGGCAGTTCATTTTGGCGTGTCTGGCACATGGGTCCTGCGAGTCGAGCAGGTGGTTCCGGCGTGCTCGGCAGGTGGTCCAGGCATGTCCGGCAGGTGGTTCCAGTCTGTCCAGGACGTGGTTCCAGCGTGTCCGGCACGTGGTTCTCTTACGTCTGAGAGGTGGTTCCTGCATGCCTGGCAGGTTATTGCGGATTGTCTGCCAGGTGGTTCTCTCATAGCCAGCTGTTGATTTTGGCCTGTCAGGCAGGTGGTTCTGGTGAGTCCAGCAGGTGGCTCCGGCGTGCTCGGCAGGTGGTTCTGGCATGTCTGGCAGGTGGTTCCGGCGAGTTGAGCAGCTGGTTCCAGCCTGTCCGTCAGGTTAGGGTTAGGGATAGGGTTAGGGTTACGGTTAGGGTTAGGGTTTAGGGTTTGGGGTTAGGGGTTAGGGTTAGGGGTAGGGTTAGGGTTAGGGTTACGGTTGGGTTAGGGTTTAGGGTTAGGCTTAGGGTTAGGGGTTAGGGTTAGGGTTAGGGTTTGGGGATAGGGTTAGGGTTAGGGTTAGGGTTAGGGCCCGGCAGGTGGTTCCGGCGAGCCGAGCAGGTGGCTCCGGCGCGCCCGGCAGGTGCTTCCGCTGGGCCCGGCAGGTGGTTCCGGCGAGGCGAGCAGGTGGCTCCGGCGCGCTCGGCAGGTGCTTCCGCTGCGCCCGGCAGGTGGTTCCGGCGAGGCGAGCAGGTTGTTCCCGCGTGCTCGGCAGGTGGTTCAGTTGGGTCTGGCAGGTGGTTTCGGTCTGTTCGGGGTGGGGTTCCAGCATCTCAGGCACATGGTTCTGGCACGTCTGAGAGGTGGTTCCGGCTGGCCCAACAGGTGTTTCTGGAGTCTCCGCCAAGTGGTTCTGGCGTAGCTGGCAGGTGATGTTGGCGTGACTGGCAGGTGGTTCCAGCCAGCCCGGCAGGTGTTTCCGGAGTGTTCACCAACTGGCTGTGGCGTAGCCGGCAGGTGATTTTGGCGTGTCCGACAGGTGGTTCTGGCGAGTCGAGCAGGTGCTTCCGGCATGCTCGGCAGGTGCTTCCGGTGTCATTGGCATGTGGTTCTGGCAGGTCTGAGAGGTGGTTCCGGCATGCCTGACAGGTGATTCCGGAGTGTTCGCCAAGCGGTTCTGGCATAGGCGGCAGGTGATTTTGCCATGTCCAGAATGTGGTTCCAGCGAGTCGAACATGTGGTTCCGGCGTGTCCGGCAGGTGTTTCCGGTCTGTCCAGCAGGTGGTTCTGGGGTGTCCGGCATGAGGTTCTGGCACGTCTGAGAGGTGGTTCCGGCCGGCCCGACATGCGTTTCCGGAGTGTCCGCCACGTGGTTCAGGCACGTCTGAGAGGTGGTTCCAGCATGCCCGGCAGGTTTTCCCGGAGAGTCCTCCAAGTGGTTCTGGCGTAGCCCGCAGGTGATTTTGGTGTGTCCGGCAGGTTGTTCCGTTCTGTCCGATAGGTTGTTCCGGCATGTCCAGCACGTGCTTCTGGCACTTCTGAGAGGTGGTTCTGGCATGCCGGGCAGGTTATTCCGGAGTGTCCGGTAAGTGGTTCTGGTGTAGCCGGCAGTTCATTTTGGCGTGTCTGGCACATGGGTCCTGCGAGTCGAGCAGGTGGTTCCGGCGTGCTCGGCAGGTGGTCCAGGCATGTCCGGCAGGTGGTTCCAGTCTGTCCAGGACGTGGTTCCAGCGTGTCCGGCACGTGGTTCTCTTACGTCTGAGAGGTGGTTCCTGCATGCCTGGCAGGTTATTGCGGATTGTCTGCCAGGTGGTTCTCTCATAGCCAGCTGTTGATTTTGGCCTGTCAGGCAGGTGGTTCTGGTGAGTCCAGCAGGTGGCTCCGGCGTGCTCGGCAGGTGGTTCTGGCATGTCTGGCAGGTGGTTCCGGCGAGTTGAGCAGCTGGTTCCAGCCTGTCCGTCAGGTTAGGGTTAGGGATAGGGTTAGGGTTACGGTTAGGGTTAGGGTTTAGGGTTTGGGGTTAGGGGTTAGGGTTAGGGGTAGGGTTAGGGTTAGGGTTACGGTTGGGTTAGGGTTTAGGGTTAGGCTTAGGGTTAGGGGTTAGGGTTAGGGTTAGGGTTTGGGGATAGGGTTAGGGTTAGGGTTAGGGTTAGGGCCCGGCAGGTGGTTCCGGCGAGCCGAGCAGGTGGCTCCGGCGCGCCCGGCAGGTGCTTCCGCTGGGCCCGGCAGGTGGTTCCGGCGAGGCGAGCAGGTGGCTCCGGCGCGCTCGGCAGGTGCTTCCCCTGCGCCCGGCAGGTGGTTCCGGCGAGGCGAGCAGGTTGTTCCCGCGTGCTCGGCAGGTGGTTCAGTTGGGTCTGGCAGGTGGTTTCGGTCTGTTCGGGGTGGGGTTCCAGCATCTCAGGCACATGGTTCTGGCACGTCTGAGAGGTGGTTCCGGCTGGCCCAACAGGTGTTTCTGGAGTCTCCGCCAAGTGGTTCTGGCGTAGCTGGCAGGTGATGTTGGCGTGACTGGCAGGTGGTTCCAGCCAGCCCGGCAGGTGTTTCCGGAGTGTTCACCAACTGGCTGTGGCGTAGCCGGCAGGTGATTTTGGCGTGTCCGACAGGTGGTTCTGGCGAGTCGAGCAGGTGCTTCCGGCATGCTCGGCAGGTGCTTCCGGTGTCATTGGCATGTGGTTCTGGCAGGTCTGAGAGGTGGTTCCGGCATGCCTGACAGGTGATTCCGGAGTGTTCGCCAAGCGGTTCTGGCATAGGCGGCAGGTGATTTTGCCATGTCCAGAATGTGGTTCCAGCGAGTCGAACATGTGGTTCCGGCGTGTCCGGCAGGTGTTTCCGGTCTGTCCAGCAGGTGGTTCTGGGGTGTCCGGCATGAGGTTCTGGCACGTCTGAGAGGTGGTTCCGGCCGGCCCGACATGCGTTTCCGGAGTGTCCGCCACGTGGTTCAGGCACGTCTGAGAGGTGGTTCCAGCATGCCCGGCAGGTTTTCCCGGAGAGTCCTCCAAGTGGTTCTGGCGTAGCCCGCAGGTGATTTTGGTGTGTCCGGCAGGTTGTTCCGTTCTGTCCGATAGGTTGTTCCGGCATGTCCAGCACGTGCTTCTGGCACTTCTGAGAGGTGGTTCTGGCATGCCGGGCAGGTTATTCCGGAGTGTCCGGTAAGTGGTTCTGGTGTAGCCGGCAGTTCATTTTGGCGTGTCTGGCACATGGGTCCTGCGAGTCGAGCAGGTGGTTCCGGCGTGCTCGGCAGGTGGTCCAGGCATGTCCGGCAGGTGGTTCCAGTCTGTCCAGGACGTGGTTCCAGCGTGTCCGGCACGTGGTTCTCTTACGTCTGAGAGGTGGTTCCTGCATGCCTGGCAGGTTATTGCGGATTGTCTGCCAGGTGGTTCTCTCATAGCCAGCTGTTGATTTTGGCCTGTCAGGCAGGTGGTTCTGGTGAGTCCAGCAGGTGGCTCCGGCGTGCTCGGCAGGTGGTTCTGGCATGTCTGGCAGGTGGTTCCGGCGAGTTGAGCAGCTGGTTCCAGCCTGTCCGTCAGGTTAGGGTTAGGGATAGGGTTAGGGTTACGGTTAGGGTTAGGGTTTAGGGTTTGGGGTTAGGGGTTAGGGTTAGGGGTAGGGTTAGGGTTAGGGTTACGGTTGGGTTAGGGTTTAGGGTTAGGCTTAGGGTTAGGGGTTAGGGTTAGGGTTAGGGTTTGGGGATAGGGTTAGGGTTAGGGTTAGGGTTAGGGCCCGGCAGGTGGTTCCGGCGAGCCGAGCAGGTGGCTCCGGCGCGCCCGGCAGGTGCTTCCGCTGGGCCCGGCAGGTGGTTCCGGCGAGGCGAGCAGGTGGCTCCGGCGCGCTCGGCAGGTGCTTCCGCTGCGCCCGGCAGGTGGTTCCGGCGAGGCGAGCAGGTTGTTCCCGCGTGCTCGGCAGGTGGTTCAGTTGGGTCTGGCAGGTGGTTTCGGTCTGTTCGGGGTGGGGTTCCAGCATCTCAGGCACATGGTTCTGGCACGTCTGAGAGGTGGTTCCGGCTGGCCCAACAGGTGTTTCTGGAGTCTCCGCCAAGTGGTTCTGGCGTAGCTGGCAGGTGATGTTGGCGTGACTGGCAGGTGGTTCCAGCCAGCCCGGCAGGTGTTTCCGGAGTGTTCACCAACTGGCTGTGGCGTAGCCGGCAGGTGATTTTGGCGTGTCCGACAGGTGGTTCTGGCGAGTCGAGCAGGTGCTTCCGGCATGCTCGGCAGGTGCTTCCGGTGTCATTGGCATGTGGTTCTGGCAGGTCTGAGAGGTGGTTCCGGCATGCCTGACAGGTGATTCCGGAGTGTTCGCCAAGCGGTTCTGGCATAGGCGGCAGGTGATTTTGCCATGTCCAGAATGTGGTTCCAGCGAGTCGAACATGTGGTTCCGGCGTGTCCGGCAGGTGTTTCCGGTCTGTCCAGCAGGTGGTTCTGGGGTGTCCGGCATGAGGTTCTGGCACGTCTGAGAGGTGGTTCCGGCCGGCCCGACATGCGTTTCCGGAGTGTCCGCCACGTGGTTCAGGCACGTCTGAGAGGTGGTTCCAGCATGCCCGGCAGGTTTTCCCGGAGAGTCCTCCAAGTGGTTCTGGCGTAGCCCGCAGGTGATTTTGGTGTGTCCGGCAGGTTGTTCCGTTCTGTCCGATAGGTTGTTCCGGCATGTCCAGCACGTGCTTCTGGCACTTCTGAGAGGTGGTTCTGGCATGCCGGGCAGGTTATTCCGGAGTGTCCGGTAAGTGGTTCTGGTGTAGCCGGCAGTTCATTTTGGCGTGTCTGGCACATGGGTCCTGCGAGTCGAGCAGGTGGTTCCGGCGTGCTCGGCAGGTGGTCCAGGCATGTCCGGCAGGTGGTTCCAGTCTGTCCAGGACGTGGTTCCAGCGTGTCCGGCACGTGGTTCTCTTACGTCTGAGAGGTGGTTCCTGCATGCCTGGCAGGTTATTGCGGATTGTCTGCCAGGTGGTTCTCTCATAGCCAGCTGTTGATTTTGGCCTGTCAGGCAGGTGGTTCTGGTGAGTCCAGCAGGTGGCTCCGGCGTGCTCGGCAGGTGGTTCTGGCATGTCTGGCAGGTGGTTCCGGCGAGTTGAGCAGCTGGTTCCAGCCTGTCCGTCAGGTTAGGGTTAGGGATAGGGTTAGGGTTACGGTTAGGGTTAGGGTTTAGGGTTTGGGGTTAGGGGTTAGGGTTAGGGGTAGGGTTAGGGTTAGGGTTACGGTTGGGTTAGGGTTTAGGGTTAGGCTTAGGGTTAGGGGTTAGGGTTAGGGTTAGGGTTTGGGGATAGGGTTAGGGTTAGGGTTAGGGTTAGGGCCCGGCAGGTGGTTCCGGCGAGCCGAGCAGGTGGCTCCGGCGCGCCCGGCAGGTGCTTCCGCTGCGCCCGGCAGGTGGTTCCGGCGAGGCGAGCAGGTGGCTCCGGCGCGCCGGGCAGGTGGTTCCGGCGAGGCGAGCAGGTGGCTCCGGCGCGCTCGGCAGGTGCTTCCGCTGGGCCCGGCTGGTGTTTCCGGCGAGGCGAGCAGGTGGCTCCGGCGCGCTCGGCAGGTGCTTCCGCTGCGCCCGGCAGGTGGTTCCGGCGAGGCGAGCAGGTTGTTCCTGCGTGCTCGGCAGGTGGTTCAGTTGGGTCTGGCAGGTGGTTTCGGTCTGTTCGGGGTGCGGTTCCAGCATCTCAGGCACATGGTTCTGGCACGTCTGAGAGGTGTTTCCGGCTGGCCCAACAGGTGTTTCTGGAGTCTCCGCCAAGTGGTTCTGGCGTAGCTGGCAGGTGATGTTGGCGTGACTGGCAGGTGGTTCCAGCCAGCCCGGCAGGTGTTTCCGGAGTGTTCACCAACTGGCTGTGGCGTAGCCGGCAGGTGATTTTGGCGTGTCCGACAGGTGGTTCTGGCGAGTCGAGCAGGTGCTTCCGGCATGCTCGGCAGGTGCTTCCGGTGTCATTGGCATGTGGTTCTGGCAGGTCTGAGAGGTGGTTCCGGCATGCCTGACAGGTGATTCCGGAGTGTTCGCCAAGCGGTTCTGGCATAGGCGGCAGGTGATTTTGCCATGTCCAGAATGTGGTTCCAGCGAGTCGAACATGTGGTTCCGGCGTGTCCGGCAGGTGTTTCCGGTCTGTCCAGCAGGTGGTTCTGGGGTGTCCGGCATGAGGTTCTGGCACGTCTGAGAGGTGGTTCCGGCCGGCCCGACATGCGTTTCCGGAGTGTCCGCCACGTGGTTCAGGCACGTCTGAGAGGTGGTTCCAGCATGCCCGGCAGGTTTTCCCGGAGAGTCCTCCAAGTGGTTCTGGCGTAGCCCGCAGGTGATTTTGGTGTGTCCGGCAGGTTGTTCCGTTCTGTCCGATAGGTTGTTCCGGCATGTCCAGCACGTGCTTCTGGCACTTCTGAGAGGTGGTTCTGGCATGCCGGGCAGGTTATTCCGGAGTGTCCGGTAAGTGGTTCTGGTGTAGCCGGCAGTTCATTTTGGCGTGTCTGGCACATGGGTCCTGCGAGTCGAGCAGGTGGTTCCGGCGTGCTCGGCAGGTGGTCCAGGCATGTCCGGCAGGTGGTTCCAGTCTGTCCAGGACGTGGTTCCAGCGTGTCCGGCACGTGGTTCTCTTACGTCTGAGAGGTGGTTCCTGCATGCCTGGCAGGTTATTGCGGATTGTCTGCCAGGTGGTTCTCTCATAGCCAGCTGTTGATTTTGGCCTGTCAGGCAGGTGGTTCTGGTGAGTCCAGCAGGTGGCTCCGGCGTGCTCGGCAGGTGGTTCTGGCATGTCTGGCAGGTGGTTCCGGCGAGTTGAGCAGCTGGTTCCAGCCTGTCCGTCAGGTTAGGGTTAGGGATAGGGTTAGGGTTACGGTTAGGGTTAGGGTTTAGGGTTTGGGGTTAGGGGTTAGGGTTAGGGGTAGGGTTAGGGTTAGGGTTACGGTTGGGTTAGGGTTTAGGGTTAGGCTTAGGGTTAGGGGTTAGGGTTAGGGTTAGGGTTTGGGGATAGGGTTAGGGTTAGGGTTAGGGTTAGGGCCCGGCAGGTGGTTCCGGCGAGCCGAGCAGGTGGCTCCGGCGCGCCCGGCAGGTGCTTCCGCTGGGCCCGGCAGGTGGTTCCGGCGAGGCGAGCAGGTGGCTCCGGCGCGCTCGGCAGGTGCTTCCGCTGCGCCCGGCAGGTGGTTCCGGCGAGGCGAGCAGGTTGTTCCCGCGTGCTCGGCAGGTGGTTCAGTTGGGTCTGGCAGGTGGTTTCGGTCTGTTCGGGGTGGGGTTCCAGCATCTCAGGCACATGGTTCTGGCACGTCTGAGAGGTGGTTCCGGCTGGCCCAACAGGTGTTTCTGGAGTCTCCGCCAAGTGGTTCTGGCGTAGCTGGCAGGTGATGTTGGCGTGACTGGCAGGTGGTTCCAGCCAGCCCGGCAGGTGTTTCCGGAGTGTTCACCAACTGGCTGTGGCGTAGCCGGCAGGTGATTTTGGCGTGTCCGACAGGTGGTTCTGGCGAGTCGAGCAGGTGCTTCCGGCATGCTCGGCAGGTGCTTCCGGTGTCATTGGCATGTGGTTCTGGCAGGTCTGAGAGGTGGTTCCGGCATGCCTGACAGGTGATTCCGGAGTGTTCGCCAAGCGGTTCTGGCATAGGCGGCAGGTGATTTTGCCATGTCCAGAATGTGGTTCCAGCGAGTCGAACATGTGGTTCCGGCGTGTCCGGCAGGTGTTTCCGGTCTGTCCAGCAGGTGGTTCTGGGGTGTCCGGCATGAGGTTCTGGCACGTCTGAGAGGTGGTTCCGGCCGGCCCGACATGCGTTTCCGGAGTGTCCGCCACGTGGTTCAGGCACGTCTGAGAGGTGGTTCCAGCATGCCCGGCAGGTTTTCCCGGAGAGTCCTCCAAGTGGTTCTGGCGTAGCCCGCAGGTGATTTTGGTGTGTCCGGCAGGTTGTTCCGTTCTGTCCGATAGGTTGTTCCGGCATGTCCAGCACGTGCTTCTGGCACTTCTGAGAGGTGGTTCTGGCATGCCGGGCAGGTTATTCCGGAGTGTCCGGTAAGTGGTTCTGGTGTAGCCGGCAGTTCATTTTGGCGTGTCTGGCACATGGGTCCTGCGAGTCGAGCAGGTGGTTCCGGCGTGCTCGGCAGGTGGTCCAGGCATGTCCGGCAGGTGGTTCCAGTCTGTCCAGGACGTGGTTCCAGCGTGTCCGGCACGTGGTTCTCTTACGTCTGAGAGGTGGTTCCTGCATGCCTGGCAGGTTATTGCGGATTGTCTGCCAGGTGGTTCTCTCATAGCCAGCTGTTGATTTTGGCCTGTCAGGCAGGTGGTTCTGGTGAGTCCAGCAGGTGGCTCCGGCGTGCTCGGCAGGTGGTTCTGGCATGTCTGGCAGGTGGTTCCGGCGAGTTGAGCAGCTGGTTCCAGCCTGTCCGTCAGGTTAGGGTTAGGGATAGGGTTAGGGTTACGGATAGGGTTAGGGTTTAGGGTTTGGGGTTAGGGGTTAGGGTTAGGGGTAGGGTTAGGGTTAGGGTTACGGTTGGGTTAGGGTTTAGGGTTAGGCTTAGGGTTAGGGGTTAGGGTTAGGGTTAGGGTTTGGGGATAGGGTTAGGGTTAGGGTTAGGGTTAGGGCCCGGCAGGTGGTTCCGGCGAGCCGAGCAGGTGGCTCCGGCGCGCCCGGCAGGTGCTTCCGCTGGGCCCGGCAGGTGGTTCCGGCGAGGCGAGCAGGTGGCTCCGGCGCGCTCGGCAGGTGCTTCCGCTGCGCCCGGCAGGTGGTTCCGGCGAGGCGAGCAGGTTGTTCCCGCGTGCTCGGCAGGTGGTTCAGTTGGGTCTGGCAGGTGGTTTCGGTCTGTTCGGGGTGGGGTTCCAGCATCTCAGGCACATGGTTCTGGCACGTCTGAGAGGTGGTTCCGGCTGGCCCAACAGGTGTTTCTGGAGTCTCCGCCAAGTGGTTCTGGCGTAGCTGGCAGGTGATGTTGGCGTGACTGGCAGGTGGTTCCAGCCAGCCCGGCAGGTGTTTCCGGAGTGTTCACCAACTGGCTGTGGCGTAGCCGGCAGGTGATTTTGGCGTGTCCGACAGGTGGTTCTGGCGAGTCGAGCAGGTGCTTCCGGCATGCTCGGCAGGTGCTTCCGGTGTCATTGGCATGTGGTTCTGGCAGGTCTGAGAGGTGGTTCCGGCATGCCTGACAGGTGATTCCGGAGTGTTCGCCAAGCGGTTCTGGCATAGGCGGCAGGTGATTTTGCCATGTCCAGAATGTGGTTCCAGCGAGTCGAACATGTGGTTCCGGCGTGTCCGGCAGGTGTTTCCGGTCTGTCCAGCAGGTGGTTCTGGGGTGTCCGGCATGAGGTTCTGGCACGTCTGAGAGGTGGTTCCGGCCGGCCCGACATGCGTTTCCGGAGTGTCCGCCACGTGGTTCAGGCACGTCGGAGAGGTGGTTCCAGCATGCCCGGCAGGTTTTCCCGGAGAGTCCTCCAAGTGGTTCTGGCGTAGCCCGCAGGTGATTTTGGTGTGTCCGGCAGGTTGTTCCGTTCTGTCCGATAGGTTGTTCCGGCATGTCCAGCACGTGCTTCTGGCACTTCTGAGAGGTGGTTCTGGCATGCCGGGCAGGTTATTCCGGAGTGTCCGGTAAGTGGTTCTGGTGTAGCCGGCAGTTCATTTTGGCGTGTCTGGCACATGGGTCCTGCGAGTCGAGCAGGTGGTTCCGGCGTGCTCGGCAGGTGGTCCAGGCATGTCCGGCAGGTGGTTCCAGTCTGTCCAGGACGTGGTTCCAGCGTGTCCGGCACGTGGTTCTCTTACGTCTGAGAGGTGGTTCCTGCATGCCTGGCAGGTTATTGCGGATTGCCTGCCAGGTGGTTCTCTCATAGCCAGCTGTTGATTTTGGCCTGTCAGGCAGGTGGTTCTGGTGAGTCCAGCAGGTGGCTCCGGCGTGCTCGGCAGGTGGTTCTGGCATGTCTGGCAGGTGGTTCCGGCGAGTTGAGCAGCTGGTTCCAGCCTGTCCGTCAGGTTAGGGTTAGGGATAGGGTTAGGGTTACGGTTAGGGTTAGGGTTTAGGGTTTGGGGTTAGGGGTTAGGGTTAGGGGTAGGGTTAGGGTTAGGGTTACGGTTGGGTTAGGGTTTAGGGTTAGGCTTAGGGTTAGGGGTTAGGGTTAGGGTTAGGGTTTGGGGATAGGGTTAGGGTTAGGGTTAGGGTTAGGGCCCGGCAGGTGGTTCCGGCGAGCCGAGCAGGTGGCTCCGGCGCGCCCGGCAGGTGCTTCCGCTGCGCCCGGCAGGTGGTTCCGGCGAGGCGAGCAGGTGGCTCCGGCGCGCCGGGCAGGTGGTTCCGGCGAGGCGAGCAGGTGGCTCCGGCGCGCTCTGCAGGTGCTTCCGCTGGGCCCGGCTGGTGTTTCCGGCGAGGCGAGCAGGTGGCTCCGGCGCGCTCGGCAGGTGCTTCCGCTGCGCCCGGCAGGTGGTTCCGGCGAGGCGAGCAGGTTGTTCCTGCGTGCTCGGCAGGTGGTTCAGTTGGGTCTGGCAGGTGGTTTCGGTCTGTTCGGGGTGCGGTTCCAGCATCTCAGGCACATGGTTCTGGCACGTCTGAGAGGTGTTTCCGGCTGGCCCAACAGGTGTTTCTGGAGTCTCCGCCAAGTGGTTCTGGCGTAGCTGGCAGGTGATGTTGGCGTGACTGGCAGGTGGTTCCAGCCAGCCCGGCAGGTGTTTCCGGAGTGTTCACCAACTGGCTGTGGCGTAGCCGGCAGGTGATTTTGGCGTGTCCGACAGGTGGTTCTGGCGAGTCGAGCAGGTGCTTCCGGCATGCTCGGCAGGTGCTTCCGGTGTCATTGGCATGTGGTTCTGGCAGGTCTGAGAGGTGGTTCCGGCATGCCTGACAGGTGATTCCGGAGTGTTCGCCAAGCGGTTCTGGCATAGGCGGCAGGTGATTTTGCCATGTCCAGAATGTGGTTCCAGCGAGTCGAACATGTGGTTCCGGCGTGTCCGGCAGGTGTTTCCGGTCTGTCCAGCAGGTGGTTCTGGGGTGTCCGGCATGAGGTTCTGGCACGTCTGAGAGGTGGTTCCGGCCGGCCCGACATGCGTTTCCGGAGTGTCCGCCACGTGGTTCAGGCACGTCTGAGAGGTGGTTCCAGCATGCCCGGCAGGTTTTCCCGGAGAGTCCTCCAAGTGGTTCTGGCGTAGCGCGCAGGTGATTTTGGTGTGTCCGGCAGGTTGTTCCGTTCTGTCCGATAGGTTGTTCCGGCATGTCCAGCACGTGCTTCTGGCACTTCTGAGAGGTGGTTCTGGCATGCCGGGCAGGTTATTCCGGAGTGTCCGGTAAGTGGTTCTGGTGTAGCCGGCAGTTCATTTTGGCGTGTCTGGCACATGGGTCCTGCGAGTCGAGCAGGTGGTTCCGGCGTGCTCGGCAGGTGGTCCAGGCATGTCCGGCAGGTGGTTCCAGTCTGTCCAGGACGTGGTTCCAGCGTGTCCGGCACGTGGTTCTCTTACGTCTGAGAGGTGGTTCCTGCATGCCTGGCAGGTTATTGCGGATTGTCTGCCAGGTGGTTCTCTCATAGCCAGCTGTTGATTTTGGCCTGTCAGGCAGGTGGTTCTGGTGAGTCCAGCAGGTGGCTCCGGCGTGCTCGGCAGGTGGTTCTGGCATGTCTGGCAGGTGGTTCCGGCGAGTTGAGCAGCTGGTTCCAGCCTGTCCGTCAGGTTAGGGTTAGGGATAGGGTTAGGGTTACGGTTAGGGTTAGGGTTTAGGGTTTGGGGTTAGGGGTTAGGGTTAGGGGTAGGGTTAGGGTTAGGGTTACGGTTGGGTTAGGGTTTAGGGTTAGGCTTAGGGTTAGGGGTTAGGGTTAGGGTTAGGGTTTGGGGATAGGGTTAGGGTTAGGGTTAGGGTTAGGGCCCGGCAGGTGGTTCCGGCGAGCCGAGCAGGTGGCTCCGGCGCGCCCGGCAGGTGCTTCCGCTGGGCCCGGCAGGTGGTTCCGGCGAGGCGAGCAGGTGGCTCCGGCGCGCCGGGCAGGTGGTTCCGGCGAGGCGAGCAGGTGGCTCCGGCGCGCCCGGCAGGTGCTTCCGCTGCGCCCGGCATGTGGTTCCGGCGAGGCGAGCAGGTTGTTCCTGCGTGCTCGGCAGGTGGTTCAGTTGGGTCTGGCAGGTGGTTTCGGTCTGTTCGGGGTGCGGTTCCAGCATCTCAGGCACATGGTTCTGGCACGTCTGAGAGGTGGTTCCGGCTGGCCCAACAGGTGTTTCTGGAGTCTCCGCCAAGTGGTTCTGGCGTAGCTGGCAGGTGATGTTGGCGTGACTGGCAGGTGGTTCCAGCCAGCCCGGCAGGTGTTTCCGGAGTGTTCACCAACTGGCTGTGGCGTAGCCGGCAGGTGATTTTGGCGTGTCCGACAGGTGGTTCTGGCGAGTCGAGCAGGTGCTTCCGGCATGCTCGGCAGGTGCTTCCGGTGTCATTGGCATGTGGTTCTGGCAGGTCTGAGAGGTGTTTCCGGCATGCCTGACAGGTGATTCCGGAGTGTTCGCCAAGCGGTTCTGGCATAGGCGGCAGGTGATTTTGCCATGTCCAGAATGTGGTTCCAGCGAGTCGAACATGTGGTTCCGGCGTGTCCGGCAGGTGTTTCCGGTCTGTCCAGCAGGTGGTTCTGGGGTGTCCGGCATGAGGTTCTGGCACGTCTGAGAGGTGGTTCCGGCCGGCCCGACATGCGTTTCCGGAGTGTCCGCCACGTGGTTCAGGCACGTCTGAGAGGTGGTTCCAGCATGCCCGGCAGGTTTTCCCGGAGAGTCCTCCAAGTGGTTCTGGCGTAGCCCGCAGGTGATTTTGGTGTGTCCGGCAGGTTGTTCCGTTCTGTCCGATAGGTTGTTCCGGCATGTCCAGCACGTGCTTCTGGCACTTCTGAGAGGTGGTTCTGGCATGCCGGGCAGGTTATTCCGGAGTGTCCGGTAAGTGGTTCTGGTGTAGCCGGCAGTTCATTTTGGCGTGTCTGGCACATGGGTCCTGCGAGTCGAGCAGGTGGTTCCGGCGTGCTCGGCAGGTGGTCCAGGCATGTCCGGCAGGTGGTTCCAGTCTGTCCAGGACGTGGTTCCAGCGTGTCCGGCACGTGGTTCTCTTACGTCTGAGAGGTGGTTCCTGCATGCCTGGCAGGTTATTGCGGATTGCCTGCCAGGTGGTTCTCTCATAGCCAGCTGTTGATTTTGGCCTGTCAGGCAGGTGGTTCTGGTGAGTCCAGCAGGTGGCTCCGGCGTGCTCGGCAGGTGGTTCTGGCATGTCTGGCAGGTGGTTCCGGCGAGTTGAGCAGCTGGTTCCAGCCTGTCCGTCAGGTTAGGGTTAGGGATAGGGTTAGGGTTACGGTTAGGGTTAGGGTTTAGGGTTTGGGGTTAGGGGTTAGGGTTAGGGGTAGGGTTAGGGTTAGGGTTACGGTTGGGTTAGGGTTTAGGGTTAGGCTTAGGGTTAGGGGTTAGGGTTAGGGTTAGGGTTTGGGGATAGGGTTAGGGTTAGGGTTAGGGTTAGGGCCCGGCAGGTGGTTCCGGCGAGCCGAGCAGGTGGCTCCGGCGCGCCCGGCAGGTGCTTCCGCTGCGCCCGGCAGGTGGTTCCGGCGAGGCGAGCATGTGGCTCCGGCGCGCCGGGCAGGTGGTTCCGGCGAGGCGAGCAGGTGGCTCCGGCGCGCTCGGCAGGTGCTTCCGCTGGGCCCGGCTGGTGTTTCCGGCGAGGCGAGCAGGTGGCTCCGGCGCGCTCGGCAGGTGCTTCCGCTGCGCCCGGCAGGTGGTTCCGGCGAGGCGAGCAGGTTGTTCCTGCGTGCTCGGCAGGTGGTTCAGTTGGGTCTGGCAGGTGGTTTCGGTCTGTTCGGGGTGCGGTTCCAGCATCTCAGGCACATGGTTCTGGCACGTCTGAGAGGTGTTTCCGGCTGGCCCAACAGGTGTTTCTGGAGTCTCCGCCAAGTGGTTCTGGCGTAGCTGACATGTGATGTTGGCGTGACTGGCAGGTGGTTCCAGCCAGCCCGGCAGGTGTTTCCGGAGTGTTCACCAACTGGCTGTGGCGTAGCCGGCAGGTGATTTTGGCGTGTCCGACAGGTGGTTCTGGCGAGTCGAGCAGGTGCTTCCGGCATGCTCGGCAGGTGCTTCCGGTGTCATTGGCATGTGGTTCTGGCAGGTCTGAGAGGTGGTTCCGGCATGCCTGACAGGTGATTCCGGAGTGTTCGCCAAGCGGTTCTGGCATAGGCGGCAGGTGATTTTGCCATGTCCAGAATGTGGTTCCAGCGAGTCGAACATGTGGTTCCGGCGTGTCCGGCAGGTGTTTCCGGTCTGTCCAGCAGGTGGTTCTGGGGTGTCCGGCATGAGGTTCTGGCACGTCTGAGAGGTGGTTCCGGCCGGCCCGACATGCGTTTCCGGAGTGTCCGCCACGTGGTTCAGGCACGTCTGAGAGGTGGTTCCAGCATGCCCGGCAGGTTTTCCCGGAGAGTCCTCCAAGTGGTTCTGGCGTAGCGCGCAGGTGATTTTGGTGTGTCCGGCAGGTTGTTCCGTTCTGTCCGATAGGTTGTTCCGGCATGTCCAGCACGTGCTTCTGGCACTTCTGAGAGGTGGTTCTGGCATGCCGGGCAGGTTATTCCGGAGTGTCCGGTAAGTGGTTCTGGTGTAGCCGGCAGTTCATTTTGGCGTGTCTGGCACATGGGTCCTGCGAGTCGAGCAGGTGGTTCCGGCGTGCTCGGCAGGTGGTCCAGGCATGTCCGGCAGGTGGTTCCAGTCTGTCCAGGACGTGGTTCCAGCGTGTCCGGCACGTGGTTCTCTTACGTCTGAGAGGTGGTTCCTGCATGCCTGGCAGGTTATTGCGGATTGTCTGCCAGGTGGTTCTCTCATAGCCAGCTGTTGATTTTGGCCTGTCA
This sequence comes from Equus asinus, assembly GCF_041296235.1. Classification (NCBI taxonomy): domain Eukaryota; kingdom Metazoa; phylum Chordata; class Mammalia; order Perissodactyla; family Equidae; genus Equus; species Equus asinus. The sequence continues at coordinate 1,173,677 of NC_091798.1, read as the reverse complement.
GGCAGGTGGTTCTGGTGAGTCCAGCAGGTGGCTCCGGCGTGCTCGGCAGGTGGTTCTGGCATGTCTGGCAGGTGGTTCCGGCGAGTTGAGCAGCTGGTTCCAGCCTGTCCGTCAGGTTAGGGTTAGGGATAGGGTTAGGGTTACGGTTAGGGTTAGGGTTTAGGGTTTGGGGTTAGGGGTTAGGGTTAGGGGTAGGGTTAGGGTTAGGGTTACGGTTGGGTTAGGGTTTAGGGTTAGGCTTAGGGTTAGGGGTTAGGGTTAGGGTTAGGGTTTGGGGATAGGGTTAGGGTTAGGGTTAGGGTTAGGGCCCGGCAGGTGGTTCCGGCGAGCCGAGCAGGTGGCTCCGGCGCGCCCGGCAGGTGCTTCCGCTGGGCCCGGCAGGTGGTTCCGGCGAGGCGAGCAGGTGGCTCCGGCGCGCCGGGCAGGTGGTTCCGGCGAGGCGAGCAGGTGGCTCCGGCGCGCCCGGCAGGTGCTTCCGCTGCGCCCGGCATGTGGTTCCGGCGAGGCGAGCAGGTTGTTCCTGCGTGCTCGGCAGGTGGTTCAGTTGGGTCTGGCAGGTGGTTTCGGTCTGTTCGGGGTGCGGTTCCAGCATCTCAGGCACATGGTTCTGGCACGTCTGAGAGGTGGTTCCGGCTGGCCCAACAGGTGTTTCTGGAGTCTCCGCCAAGTGGTTCTGGCGTAGCTGGCAGGTGATGTTGGCGTGACTGGCAGGTGGTTCCAGCCAGCCCGGCAGGTGTTTCCGGAGTGTTCACCAACTGGCTGTGGCGTAGCCGGCAGGTGATTTTGGCGTGTCCGACAGGTGGTTCTGGCGAGTCGAGCAGGTGCTTCCGGCATGCTCGGCAGGTGCTTCCGGTGTCATTGGCATGTGGTTCTGGCAGGTCTGAGAGGTGTTTCCGGCATGCCTGACAGGTGATTCCGGAGTGTTCGCCAAGCGGTTCTGGCATAGGCGGCAGGTGATTTTGCCATGTCCAGAATGTGGTTCCAGCGAGTCGAACATGTGGTTCCGGCGTGTCCGGCAGGTGTTTCCGGTCTGTCCAGCAGGTGGTTCTGGGGTGTCCGGCATGAGGTTCTGGCACGTCTGAGAGGTGGTTCCGGCCGGCCCGACATGCGTTTCCGGAGTGTCCGCCACGTGGTTCAGGCACGTCTGAGAGGTGGTTCCAGCATGCCCGGCAGGTTTTCCCGGAGAGTCCTCCAAGTGGTTCTGGCGTAGCCCGCAGGTGATTTTGGTGTGTCCGGCAGGTTGTTCCGTTCTGTCCGATAGGTTGTTCCGGCATGTCCAGCACGTGCTTCTGGCACTTCTGAGAGGTGGTTCTGGCATGCCGGGCAGGTTATTCCGGAGTGTCCGGTAAGTGGTTCTGGTGTAGCCGGCAGTTCATTTTGGCGTGTCTGGCACATGGGTCCTGCGAGTCGAGCAGGTGGTTCCGGCGTGCTCGGCAGGTGGTCCAGGCATGTCCGGCAGGTGGTTCCAGTCTGTCCAGGACGTGGTTCCAGCGTGTCCGGCACGTGGTTCTCTTACGTCTGAGAGGTGGTTCCTGCATGCCTGGCAGGTTATTGCGGATTGTCTGCCAGGTGGTTCTCTCATAGCCAGCTGTTGATTTTGGCCTGTCAGGCAGGTGGTTCTGGTGAGTCCAGCAGGTGGCTCCGGCGTGCTCGGCAGGTGGTTCTGGCATGTCTGGCAGGTGGTTCCGGCGAGTTGAGCAGCTGGTTCCAGCCTGTCCGTCAGGTTAGGGTTAGGGATAGGGTTAGGGTTACGGTTAGGGTTAGGGTTTAGGGTTTGGGGTTAGGGGTTAGGGTTAGGGGTAGGGTTAGGGTTAGGGTTACGGTTGGGTTAGGGTTTAGGGTTAGGCTTAGGGTTAGGGGTTAGGGTTAGGGTTAGGGTTTGGGGATAGGGTTAGGGTTAGGGTTAGGGTTAGGGCCCGGCAGGTGGTTCCGGCGAGCCGAGCAGGTGGCTCCGGCGCGCCCGGCAGGTGCTTCCGCTGGGCCCGGCAGGTGGTTCCGGCGAGGCGAGCAGGTGGCTCCGGCGCGCTCGGCAGGTGCTTCCGCTGCGCCCGGCAGGTGGTTCCGGCGAGGCGAGCAGGTTGTTCCTGCGTGCTCGGCAGGTGGTTCAGTTGGGTCTGGCAGGTGGTTTCGGTCTGTTCGGGTGTGGTTCCAGCATCTCTGGCACATGGTTCTGGCACGTCTGAGAGGTGTTTCCGGCTGGCCCAACAGGTGTTTCTGGAGTCTCCGCCAAGTGGTTCTGGCGTAGCTGGCAGGTGATGTTGGCGTGACTGGCAGGTGGTTCCAGCCAGCCCGGCAGGTGTTTCCGGAGTGTTCACCAACTGGCTGTGGCGTAGCCGGCAGGTGATTTTGGCGTGTCCGACAGGTGGTTCTGGCGAGTCGAGCAGGTGCTTCCGGCATGCTCGGCAGGTGCTTCCGGTGTCATTGGCATGTGGTTCTGGCAGGTCTGAGAGGTGGTTCCGGCATGCCTGACAGGTGATTCCGGAGTGTTCGCCAAGCGGTTCTGGCATAGGCGGCAGGTGATTTTGCCATGTCCAGAATGTGGTTCCAGCGAGTCGAACATGTGGTTCCGGCGTGTCCGGCAGGTGTTTCCGGTCTGTCCAGCAGGTGGTTCTGGGGTGTCCGGCATGAGGTTCTGGCACGTCTGAGAGGTGGTTCTGGCCGGCCCGACATGCGTTTCCGGAGTGTCCGCCACGTGGTTCAGGCACGTCTGAGAGGTGGTTCCAGCATGCCCGGCAGGTTTTCCCGGAGAGTCCTCCAAGTGGTTCTGGCGTAGCCCGCAGGTGATTTTGGTGTGTCCGGCAGGTTGTTCCGTTCTGTCCGATAGGTTGTTCCGGCATGTCCAGCACGTGCTTCTGGCACTTCTGAGAGGTGGTTCTGGCATGCCGGGCAGGTTATTCCGGAGTGTCCGGTAAGTGGTTCTGGTGTAGCCGGCAGTTCATTTTGGCGTGTCTGGCACATGGGTCCTGCGAGTCGAGCAGGTGGTTCCGGCGTGCTCGGCAGGTGGTCCAGGCATGTCCGGCAGGTGGTTCCAGTCTGTCCAGGACGTGGTTCCAGCGTGTCCGGCACGTGGTTCTCTTACGTCTGAGAGGTGGTTCCTGCATGCCTGGCAGGTTATTGCGGATTGTCTGCCAGGTGGTTCTCTCATAGCCAGCTGTTGATTTTGGCCTGTCAGGCAGGTGGTTCTGGTGAGTCCAGCAGGTGGCTCCGGCGTGCTCGGCAGGTGGTTCTGGCATGTCTGGCAGGTGGTTCCGGCGAGTTGAGCAGCTGGTTCCAGCCTGTCCGTCAGGTTAGGGTTAGGGATAGGGTTAGGGTTACGGTTAGGGTTAGGGTTTAGGGTTTGGGGTTAGGGGTTAGGGTTAGGGGTAGGGTTAGGGTTAGGGTTACGGTTGGGTTAGGGTTTAGGGTTAGGCTTAGGGTTAGGGGTTAGGGTTAGGGTTAGGGTTTGGGGATAGGGTTAGGGTTAGGGTTAGGGTTAGGGCCCGGCAGGTGGTTCCGGCGAGCCGAGCAGGTGGCTCCGGCGCGCCCGGCAGGTGCTTCCGCTGGGCCCGGCAGGTGGTTCCGGCGAGGCGAGCAGGTGGCTCCGGCGCGCTCGGCAGGTGGTTCCAGCGAGGCGAGCAGGTGGCTCCGGCGCGCTCGGCAGGTGCTTCCGCTGCGCCCGGCATGTGGTTCCGGCGAGGCGAGCAGGTTGTTCCTGCGTGCTTGGCAGGTGGTTCAGTTGGGTCTGGCAGGTGGTTTCGGTCTGTTCGGGGTGTGGTTCCAGCATCTCAGGCACATGGTTCTGGCACGTCTGAGAGGTGGTTCCGGCTGGCCCAACAGGTGTTTCTGGAGTCTCCGCCAAGCGGTTCTGGCGTAGCTGGCAGGTGATGTTGGCGTGACTGGCAGGTGGTTCCAGCCAGCCCGGCAGGTGTTTCCGGAGTGTTCACCAACTGGCTGTGGCGTAGCCGGCAGGTGATTTTGGCGTGTCCGACAGGTGGTTCTGGCGAGTCGAGCAGGTGCTTCCGGCATGCTCGGCAGGTGCTTCCGGTGTCATTGGCATGTGGTTCTGGCAGGTCTGAGAGGTGGTTCCGGCATGCCTGACAGGTGATTCCGGAGTGTTCGCCAAGCGGTTCTGGCATAGGCGGCAGGTGATTTTGCCATGTCCAGAATGTGGTTCCAGCGAGTCGAACATGTGGTTCCGGCGTGTCCAGCAGGTGTTTCCGGTCTGTCCAGCAGGTGGTTCTGGGGTGTCCGGCATGAGGTTCTGGCACGTCTGAGAGGTGGTTCTGGCCGGCCCGACATGCGTTTCCGGAGTGTCCGCCACGTGGTTCAGGCACGTCTGAGAGGTGGTTCCAGCATGCCCGGCAGGTTTTCCCGGAGAGTCCTCCAAGTGGTTCTGGCGTAGCCCGCAGGTGATTTTGGTGTGTCCGGCAGGTTGTTCCGTTCTGTCCGATAGGTTGTTCCGGCATGTCCAGCACGTGCTTCTGGCACTTCTGAGAGGTGGTTCTGGCATGCCGGGCAGGTTATTCCGGAGTGTCCGGTAAGTGGTTCTGGTGTAGCCGGCAGTTCATTTTGGCGTGTCTGGCACATGGGTCCTGCGAGTCGAGCAGGTGGTTCCGGCGTGCTCGGCAGGTGGTCCAGGCATGTCCGGCAGGTGGTTCCAGTCTGTCCAGGACGTGGTTCCAGCGTGTCCGGCACGTGGTTCTCTTACGTCTGAGAGGTGGTTCCTGCATGCCTGGCAGGTTATTGCGGATTGTCTGCCAGGTGGTTCTCTCATAGCCAGCTGTTGATTTTGGCCTGTCAGGCAGGTGGTTCTGGTGAGTCCAGCAGGTGGCTCCGGCGTGCTCGGCAGGTGGTTCTGGCATGTCTGGCAGGTGGTTCCGGCGAGTTGAGCAGCTGGTTCCAGCCTGTCCGTCAGGTTAGGGTTAGGGATAGGGTTAGGGTTACGGTTAGGGTTAGGGTTTAGGGTTTGGGGTTAGGGGTTAGGGTTAGGGGTAGGGTTAGGGTTAGGGTTACGGTTGGGTTAGGGTTTAGGGTTAGGCTTAGGGTTAGGGGTTAGGGTTAGGGTTAGGGTTTGGGGATAGGGTTAGGGTTAGGGTTAGGGTTAGGGCCCGGCAGGTGGTTCCGGCGAGCCGAGCAGGTGGCTCCGGCGCGCCCGGCAGGTGCTTCCGCTGGGCCCGGCAGGTGGTTCCGGCGAGGCGAGCAGGTTGTTCCTTCGTGCTCGGCAGGTGGTTCAGTTGGGTCTGGCAGGTGGTTTCGGTCTGTTCGGGGTGTGGTTCCAGCATCTCTGGCACATGGTTCTGGCACGTCTGAGAGGTGTTTCCGGCTGGCCCAACAGGTGTTTCTGGAGTCTCCGCCAAGTGGTTCTGGCGTAGCTGGCAGGTGATGTTGGCGTGACTGGCAGGTGGTTCCAGCCAGCCCGGCAGGTGTTTCCGGAGTGTTCACCAACTGGCTGTGGCGTAGCCGGCAGGTGATTTTGGCGTGTCCGACAGGTGGTTCTGGCGAGTCGAGCAGGTGCTTCCGGCATGCTCGGCAGGTGCTTCCGGTGTCATTGGCATGTGGTTCTGGCAGGTCTGAGAGGTGGTTCCGGCATGCCTGACAGGTGATTCCGGAGTGTTCGCCAAGCGGTTCTGGCATAGGCGGCAGGTGATTTTGCCATGTCCAGAATGTGGTTCCAGCGAGTCGAACATGTGGTTCCGGCGTGTCCGGCAGGTGTTTCCGGTCTGTCCAGCAGGTGGTTCTGGGGTGTCCGGCATGAGGTTCTGGCACGTCTGAGAGGTGGTTCCGGCCGGCCCGACATGCGTTTCCGGAGTGTCCGCCACGTGGTTCAGGCACGTCTGAGAGGTGGTTCCAGCATGCCCGGCAGGTTTTCCCGGAGAGTCCTCCAAGTGGTTCTGGCGTAGCCCGCAGGTGATTTTGGTGTGTCCGGCAGGTTGTTCCGTTCTGTCCGATAGGTTGTTCCGGCATGTCCAGCACGTGCTTCTGGCACTTCTGAGAGGTGGTTCTGGCATGCCGGGCAGGTTATTCCGGAGTGTCCGGTAAGTGGTTCTGGTGTAGCCGGCAGTTCATTTTGGCGTGTCTGGCACATGGGTCCTGCGAGTCGAGCAGGTGGTTCCGGCGTGCTCGGCAGGTGGTCCAGGCATGTCCGGCAGGTGGTTCCAGTCTGTCCAGGACGTGGTTCCAGCGTGTCCGGCACGTGGTTCTCTTACGTCTGAGAGGTGGTTCCTGCATGCCTGGCAGGTTATTGCGGATTGTCTGCCAGGTGGTTCTCTCATAGCCAGCTGTTGATTTTGGCCTGTCAGGCAGGTGGTTCTGGTGAGTCCAGCAGGTGGCTCCGGCGTGCTCGGCAGGTGGTTCTGGCATGTCTGGCAGGTGGTTCCGGCGAGTTGAGCAGCTGGTTCCAGCCTGTCCGTCAGGTTAGGGTTAGGGATAGGGTTAGGGTTACGGTTAGGGTTAGGGTTTAGGGTTTGGGGTTAGGGGTTAGGGTTAGGGGTAGGGTTAGGGTTAGGGTTACGGTTGGGTTAGGGTTTAGGGTTAGGCTTAGGGTTAGGGGTTAGGGTTAGGGTTAGGGTTTGGGGATAGGGTTAGGGTTAGGGTTAGGGTTAGGGCCCGGCAGGTGGTTCCGGCGAGCCGAGCAGGTGGCTCCGGCGCGCCCGGCAGGTGCTTCCGCTGGGCCCGGCAGGTGGTTCCGGCGAGGCGAGCAGGTGGCTCCGGCGCGCTCGGCAGGTGCTTCCGCTGCGCCCGGCAGGTGGTTCCGGCGAGGCGAGCAGGTTGTTCCTTCGTGCTCGGCAGGTGGTTCAGTTGGGTCTGGCAGGTGGTTTCGGTCTGTTCGGGGTGTGGTTCCAGCATCTCTGGCACATGGTTCTGGCACGTCTGAGAGGTGTTTCCGGCTGGCCCAACAGGTGTTTCTGGAGTCTCCGCCAAGTGGTTCTGGCGTAGCTGGCAGGTGATGTTGGCGTGACTGGCAGGTGGTTCCAGCCAGCCCGGCAGGTGTTTCCGGAGTGTTCACCAACTGGCTGTGGCGTAGCCGGCAGGTGATTTTGGCGTGTCCGACAGGTGGTTCTGGCGAGTCGAGCAGGTGCTTCCGGCATGCTCGGCAGGTGCTTCCGGTGTCATTGGCATGTGGTTCTGGCAGGTCTGAGAGGTGGTTCCGGCATGCCTGACAGGTGATTCCGGAGTGTTCGCCAAGCGGTTCTGGCATAGGCGGCAGGTGATTTTGCCATGTCCAGAATGTGGTTCCAGCGAGTCGAACATGTGGTTCCGGCGTGTCCGGCAGGTGTTTCCGGTCTGTCCAGCAGGTGGTTCTGGGGTGTCCGGCATGAGGTTCTGGCACGTCTGAGAGGTGGTTCCGGCCGGCCCGACATGCGTTTCCGGAGTGTCCGCCACGTGGTTCAGGCACGTCTGAGAGGTGGTTCCAGCATGCCCGGCAGGTTTTCCCGGAGAGTCCTCCAAGTGGTTCTGGCGTAGCCCGCAGGTGATTTTGGTGTGTCCGGCAGGTTGTTCCGTTCTGTCCGATAGGTTGTTCCGGCATGTCCAGCACGTGCTTCTGGCACTTCTGAGAGGTGGTTCTGGCATGCCGGGCAGGTTATTCCGGAGTGTCCGGTAAGTGGTTCTGGTGTAGCCGGCAGTTCATTTTGGCGTGTCTGGCACATGGGTCCTGCGAGTCGAGCAGGTGGTTCCGGCGTGCTCGGCAGGTGGTCCAGGCATGTCCGGCAGGTGGTTCCAGTCTGTCCAGGACGTGGTTCCAGCGTGTCCGGCACGTGGTTCTCTTACGTCTGAGAGGTGGTTCCTGCATGCCTGGCAGGTTATTGCGGATTGTCTGCCAGGTGGTTCTCTCATAGCCAGCTGTTGATTTTGGCCTGTCAGGCAGGTGGTTCTGGTGAGTCCAGCAGGTGGCTCCGGCGTGCTCGGCAGGTGGTTCTGGCATGTCTGGCAGGTGGTTCCGGCGAGTTGAGCAGCTGGTTCCAGCCTGTCCGTCAGGTTAGGGTTAGGGATAGGGTTAGGGTTACGGTTAGGGTTAGGGTTTAGGGTTTGGGGTTAGGGGTTAGGGTTAGGGGTAGGGTTAGGGTTAGGGTTACGGTTGGGTTAGGGTTTAGGGTTAGGCTTAGGGTTAGGGGTTAGGGTTAGGGTTAGGGTTTGGGGATAGGGTTAGGGTTAGGGTTAGGGTTAGGGCCCGGCAGGTGGTTCCGGCGAGCCGAGCAGGTGGCTCCGGCGCGCCCGGCAGGTGCTTCCGCTGGGCCCGGCAGGTGGTTCCGGCGAGGCGAGCAGGTTGTTCCTTCGTGCTCGGCAGGTGGTTCAGTTGGGTCTGGCAGGTGGTTTCGGTCTGTTCGGGGTGTGGTTCCAGCATCTCTGGCACATGGTTCTGGCACGTCTGAGAGGTGTTTCCGGCTGGCCCAACAGGTGTTTCTGGAGTCTCCGCCAAGTGGTTCTGGCGTAGCTGGCAGGTGATGTTGGCGTGACTGGCAGGTGGTTCCAGCCAGCCCGGCAGGTGTTTCCGGAGTGTTCACCAACTGGCTGTGGCGTAGCCGGCAGGTGATTTTGGCGTGTCCGACAGGTGGTTCTGGCGAGTCGAGCAGGTGCTTCCGGCATGCTCGGCAGGTGCTTCCGGTGTCATTGGCATGTGGTTCTGGCAGGTCTGAGAGGTGGTTCCGGCATGCCTGACAGGTGATTCCGGAGTGTTCGCCAAGCGGTTCTGGCATAGGCGGCAGGTGATTTTGCCATGTCCAGAATGTGGTTCCAGCGAGTCGAACATGTGGTTCCGGCGTGTCCGGCAGGTGTTTCCGGTCTGTCCAGCAGGTGGTTCTGGGGTGTCCGGCATGAGGTTCTGGCACGTCTGAGAGGTGGTTTTGGCCGGCCCGACATGCGTTTCCGGAGTGTCCGCCACGTGGTTCAGGCACGTCTGAGAGGTGGTTCCAGCATGCCCGGCAGGTTTTCCCGGAGAGTCCTCCAAGTGGTTCTGGCGTAGCCCGCAGGTGATTTTGGTGTGTCCGGCAGGTTGTTCCGTTCTGTCCGATAGGTTGTTCCGGCATGTCCAGCACGTGCTTCTGGCACTTCTGAGAGGTGGTTCTGGCATGCCGGGCAGGTTATTCCGGAGTGTCCGGTAAGTGGTTCTGGTGTAGCCGGCAGTTCATTTTGGCGTGTCTGGCACATGGGTCCTGCGAGTCGAGCAGGTGGTTCCGGCGTGCTCGGCAGGTGGTCCAGGCATGTCCGGCAGGTGGTTCCAGTCTGTCCAGGACGTGGTTCCAGCGTGTCCGGCACGTGGTTCTCTTACGTCTGAGAGGTGGTTCCTGCATGCCTGGCAGGTTATTGCGGATTGTCTGCCAGGTGGTTCTCTCATAGCCAGCTGTTGATTTTGGCCTGTCAGGCAGGTGGTTCTGGTGAGTCCAGCAGGTGGCTCCGGCGTGCTCGGCAGGTGGTTCTGGCATGTCTGGCAGGTGGTTCCGGCGAGTTGAGCAGCTGGTTCCAGCCTGTCCGTCAGGTTAGGGTTAGGGATAGGGTTAGGGTTACGGTTAGGGTTAGGGTTTAGGGTTTGGGGTTAGGGGTTAGGGTTAGGGGTAGGGTTAGGGTTAGGGTTACGGTTGGGTTAGGGTTTAGGGTTAGGCTTAGGGTTAGGGGTTAGGGTTAGGGTTAGGGTTTGGGGATAGGGTTAGGGTTAGGGTTAGGGTTAGGGCCCGGCAGGTGGTTCCGGCGAGCCGAGCAGGTGGCTCCGGCGCGCCCGGCAGGTGCTTCCGCTGGGCCCGGCAGGTGGTTCCGGCGAGGCGAGCAGGTGGCTCCGGCGCGCTCGGCAGGTGCTTCCGCTGCGCCCGGCAGGTGGTTCCGGCGAGGCGAGCAGGTTGTTCCTGCGTGCTCGGCAGGTGGTTCAGTTGGGTCTGGCAGGTGGTTTCGGTCTGTTCGGGGTGTGGTTCCAGCATCTCAGGCACATGGTTCTGGCACGTCTGAGAGGTGGTTCCGGCTGGCCCAACAGTTGTTTCTGGAGTCTCCGCCAAGTGGTTCTGGCGTAGCTGGCAGGTGATGTTGGCGTGACTGGCAGGTGGTTCCAGCCAGCCCGGCAGGTGTTTCCGGAGTGTTCACCAACTGGCTGTGGCGTAGCCGGCAGGTGATTTTGGCGTGTCCGACAGGTGGTTCTGGCGAGTCGAGCAGGTGCTTCCGGCATGCTCGGCAGGTGCTTCCGGTGTCATTGGCATGTGGTTCTGGCAGGTCTGAGAGGTGGTTCCGGCATGCCTGACAGGTGATTCCGGAGTGTTCGCCAAGCGGTTCTGGCATAGGCGGCAGGTGATTTTGCCATGTCCAGAATGTGGTTCCAGCGAGTCGAACATGTGGTTCCGGCGTGTCCGGCAGGTGTTTCCGGTCTGTCCAGCAGGTGGTTCTGGGGTGTCCGGCATGAGGTTCTGGCACGTCTGAGAGGTGGTTCCGGCCGGCCCGACATGCGTTTCCGGAGTGTCCGCCACGTGGTTCAGGCACGTCTGAGAGGTGGTTCCAGCATGCCCGGCAGGTTTTCCCGGAGAGTCCTCCAAGTGGTTCTGGCGTAGCCCGCAGGTGATTTTGGTGTGTCCGGCAGGTTGTTCCGTTCTGTCCGATAGGTTGTTCCGGCATGTCCAGCACGTGCTTCTGGCACTTCTGAGAGGTGGTTCTGGCATGCCGGGCAGGTTATTCCGGAGTGTCCGGTAAGTGGTTCTGGTGTAGCCGGCAGTTCATTTTGGCGTGTCTGGCACATGGGTCCTGCGAGTCGAGCAGGTGGTTCCGGCGTGCTCGGCAGGTGGTCCAGGCATGTCCGGCAGGTGGTTCCAGTCTGTCCAGGACGTGGTTCCAGCGTGTCCGGCACGTGGTTCTCTTACGTCTGAGAGGTGGTTCCTGCATGCCTGGCAGGTTATTGCGGATTGTCTGCCAGGTGGTTCTCTCATAGCCAGCTGTTGATTTTGGCCTGTCAGGCAGGTGGTTCTGGTGAGTCCAGCAGGTGGCTCCGGCGTGCTCGGCAGGTGGTTCTGGCATGTCTGGCAGGTGGTTCCGGCGAGTTGAGCAGCTGGTTCCAGCCTGTCCGTCAGGTTAGGGTTAGGGATAGGGTTAGGGTTACGGTTAGGGTTAGGGTTTAGGGTTTGGGGTTAGGGGTTAGGGTTAGGGGTAGGGTTAGGGTTAGGGTTACGGTTGGGTTAGGGTTTAGGGTTAGGCTTAGGGTTAGGGGTTAGGGTTAGGGTTAGGGTTTGGGGATAGGGTTAGGGTTAGGGTTAGGGTTAGGGCCCGGCAGGTGGTTCCGGCGAGGCGAGCAGGTGGCTCCGGCGCGCTCGGCAGGTGCTTCCGCTGCGCCCGGCAGGTGGTTCCGGCGAGGCGAGCAGGTTGTTCCTGCGTGCTCGGCAGGTGGTTCAGTTGGGTCTGGCAGGTGGTTTCGGTCTGTTCGGGGTGTGGTTCCAGCATCTCTGGCACATGGTTCTGGCACGTCTGAGAGGTGGTTCCGGCTGGCCCAACAGTTGTTTCTGGAGTCTCCGCCAAGTGGTTCTGGCGTAGCTGGCAGGTGATGTTGGCGTGACTGGCAGGTGGTTCCAGCCAGCCCGGCAGGTGTTTCCGGAGTGTTCACCAACTGGCTGTGGCGTAGCCGGCAGGTGATTTTGGCGTGTCCGACAGGTGGTTCTGGCGAGTCGAGCAGGTGCTTCCGGCATGCTCGGCAGGTGCTTCCGGTGTCATTGGCATGTGGTTCTGGCAGGTCTGAGAGGTGGTTCCGGCATGCCTGACAGGTGATTCCGGAGTGTTCGCCAAGCGGTTCTGGCATAGGCGGCAGGTGATTTTGCCATGTCCAGAATGTGGTTCCAGCGAGTCGAACATGTGGTTCCGGCGTGTCCGGCAGGTGTTTCCGGTCTGTCCAGCAGGTGGTTCTGGGGTGTCCGGCATGAGGTTCTGGCACGTCTGAGAGGTGGTTCCGGCCGGCCCGACATGCGTTTCCGGAGTGTCCGCCACGTGGTTCAGGCACGTCTGAGAGGTGGTTCCAGCATGCCCGGCAGGTTTTCCCGGAGAGTCCTCCAAGTGGTTCTGGCGTAGCCCGCAGGTGATTTTGGTGTGTCCGGCAGGTTGTTCCGTTCTGTCCGATAGGTTGTTCCGGCATGTCCAGCACGTGCTTCTGGCACTTCTGAGAGGTGGTTCTGGCATGCCGGGCAGGTTATTCCGGAGTGTCCGGTAAGTGGTTCTGGTGTAGCCGGCAGTTCATTTTGGCGTGTCTGGCACATGGGTCCTGCGAGTCGAGCAGGTGGTTCCGGCGTGCTCGGCAGGTGGTCCAGGCATGTCCGGCAGGTGGTTCCAGTCTGTCCAGGACGTGGTTCCAGCGTGTCCGGCACGTGGTTCTCTTACGTCTGAGAGGTGGTTCCTGCATGCCTGGCAGGTTATTGCGGATTGTCTGCCAGGTGGTTCTCTCATAGCCAGCTGTTGATTTTGGCCTGTCAGGCAGGTGGTTCTGGTGAGTCCAGCAGGTGGCTCCGGCGTGCTCGGCAGGTGGTTCTGGCATGTCTGGCAGGTGGTTCCGGCGAGTTGAGCAGCTGGTTCCAGCCTGTCCGTCAGGTTAGGGTTAGGGATAGGGTTAGGGTTACGGTTAGGGTTAGGGTTTAGGGTTTGGGGTTAGGGGTTAGGGTTAGGGGTAGGGTTAGGGTTAGGGTTACGGTTGGGTTAGGGTTTAGGGTTAGGCTTAGGGTTAGGGGTTAGGGTTAGGGTTAGGGTTTGGGGATAGGGTTAGGGTTAGGGTTAGGGTTAGGGCCCGGCAGGTGGTTCCGGCGAGCCGAGCAGGTGGCTCCGGCGCGCCCGGCAGGTGCTTCCGCTGGGCCCGGCAGGTGGTTCCGGCGAGGCGAGCAGGTGGCTCCGGCGCGCTCGGCAGGTGCTTCCGCTGCGCCCGGCAGGTGGTTCCGGCGAGGCGAGCAGGTTGTTCCTTCGTGCTCGGCAGGTGGTTCAGTTGGGTCTGGCAGGTGGTTTCGGTCTGTTCGGGGTGTGGTTCCAGCATCTCTGGCACATGGTTCTGGCACGTCTGAGAGGTGTTTCCGGCTGGCCCAACAGGTGTTTCTGGAGTCTCCGCCAAGTGGTTCTGGCGTAGCTGGCAGGTGATGTTGGCGTGACTGGCAGGTGGTTCCAGCCAGCCCGGCAGGTGTTTCCGGAGTGTTCACCAACTGGCTGTGGCGTAGCCGGCAGGTGATTTTGGCGTGTCCGACAGGTGGTTCTGGCGAGTCGAGCAGGTGCTTCCGGCATGCTCGGCAGGTGCTTCCGGTGTCATTGGCATGTGGTTCTGGCAGGTCTGAGAGGTGGTTCCGGCATGCCTGACAGGTGATTCCGGAGTGTTCGCCAAGCGGTTCTGGCATAGGCGGCAGGTGATTTTGCCATGTCCAGAATGTGGTTCCAGCGAGTCGAACATGTGGTTCCGGCGTGTCCGGCAGGTGTTTCCGGTCTGTCCAGCAGGTGGTTCTGGGGTGTCCGGCATGAGGTTCTGGCACGTCTGAGAGGTGGTTCCGGCCGGCCCGACATGCGTTTCCGGAGTGTCCGCCACGTGGTTCAGGCACGTCTGAGAGGTGGTTCCAGCATGCCCGGCAGGTTTTCCCGGAGAGTCCTCCAAGTGGTTCTGGCGTAGCCCGCAGGTGATTTTGGTGTGTCCGGCAGGTTGTTCCGTTCTGTCCGATAGGTTGTTCCGGCATGTCCAGCACGTGCTTCTGGCACTTCTGAGAGGTGGTTCTGGCATGCCGGGCAGGTTATTCCGGAGTGTCCGGTAAGTGGTTCTGGTGTAGCCGGCAGTTCATTTTGGCGTGTCTGGCACATGGGTCCTGCGAGTCGAGCAGGTGGTTCCGGCGTGCTCGGCAGGTGGTCCAGGCATGTCCGGCAGGTGGTTCCAGTCTGTCCAGGACGTGGTTCCAGCGTGTCCGGCACGTGGTTCTCTTACGTCTGAGAGGTGGTTCCTGCATGCCTGGCAGGTTATTGCGGATTGTCTGCCAGGTGGTTCTCTCATAGCCAGCTGTTGATTTTGGCCTGTCAGGCAGGTGGTTCTGGTGAGTCCAGCAGGTGGCTCCGGCGTGCTCGGCAGGTGGTTCTGGCATGTCTGGCAGGTGGTTCCGGCGAGTTGAGCAGCTGGTTCCAGCCTGTCCGTCAGGTTAGGGTTAGGGATAGGGTTAGGGTTACGGTTAGGGTTAGGGTTTAGGGTTTGGGGTTAGGGGTTAGGGTTAGGGGTAGGGTTAGGGTTAGGGTTACGGTTGGGTTAGGGTTTAGGGTTAGGCTTAGGGTTAGGGGTTAGGGTTAGGGTTAGGGTTTGGGGATAGGGTTAGGGTTAGGGTTAGGGTTAGGGCCCGGCAGGTGGTTCCGGCGAGCCGAGCAGGTGGCTCCGGCGCGCCCGGCAGGTGCTTCCGCTGGGCCCGGCAGGTGGTTCCGGCGAGGCGAGCAGGTGGCTCCGGCGCGCTCGGCAGGTGCTTCCGCTGCGCCCGGCAGGTGGTTCCGGCGAGGCGAGCAGGTTGTTCCTGCGTGCTCGGCAGGTGGTTCAGTTGGGTCTGGCAGGTGGTTTCGGTCTGTTCGGGGTGTGGTTCCAGCATCTCTGGCACATGGTTCTGGCACGTCTGAGAGGTGTTTCCGGCTGGCCCAACAGGTGTTTCTGGAGTCTCCGCCAAGTGGTTCTGGCGTAGCTGGCAGGTGATGTTGGCGTGACTGGCAGGTGGTTCCAGCCAGCCCGGCAGGTGTTTCCGGAGTGTTCACCAACTGGCTGTGGCGTAGCCGGCAGGTGATTTTGGCGTGTCCGACAGGTGGTTCTGGCGAGTCGAGCAGGTGCTTCCGGCATGCTCGGCAGGTGCTTCCGGTGTCATTGGCATGTGGTTCTGGCAGGTCTGAGAGGTGGTTCCGGCATGCCTGACAGGTGATTCCGGAGTGTTCGCCAAGCGGTTCTGGCATAGGCGGCAGGTGATTTTGCCATGTCCAGAATGTGGTTCCAGCGAGTCGAACATGTGGTTCCGGCGTGTCCGGCAGGTGTTTCCGGTCTGTCCAGCAGGTGGTTCTGGGGTGTCCGGCATGAGGTTCTGGCACGTCTGAGAGGTGGTTCCGGCCGGCCCGACATGCGTTTCCGGAGTGTCCGCCACGTGGTTCAGGCACGTCTGAGAGGTGGTTCCAGCATGCCCGGCAGGTTTTCCCGGAGAGTCCTCCAAGTGGTTCTGGCGTAGCCCGCAGGTGATTTTGGTGTGTCCGGCAGGTTGTTCCGTTCTGTCCGATAGGTTGTTCCGGCATGTCCAGCACGTGCTTCTGGCACTTCTGAGAGGTGGTTCTGGCATGCCGGGCAGGTTATTCCGGAGTGTCCGGTAAGTGGTTCTGGTGTAGCCGGCAGTTCATTTTGGCGTGTCTGGCACATGGGTCCTGCGAGTCGAGCAGGTGGTTCCGGCGTGCTCGGCAGGTGGTCCAGGCATGTCCGGCAGGTGGTTCCAGTCTGTCCAGGACGTGGTTCCAGCGTGTCCGGCACGTGGTTCTCTTACGTCTGAGAGGTGGTTCCTGCATGCCTGGCAGGTTATTGCGGATTGTCTGCCAGGTGGTTCTCTCATAGCCAGCTGTTGATTTTGGCCTGTCAGGCAGGTGGTTCTGGTGAGTCCAGCAGGTGGCTCCGGCGTGCTCGGCAGGTGGTTCTGGCATGTCTGGCAGGTGGTTCCGGCGAGTTGAGCAGCTGGTTCCAGCCTGTCCGTCAGGTTAGGGTTAGGGATAGGGTTAGGGTTACGGTTAGGGTTAGGGTTTAGGGTTTGGGGTTAGGGGTTAGGGTTAGGGGTAGGGTTAGGGTTAGGGTTACGGTTGGGTTAGGGTTTAGGGTTAGGCTTAGGGTTAGGGGTTAGGGTTAGGGTTAGGGTTTGGGGATAGGGTTAGGGTTAGGGTTAGGGTTAGGGCCCGGCAGGTGGTTCCGGCGAGCCGAGCAGGTGGCTCCGGCGCGCCCGGCAGGTGCTTCCGCTGGGCCCGGCAGGTGGTTCCGGCGAGGCGAGCAGGTGGCTCCGGCGCGCTCGGCAGGTGCTTCCGCTGCGCCCGGCAGGTGGTTCCGGCGAGGCGAGCAGGTTGTTCCTGCGTGCTCGGCAGGTGGTTCAGTTGGGTCTGGCAGGTGGTTTCGGTCTGTTCGGGGTGTGGTTCCAGCATCTCTGGCACATGGTTCTGGCACGTCTGAGAGGTGTTTCCGGCTGGCCCAACAGGTGTTTCTGGAGTCTCCGCCAAGTGGTTCTGGCGTAGCTGGCAGGTGATGTTGGCGTGACTGGCAGGTGGTTCCAGCCAGCCCGGCAGGTGTTTCCGGAGTGTTCACCAACTGGCTGTGGCGTAGCCGGCAGGTGATTTTGGCGTGTCCGACAGGTGGTTCTGGCGAGTCGAGCAGGTGCTTCCGGCATGCTCGGCAGGTGCTTCCGGTGTCATTGGCATGTGGTTCTGGCAGGTCTGAGAGGTGGTTCCGGCATGCCTGACAGGTGATTCCGGAGTGTTCGCCAAGCGGTTCTGGCATAGGCGGCAGGTGATTTTGCCATGTCCAGAATGTGGTTCCAGCGAGTCGAACATGTGGTTCCGGCGTGTCCGGCAGGTGTTTCCGGTCTGTCCAGCAGGTGGTTCTGGGGTGTCCGGCATGAGGTTCTGGCACGTCTGAGAGGTGGTTCCGGCCGGCCCGACATGCGTTTCCGGAGTGTCCGCCACGTGGTTCAGGCACGTCTGAGAGGTGGTTCCAGCATGCCCGGCAGGTTTTCCCGGAGAGTCCTCCAAGTGGTTCTGGCGTAGCCCGCAGGTGATTTTGGTGTGTCCGGCAGGTTGTTCCGTTCTGTCCGATAGGTTGTTCCGGCATGTCCAGCACGTGCTTCTGGCACTTCTGAGAGGTGGTTCTGGCATGCCGGGCAGGTTATTCCGGAGTGTCCGGTAAGTGGTTCTGGTGTAGCCGGCAGTTCATTTTGGCGTGTCTGGCACATGGGTCCTGCGAGTCGAGCAGGTGGTTCCGGCGTGCTCGGCAGGTGGTCCAGGCATGTCCGGCAGGTGGTTCCAGTCTGTCCAGGACGTGGTTCCAGCGTGTCCGGCACGTGGTTCTCTTACGTCTGAGAGGTGGTTCCTGCATGCCTGGCAGGTTATTGCGGATTGTCTGCCAGGTGGTTCTCTCATAGCCAGCTGTTGATTTTGGCCTGTCAGGCAGGTGGTTCTGGTGAGTCCAGCAGGTGGCTCCGGCGTGCTCGGCAGGTGGTTCTGGCATGTCTGGCAGGTGGTTCCGGCGAGTTGAGCAGCTGGTTCCAGCCTGTCCGTCAGGTTAGGGTTAGGGATAGGGTTAGGGTTACGGTTAGGGTTAGGGTTTAGGGTTTGGGGTTAGGGGTTAGGGTTAGGGGTAGGGTTAGGGTTAGGGTTACGGTTGGGTTAGGGTTTAGGGTTAGGCTTAGGGTTAGGGGTTAGGGTTAGGGTTAGGGTTTGGGGATAGGGTTAGGGTTAGGGTTAGGGTTAGGGCCCGGCAGGTGGTTCCGGCGAGCCGAGCAGGTGGCTCCGGCGCGCCCGGCAGGTGCTTCCGCTGGGCCCGGCAGGTGGTTCCGGCGAGGCGAGCAGGTGGCTCCGGCGCGCTCGGCAGGTGCTTCCGCTGCGCCCGGCAGGTGGTTCCGGCGAGGCGAGCAGGTTGTTCCCGCGTGCTCGGCAGGTGGTTCAGTTGGGTCTGGCAGGTGGTTTCGGTCTGTTCGGGGTGGGGTTCCAGCATCTCAGGCACATGGTTCTGGCACGTCTGAGAGGTGGTTCCGGCTGGCCCAACAGGTGTTTCTGGAGTCTCCGCCAAGTGGTTCTGGCGTAGCTGGCAGGTGATGTTGGCGTGACTGGCAGGTGGTTCCAGCCAGCCCGGCAGGTGTTTCCGGAGTGTTCACCAACTGGCTGTGGCGTAGCCGGCAGGTGATTTTGGCGTGTCCGACAGGTGGTTCTGGCGAGTCGAGCAGGTGCTTCCGGCATGCTCGGCAGGTGCTTCCGGTGTCATTGGCATGTGGTTCTGGCAGGTCTGAGAGGTGGTTCCGGCATGCCTGACAGGTGATTCCGGAGTGTTCGCCAAGCGGTTCTGGCATAGGCGGCAGGTGATTTTGCCATGTCCAGAATGTGGTTCCAGCGAGTCGAACATGTGGTTCCGGCGTGTCCGGCAGGTGTTTCCGGTCTGTCCAGCAGGTGGTTCTGGGGTGTCCGGCATGAGGTTCTGGCACGTCTGAGAGGTGGTTCCGGCCGGCCCGACATGCGTTTCCGGAGTGTCCGCCACGTGGTTCAGGCACGTCTGAGAGGTGGTTCCAGCATGCCCGGCAGGTTTTCCCGGAGAGTCCTCCAAGTGGTTCTGGCGTAGCCCGCAGGTGATTTTGGTGTGTCCGGCAGGTTGTTCCGTTCTGTCCGATAGGTTGTTCCGGCATGTCCAGCACGTGCTTCTGGCACTTCTGAGAGGTGGTTCTGGCATGCCGGGCAGGTTATTCCGGAGTGTCCGGTAAGTGGTTCTGGTGTAGCCGGCAGTTCATTTTGGCGTGTCTGGCACATGGGTCCTGCGAGTCGAGCAGGTGGTTCCGGCGTGCTCGGCAGGTGGTCCAGGCATGTCCGGCAGGTGGTTCCAGTCTGTCCAGGACGTGGTTCCAGCGTGTCCGGCACGTGGTTCTCTTACGTCTGAGAGGTGGTTCCTGCATTCCTGGCAGGTTATTGCGGATTGTCTGCCAGGTGGTTCTCTCATAGCCAGCTGTTGATTTTGGCCTGTCAGGCAGGTGGTTCTGGTGAGTCCAGCAGGTGGCTCCGGCGTGCTCGGCAGGTGGTTCTGGCATGTCTGGCAGGTGGTTCCGGCGAGTTGAGCAGCTGGTTCCAGCCTGTCCGTCAGGTTAGGGTTAGGGATAGGGTTAGGGTTACGGTTAGGGTTAGGGTTTAGGGTTTGGGGTTAGGGGTTAGGGTTAGGGGTAGGGTTAGGGTTAGGGTTACGGTTGGGTTAGGGTTTAGGGTTAGGCTTAGGGTTAGGGGTTAGGGTTAGGGTTAGGGTTTGGGGATAGGGTTAGGGTTAGGGTTAGGGTTAGGGCCCGGCAGGTGGTTCCGGCGAGCCGAGCAGGTGGCTCCGGCGCGCCCGGCAGGTGCTTCCGCTGGGCCCGGCAGGTGGTTCCGGCGAGGCGAGCAGGTGGCTCCGGCGCGCTCGGCAGGTGCTTCCGCTGCGCCCGGCAGGTGGTTCCGGCGAGGCGAGCAGGTTGTTCCTGCGTGCTCGGCAGGTGGTTCAGTTGGGTCTGGCAGGTGGTTTCGGTCTGTTCGGGGTGTGGTTCCAGCATCTCTGGCACATGGTTCTGGCACGTCTGAGAGGTGTTTCCGGCTGGCCCAACAGGTGTTTCTGGAGTCTCCGCCAAGTGGTTCTGGCGTAGCTGGCAGGTGATGTTGGCGTGACTGGCAGGTGGTTCCAGCCAGCCCGGCAGGTGTTTCCGGAGTGTTCACCAACTGGCTGTGGCGTAGCCGGCAGGTGATTTTGGCGTGTCCGACAGGTGGTTCTGGCGAGTCGAGCAGGTGCTTCCGGCATGCTCGGCAGGTGCTTCCGGTGTCATTGGCATGTGGTTCTGGCAGGTCTGAGAGGTGGTTCCGGCATGCCTGACAGGTGATTCCGGAGTGTTCGCCAAGCGGTTCTGGCATAGGCGGCAGGTGATTTTGCCATGTCCAGAATGTGGTTCCAGCGAGTCGAACATGTGGTTCCGGCGTGTCCGGCAGGTGTTTCCGGTCTGTCCAGCAGGTGGTTCTGGGGTGTCCGGCATGAGGTTCTGGCACGTCTGAGAGGTGGTTTTGGCCGGCCCGACATGCGTTTCCGGAGTGTCCGCCACGTGGTTCAGGCACGTCTGAGAGGTGGTTCCAGCATGCCCGGCAGGTTTTCCCGGAGAGTCCTCCAAGTGGTTCTGGCGTAGCCCGCAGGTGATTTTGGTGTGTCCGGCAGGTTGTTCCGTTCTGTCCGATAGGTTGTTCCGGCATGTCCAGCACGTGCTTCTGGCACTTCTGAGAGGTGGTTCTGGCATGCCGGGCAGGTTATTCCGGAGTGTCCGGTAAGTGGTTCTGGTGTAGCCGGCAGTTCATTTTGGCGTGTCTGGCACATGGGTCCTGCGAGTCGAGCAGGTGGTTCCGGCGTGCTCGGCAGGTGGTCCAGGCATGTCCGGCAGGTGGTTCCAGTCTGTCCAGGACGTGGTTCCAGCGTGTCCGGCACGTGGTTCTCTTACGTCTGAGAGGTGGTTCCTGCATGCCTGGCAGGTTATTGCGGATTGTCTGCCAGGTGGTTCTCTCATAGCCAGCTGTTGATTTTGGCCTGTCAGGCAGGTGGTTCTGGTGAGTCCAGCAGGTGGCTCCGGCGTGCTCGGCAGGTGGTTCTGGCATGTCTGGCAGGTGGTTCCGGCGAGTTGAGCAGCTGGTTCCAGCCTGTCCGTCAGGTTAGGGTTAGGGATAGGGTTAGGGTTACGGTTAGGGTTAGGGTTTAGGGTTTGGGGTTAGGGGTTAGGGTTAGGGGTAGGGTTAGGGTTAGGGTTACGGTTGGGTTAGGGTTTAGGGTTAGGCTTAGGGTTAGGGGTTAGGGTTAGGGTTAGGGTTTGGGGATAGGGTTAGGGTTAGGGTTAGGGTTAGGGCCCGGCAGGTGGTTCCGGCGAGCCGAGCAGGTGGCTCCGGCGCGCCCGGCAGGTGCTTCCGCTGGGCCCGGCAGGTGGTTCCGGCGAGGCGAGCAGGTGGCTCCGGCGCGCTCGGCAGGTGCTTCCGCTGCGCCCGGCAGGTGGTTCCGGCGAGGCGAGCAGGTTGTTCCTTCGTGCTCGGCAGGTGGTTCAGTTGGGTCTGGCAGGTGGTTTCGGTCTGTTCGGGGTGTGGTTCCAGCATCTCTGGCACATGGTTCTGGCACGTCTGAGAGGTGTTTCCGGCTGGCCCAACAGGTGTTTCTGGAGTCTCCGCCAAGTGGTTCTGGCGTAGCTGGCAGGTGATGTTGGCGTGACTGGCAGGTGGTTCCAGCCAGCCCGGCAGGTGTTTCCGGAGTGTTCACCAACTGGCTGTGGCGTAGCCGGCAGGTGATTTTGGCGTGTCCGACAGGTGGTTCTGGCGAGTCGAGCAGGTGCTTCCGGCATGCTCGGCAGGTGCTTCCGGTGTCATTGGCATGTGGTTCTGGCAGGTCTGAGAGGTGGTTCCGGCATGCCTGACAGGTGATTCCGGAGTGTTCGCCAAGCGGTTCTGGCATAGGCGGCAGGTGATTTTGCCATGTCCAGAATGTGGTTCCAGCGAGTCGAACATGTGGTTCCGGCGTGTCCGGCAGGTGTTTCCGGTCTGTCCAGCAGGTGGTTCTGGGGTGTCCGGCATGAGGTTCTGGCACGTCTGAGAGGTGGTTCCGGCCGGCCCGACATGCGTTTCCGGAGTGTCCGCCACGTGGTTCAGGCACGTCTGAGAGGTGGTTCCAGCATGCCCGGCAGGTTTTCCCGGAGAGTCCTCCAAGTGGTTCTGGCGTAGCCCGCAGGTGATTTTGGTGTGTCCGGCAGGTTGTTCCGTTCTGTCCGATAGGTTGTTCCGGCATGTCCAGCACGTGCTTCTGGCACTTCTGAGAGGTGGTTCTGGCATGCCGGGCAGGTTATTCCGGAGTGTCCGGTAAGTGGTTCTGGTGTAGCCGGCAGTTCATTTTGGCGTGTCTGGCACATGGGTCCTGCGAGTCGAGCAGGTGGTTCCGGCGTGCTCGGCAGGTGGTCCAGGCATGTCCGGCAGGTGGTTCCAGTCTGTCCAGGACGTGGTTCCAGCGTGTCCGGCACGTGGTTCTCTTACGTCTGAGAGGTGGTTCCTGCATGCCTGGCAGGTTATTGCGGATTGTCTGCCAGGTGGTTCTCTCATAGCCAGCTGTTGATTTTGGCCTGTCAGGCAGGTGGTTCTGGTGAGTCCAGCAGGTGGCTCCGGCGTGCTCGGCAGGTGGTTCTGGCATGTCTGGCAGGTGGTTCCGGCGAGTTGAGCAGCTGGTTCCAGCCTGTCCGTCAGGTTAGGGTTAGGGATAGGGTTAGGGTTACGGTTAGGGTTAGGGTTTAGGGTTTGGGGTTAGGGGTTAGGGTTAGGGGTAGGGTTAGGGTTAGGGTTACGGTTGGGTTAGGGTTTAGGGTTAGGCTTAGGGTTAGGGGTTAGGGTTAGGGTTAGGGTTTGGGGATAGGGTTAGGGTTAGGGTTAGGGTTAGGGCCCGGCAGGTGGTTCCGGCGAGCCGAGCAGGTGGCTCCGGCGCGCCCGGCAGGTGCTTCCGCTGGGCCCGGCAGGTGGTTCCGGCGAGGCGAGCAGGTGGCTCCGGCGCGCTCGGCAGGTGCTTCCGCTGCGCCCGGCAGGTGGTTCCGGCGAGGCGAGCAGGTTGTTCCTGCGTGCTCGGCAGGTGGTTCAGTTGGGTCTGGCAGGTGGTTTCGGTCTGTTCGGGGTGTGGTTCCAGCATCTCAGGCACATGGTTCTGGCACGTCTGAGAGGTGGTTCCGGCTGGCCCAACAGTTGTTTCTGGAGTCTCCGCCAAGTGGTTCTGGCGTAGCTGGCAGGTGATGTTGGCGTGACTGGCAGGTGGTTCCAGCCAGCCCGGCAGGTGTTTCCGGAGTGTTCACCAACTGGCTGTGGCGTAGCCGGCAGGTGATTTTGGCGTGTCCGACAGGTGGTTCTGGCGAGTCGAGCAGGTGCTTCCGGCATGCTCGGCAGGTGCTTCCGGTGTCATTGGCATGTGGTTCTGGCAGGTCTGAGAGGTGGTTCCGGCATGCCTGACAGGTGATTCCGGAGTGTTCGCCAAGCGGTTCTGGCATAGGCGGCAGGTGATTTTGCCATGTCCAGAATGTGGTTCCAGCGAGTCGAACATGTGGTTCCGGCGTGTCCGGCAGGTGTTTCCGGTCTGTCCAGCAGGTGGTTCTGGGGTGTCCGGCATGAGGTTCTGGCACGTCTGAGAGGTGGTTCCGGCCGGCCCGACATGCGTTTCCGGAGTGTCCGCCACGTGGTTCAGGCACGTCTGAGAGGTGGTTCCAGCATGCCCGGCAGGTTTTCCCGGAGAGTCCTCCAAGTGGTTCTGGCGTAGCCCGCAGGTGATTTTGGTGTGTCCGGCAGGTTGTTCCGTTCTGTCCGATAGGTTGTTCCGGCATGTCCAGCACGTGCTTCTGGCACTTCTGAGAGGTGGTTCTGGCATGCCGGGCAGGTTATTCCGGAGTGTCCGGTAAGTGGTTCTGGTGTAGCCGGCAGTTCATTTTGGCGTGTCTGGCACATGGGTCCTGCGAGTCGAGCAGGTGGTTCCGGCGTGCTCGGCAGGTGGTCCAGGCATGTCCGGCAGGTGGTTCCAGTCTGTCCAGGACGTGGTTCCAGCGTGTCCGGCACGTGGTTCTCTTACGTCTGAGAGGTGGTTCCTGCATGCCTGGCAGGTTATTGCGGATTGTCTGCCAGGTGGTTCTCTCATAGCCAGCTGTTGATTTTGGCCTGTCAGGCAGGTGGTTCTGGTGAGTCCAGCAGGTGGCTCCGGCGTGCTCGGCAGGTGGTTCTGGCATGTCTGGCAGGTGGTTCCGGCGAGTTGAGCAGCTGGTTCCAGCCTGTCCGTCAGGTTAGGGTTAGGGATAGGGTTAGGGTTACGGTTAGGGTTAGGGTTTAGGGTTTGGGGTTAGGGGTTAGGGTTAGGGGTAGGGTTAGGGTTAGGGTTACGGTTGGGTTAGGGTTTAGGGTTAGGCTTAGGGTTAGGGGTTAGGGTTAGGGTTAGGGTTTGGGGATAGGGTTAGGGTTAGGGTTAGGGTTAGGGCCCGGCAGGTGGTTCCGGCGAGGCGAGCAGGTGGCTCCGGCGCGCTCGGCAGGTGCTTCCGCTGCGCCCGGCAGGTGGTTCCGGCGAGGCGAGCAGGTTGTTCCTGCGTGCTCGGCAGGTGGTTCAGTTGGGTCTGGCAGGTGGTTTCGGTCTGTTCGGGGTGTGGTTCCAGCATCTCTGGCACATGGTTCTGGCACGTCTGAGAGGTGGTTCCGGCTGGCCCAACAGTTGTTTCTGGAGTCTCCGCCAAGTGGTTCTGGCGTAGCTGGCAGGTGATGTTGGCGTGACTGGCAGGTGGTTCCAGCCAGCCCGGCAGGTGTTTCCGGAGTGTTCACCAACTGGCTGTGGCGTAGCCGGCAGGTGATTTTGGCGTGTCCGACAGGTGGTTCTGGCGAGTCGAGCAGGTGCTTCCGGCATGCTCGGCAGGTGCTTCCGGTGTCATTGGCATGTGGTTCTGGCAGGTCTGAGAGGTGGTTCCGGCATGCCTGACAGGTGATTCCGGAGTGTTCGCCAAGCGGTTCTGGCATAGGCGGCAGGTGATTTTGCCATGTCCAGAATGTGGTTCCAGCGAGTCGAACATGTGGTTCCGGCGTGTCCGGCAGGTGTTTCCGGTCTGTCCAGCAGGTGGTTCTGGGGTGTCCGGCATGAGGTTCTGGCACGTCTGAGAGGTGGTTCCGGCCGGCCCGACATGCGTTTCCGGAGTGTCCGCCACGTGGTTCAGGCACGTCTGAGAGGTGGTTCCAGCATGCCCGGCAGGTTTTCCCGGAGAGTCCTCCAAGTGGTTCTGGCGTAGCCCGCAGGTGATTTTGGTGTGTCCGGCAGGTTGTTCCGTTCTGTCCGATAGGTTGTTCCGGCATGTCCAGCACGTGCTTCTGGCACTTCTGAGAGGTGGTTCTGGCATGCCGGGCAGGTTATTCCGGAGTGTCCGGTAAGTGGTTCTGGTGTAGCCGGCAGTTCATTTTGGCGTGTCTGGCACATGGGTCCTGCGAGTCGAGCAGGTGGTTCCGGCGTGCTCGGCAGGTGGTCCAGGCATGTCCGGCAGGTGGTTCCAGTCTGTCCAGGACGTGGTTCCAGCGTGTCCGGCACGTGGTTCTCTTACGTCTGAGAGGTGGTTCCTGCATGCCTGGCAGGTTATTGCGGATTGTCTGCCAGGTGGTTCTCTCATAGCCAGCTGTTGATTTTGGCCTGTCAGGCAGGTGGTTCTGGTGAGTCCAGCAGGTGGCTCCGGCGTGCTCGGCAGGTGGTTCTGGCATGTCTGGCAGGTGGTTCCGGCGAGTTGAGCAGCTGGTTCCAGCCTGTCCGTCAGGTTAGGGTTAGGGATAGGGTTAGGGTTACGGTTAGGGTTAGGGTTTAGGGTTTGGGGTTAGGGGTTAGGGTTAGGGGTAGGGTTAGGGTTAGGGTTACGGTTGGGTTAGGGTTTAGGGTTAGGCTTAGGGTTAGGGGTTAGGGTTAGGGTTAGGGTTTGGGGATAGGGTTAGGGTTAGGGTTAGGGTTAGGGCCCGGCAGGTGGTTCCGGCGAGCCGAGCAGGTGGCTCCGGCGCGCCCGGCAGGTGCTTCCGCTGGGCCCGGCAGGTGGTTCCGGCGAGGCGAGCAGGTGGCTCCGGCGCGCTCGGCAGGTGCTTCCGCTGCGCCCGGCAGGTGGTTCCGGCGAGGCGAGCAGGTTGTTCCTTCGTGCTCGGCAGGTGGTTCAGTTGGGTCTGGCAGGTGGTTTCGGTCTGTTCGGGGTGTGGTTCCAGCATCTCTGGCACATGGTTCTGGCACGTCTGAGAGGTGTTTCCGGCTGGCCCAACAGGTGTTTCTGGAGTCTCCGCCAAGTGGTTCTGGCGTAGCTGGCAGGTGATGTTGGCGTGACTGGCAGGTGGTTCCAGCCAGCCCGGCAGGTGTTTCCGGAGTGTTCACCAACTGGCTGTGGCGTAGCCGGCAGGTGATTTTGGCGTGTCCGACAGGTGGTTCTGGCGAGTCGAGCAGGTGCTTCCGGCATGCTCGGCAGGTGCTTCCGGTGTCATTGGCATGTGGTTCTGGCAGGTCTGAGAGGTGGTTCCGGCATGCCTGACAGGTGATTCCGGAGTGTTCGCCAAGCGGTTCTGGCATAGGCGGCAGGTGATTTTGCCATGTCCAGAATGTGGTTCCAGCGAGTCGAACATGTGGTTCCGGCGTGTCCGGCAGGTGTTTCCGGTCTGTCCAGCAGGTGGTTCTGGGGTGTCCGGCATGAGGTTCTGGCACGTCTGAGAGGTGGTTCCGGCCGGCCCGACATGCGTTTCCGGAGTGTCCGCCACGTGGTTCAGGCACGTCTGAGAGGTGGTTCCAGCATGCCCGGCAGGTTTTCCCGGAGAGTCCTCCAAGTGGTTCTGGCGTAGCCCGCAGGTGATTTTGGTGTGTCCGGCAGGTTGTTCCGTTCTGTCCGATAGGTTGTTCCGGCATGTCCAGCACGTGCTTCTGGCACTTCTGAGAGGTGGTTCTGGCATGCCGGGCAGGTTATTCCGGAGTGTCCGGTAAGTGGTTCTGGTGTAGCCGGCAGTTCATTTTGGCGTGTCTGGCACATGGGTCCTGCGAGTCGAGCAGGTGGTTCCGGCGTGCTCGGCAGGTGGTCCAGGCATGTCCGGCAGGTGGTTCCAGTCTGTCCAGGACGTGGTTCCAGCGTGTCCGGCACGTGGTTCTCTTACGTCTGAGAGGTGGTTCCTGCATGCCTGGCAGGTTATTGCGGATTGTCTGCCAGGTGGTTCTCTCATAGCCAGCTGTTGATTTTGGCCTGTCAGGCAGGTGGTTCTGGTGAGTCCAGCAGGTGGCTCCGGCGTGCTCGGCAGGTGGTTCTGGCATGTCTGGCAGGTGGTTCCGGCGAGTTGAGCAGCTGGTTCCAGCCTGTCCGTCAGGTTAGGGTTAGGGATAGGGTTAGGGTTACGGTTAGGGTTAGGGTTTAGGGTTTGGGGTTAGGGGTTAGGGTTAGGGGTAGGGTTAGGGTTAGGGTTACGGTTGGGTTAGGGTTTAGGGTTAGGCTTAGGGTTAGGGGTTAGGGTTAGGGTTAGGGTTTGGGGATAGGGTTAGGGTTAGGGTTAGGGTTAGGGCCCGGCAGGTGGTTCCGGCGAGCCGAGCAGGTGGCTCCGGCGCGCCCGGCAGGTGCTTCCGCTGGGCCCGGCAGGTGGTTCCGGCGAGGCGAGCAGGTGGCTCCGGCGCGCTCGGCAGGTGCTTCCGCTGCGCCCGGCAGGTGGTTCCGGCGAGGCGAGCAGGTTGTTCCTGCGTGCTCGGCAGGTGGTTCAGTTGGGTCTGGCAGGTGGTTTCGGTCTGTTCGGGGTGTGGTTCCAGCATCTCTGGCACATGGTTCTGGCACGTCTGAGAGGTGTTTCCGGCTGGCCCAACAGGTGTTTCTGGAGTCTCCGCCAAGTGGTTCTGGCGTAGCTGGCAGGTGATGTTGGCGTGACTGGCAGGTGGTTCCAGCCAGCCCGGCAGGTGTTTCCGGAGTGTTCACCAACTGGCTGTGGCGTAGCCGGCAGGTGATTTTGGCGTGTCCGACAGGTGGTTCTGGCGAGTCGAGCAGGTGCTTCCGGCATGCTCGGCAGGTGCTTCCGGTGTCATTGGCATGTGGTTCTGGCAGGTCTGAGAGGTGGTTCCGGCATGCCTGACAGGTGATTCCGGAGTGTTCGCCAAGCGGTTCTGGCATAGGCGGCAGGTGATTTTGCCATGTCCAGAATGTGGTTCCAGCGAGTCGAACATGTGGTTCCGGCGTGTCCGGCAGGTGTTTCCGGTCTGTCCAGCAGGTGGTTCTGGGGTGTCCGGCATGAGGTTCTGGCACGTCTGAGAGGTGGTTCCGGCCGGCCCGACATGCGTTTCCGGAGTGTCCGCCACGTGGTTCAGGCACGTCTGAGAGGTGGTTCCAGCATGCCCGGCAGGTTTTCCCGGAGAGTCCTCCAAGTGGTTCTGGCGTAGCCCGCAGGTGATTTTGGTGTGTCCGGCAGGTTGTTCCGTTCTGTCCGATAGGTTGTTCCGGCATGTCCAGCACGTGCTTCTGGCACTTCTGAGAGGTGGTTCTGGCATGCCGGGCAGGTTATTCCGGAGTGTCCGGTAAGTGGTTCTGGTGTAGCCGGCAGTTCATTTTGGCGTGTCTGGCACATGGGTCCTGCGAGTCGAGCAGGTGGTTCCGGCGTGCTCGGCAGGTGGTCCAGGCATGTCCGGCAGGTGGTTCCAGTCTGTCCAGGACGTGGTTCCAGCGTGTCCGGCACGTGGTTCTCTTACGTCTGAGAGGTGGTTCCTGCATGCCTGGCAGGTTATTGCGGATTGTCTGCCAGGTGGTTCTCTCATAGCCAGCTGTTGATTTTGGCCTGTCAGGCAGGTGGTTCTGGTGAGTCCAGCAGGTGGCTCCGGCGTGCTCGGCAGGTGGTTCTGGCATGTCTGGCAGGTGGTTCCGGCGAGTTGAGCAGCTGGTTCCAGCCTGTCCGTCAGGTTAGGGTTAGGGATAGGGTTAGGGTTACGGTTAGGGTTAGGGTTTAGGGTTTGGGGTTAGGGGTTAGGGTTAGGGGTAGGGTTAGGGTTAGGGTTACGGTTGGGTTAGGGTTTAGGGTTAGGCTTAGGGTTAGGGGTTAGGGTTAGGGTTAGGGTTTGGGGATAGGGTTAGGGTTAGGGTTAGGGTTAGGGCCCGGCAGGTGGTTCCGGCGAGCCGAGCAGGTGGCTCCGGCGCGCCCGGCAGGTGCTTCCGCTGGGCCCGGCAGGTGGTTCCGGCGAGGCGAGCAGGTGGCTCCGGCGCGCTCGGCAGGTGCTTCCGCTGCGCCCGGCAGGTGGTTCCGGCGAGGCGAGCAGGTTGTTCCTGCGTGCTCGGCAGGTGGTTCAGTTGGGTCTGGCAGGTGGTTTCGGTCTGTTCGGGGTGTGGTTCCAGCATCTCTGGCACATGGTTCTGGCACGTCTGAGAGGTGTTTCCGGCTGGCCCAACAGGTGTTTCTGGAGTCTCCGCCAAGTGGTTCTGGCGTAGCTGGCAGGTGATGTTGGCGTGACTGGCAGGTGGTTCCAGCCAGCCCGGCAGGTGTTTCCGGAGTGTTCACCAACTGGCTGTGGCGTAGCCGGCAGGTGATTTTGGCGTGTCCGACAGGTGGTTCTGGCGAGTCGAGCAGGTGCTTCCGGCATGCTCGGCAGGTGCTTCCGGTGTCATTGGCATGTGGTTCTGGCAGGTCTGAGAGGTGGTTCCGGCATGCCTGACAGGTGATTCCGGAGTGTTCGCCAAGCGGTTCTGGCATAGGCGGCAGGTGATTTTGCCATGTCCAGAATGTGGTTCCAGCGAGTCGAACATGTGGTTCCGGCGTGTCCGGCAGGTGTTTCCGGTCTGTCCAGCAGGTGGTTCTGGGGTGTCCGGCATGAGGTTCTGGCACGTCTGAGAGGTGGTTCCGGCCGGCCCGACATGCGTTTCCGGAGTGTCCGCCACGTGGTTCAGGCACGTCTGAGAGGTGGTTCCAGCATGCCCGGCAGGTTTTCCCGGAGAGTCCTCCAAGTGGTTCTGGCGTAGCCCGCAGGTGATTTTGGTGTGTCCGGCAGGTTGTTCCGTTCTGTCCGATAGGTTGTTCCGGCATGTCCAGCACGTGCTTCTGGCACTTCTGAGAGGTGGTTCTGGCATGCCGGGCAGGTTATTCCGGAGTGTCCGGTAAGTGGTTCTGGTGTAGCCGGCAGTTCATTTTGGCGTGTCTGGCACATGGGTCCTGCGAGTCGAGCAGGTGGTTCCGGCGTGCTCGGCAGGTGGTCCAGGCATGTCCGGCAGGTGGTTCCAGTCTGTCCAGGACGTGGTTCCAGCGTGTCCGGCACGTGGTTCTCTTACGTCTGAGAGGTGGTTCCTGCATGCCTGGCAGGTTATTGCGGATTGTCTGCCAGGTGGTTCTCTCATAGCCAGCTGTTGATTTTGGCCTGTCAGGCAGGTGGTTCTGGTGAGTCCAGCAGGTGGCTCCGGCGTGCTCGGCAGGTGGTTCTGGCATGTCTGGCAGGTGGTTCCGGCGAGTTGAGCAGCTGGTTCCAGCCTGTCCGTCAGGTTAGGGTTAGGGATAGGGTTAGGGTTACGGTTAGGGTTAGGGTTTAGGGTTTGGGGTTAGGGGTTAGGGTTAGGGGTAGGGTTAGGGTTAGGGTTACGGTTGGGTTAGGGTTTAGGGTTAGGCTTAGGGTTAGGGGTTAGGGTTAGGGTTAGGGTTTGGGGATAGGGTTAGGGTTAGGGTTAGGGTTAGGGCCCGGCAGGTGGTTCCGGCGAGCCGAGCAGGTGGCTCCGGCGCGCCCGGCAGGTGCTTCCGCTGGGCCCGGCAGGTGGTTCCGGCGAGGCGAGCAGGTGGCTCCGGCGCGCTCGGCAGGTGCTTCCGCTGCGCCCGGCAGGTGGTTCCGGCGAGGCGAGCAGGTTGTTCCCGCGTGCTCGGCAGGTGGTTCAGTTGGGTCTGGCAGGTGGTTTCGGTCTGTTCGGGGTGGGGTTCCAGCATCTCAGGCACATGGTTCTGGCACGTCTGAGAGGTGGTTCCGGCTGGCCCAACAGGTGTTTCTGGAGTCTCCGCCAAGTGGTTCTGGCGTAGCTGGCAGGTGATGTTGGCGTGACTGGCAGGTGGTTCCAGCCAGCCCGGCAGGTGTTTCCGGAGTGTTCACCAACTGGCTGTGGCGTAGCCGGCAGGTGATTTTGGCGTGTCCGACAGGTGGTTCTGGCAAGTCGAGCAGGTGCTTCCGGCATGCTCGGCAGGTGCTTCCGGTGTCATTGGCATGTGGTTCTGGCAGGTCTGAGAGGTGGTTCCGGCATGCCTGACAGGTGATTCCGGAGTGTTCGCCAAGCGGTTCTGGCATAGGCGGCAGGTGATTTTGCCATGTCCAGAATGTGGTTCCAGCGAGTCGAACATGTGGTTCCGGCGTGTCCGGCAGGTGTTTCCGGTCTGTCCAGCAGGTGGTTCTGGGGTGTCCGGCATGAGGTTCTGGCACGTCTGAGAGGTGGTTCCGGCCGGCCCGACATGCGTTTCCGGAGTGTCCGCCACGTGGTTCAGGCACGTCTGAGAGGTGGTTCCAGCATGCCCGGCAGGTTTTCCCGGAGAGTCCTCCAAGTGGTTCTGGCGTAGCCCGCAGGTGATTTTGGTGTGTCCGGCAGGTTGTTCCGTTCTGTCCGATAGGTTGTTCCGGCATGTCCAGCACGTGCTTCTGGCACTTCTGAGAGGTGGTTCTGGCATGCCGGGCAGGTTATTCCGGAGTGTCCGGTAAGTGGTTCTGGTGTAGCCGGCAGTTCATTTTGGCGTGTCTGGCACATGGGTCCTGCGAGTCGAGCAGGTGGTTCCGGCGTGCTCGGCAGGTGGTCCAGGCATGTCCGGCAGGTGGTTCCAGTCTGTCCAGGACGTGGTTCCAGCGTGTCCGGCACGTGGTTCTCTTACGTCTGAGAGGTGGTTCCTGCATGCCTGGCAGGTTATTGCGGATTGTCTGCCAGGTGGTTCTCTCATAGCCAGCTGTTGATTTTGGCCTGTCAGGCAGGTGGTTCTGGTGAGTCCAGCAGGTGGCTCCGGCGTGCTCGGCAGGTGGTTCTGGCATGTCTGGCAGGTGGTTCCGGCGAGTTGAGCAGCTGGTTCCAGCCTGTCCGTCAGGTTAGGGTTAGGGATAGGGTTAGGGTTACGGTTAGGGTTAGGGTTTAGGGTTTGGGGTTAGGGGTTAGGGTTAGGGGTAGGGTTAGGGTTAGGGTTACGGTTGGGTTAGGGTTTAGGGTTAGGCTTAGGGTTAGGGGTTAGGGTTAGGGTTAGGGTTTGGGGATAGGGTTAGGGTTAGGGTTAGGGTTAGGGCCCGGCAGGTGGTTCCGGCGAGCCGAGCAGGTGGCTCCGGCGCGCCCGGCAGGTGCTTCCGCTGCGCCCGGCAGGTGGTTCCGGCGAGGCGAGCAGGTGGCTCCGGCGCGCTCGGCAGGTGCTTCCGCTGCGCCCGGCAGGTGGTTCCGGCGAGGCGAGCAGGTTGTTCCTGCGTGCTCGGCAGGTGGTTCAGTTGGGTCTGGCAGGTGGTTTCGGTCTGTTCGGGGTGTGGTTCCAGCATCTCTGGCACATGGTTCTGGCACGTCTGAGAGGTGTTTCCGGCTGGCCCAACAGGTGTTTCTGGAGTCTCCGCCAAGTGGTTCTGGCGTAGCTGGCAGGTGATGTTGGCGTGACTGGCAGGTGGTTCCAGCCAGCCCGGCAGGTGTTTCCGGAGTGTTCACCAACTGGCTGTGGCGTAGCCGGCAGGTGATTTTGGCGTGTCCGACAGGTGGTTCTGGCGAGTCGAGCAGGTGCTTCCGGCATGCTCGGCAGGTGCTTCCGGTGTCATTGGCATGTGGTTCTGGCAGGTCTGAGAGGTGGTTCCGGCATGCCTGACAGGTGATTCCGGAGTGTTCGCCAAGCGGTTCTGGCATAGGCGGCAGGTGATTTTGCCATGTCCAGAATGTGGTTCCAGCGAGTCGAACATGTGGTTCCGGCGTGTCCGGCAGGTGTTTCCGGTCTGTCCAGCAGGTGGTTCTGGGGTGTCCGGCATGAGGTTCTGGCACGTCTGAGAGGTGGTTCCGGCCGGCCCGACATGCGTTTCCGGAGTGTCCGCCACGTGGTTCAGGCACGTCTGAGAGTTGGTTCCAGCATGCCCGGCAGGTTTTCCCGGAGAGTCCTCCAAGTGGTTCTGGCGTAGCCCGCAGGTGATTTTGGTGTGTCCGGCAGGTTGTTCCGTTCTGTCCGATAGGTTGTTCCGGCATGTCCAGCACGTGCTTCTGGCACTTCTGAGAGGTGGTTCTGGCATGCCGGGCAGGTTATTCCGGAGTGTCCGGTAAGTGGTTCTGGTGTAGCCGGCAGTTCATTTTGGCGTGTCTGGCACATGGGTCCTGCGAGTCGAGCAGGTGGTTCCGGCGTGCTCGGCAGGTGGTCCAGGCATGTCCGGCAGGTGGTTCCAGTCTGTCCAGGACGTGGTTCCAGCGTGTCCGGCACGTGGTTCTCTTACGTCTGAGAGGTGGTTCCTGCATGCCTGGCAGGTTATTGCGGATTGTCTGCCAGGTGGTTCTCTCATAGCCAGCTGTTGATTTTGGCCTGTCAGGCAGGTGGTTCTGGTGAGTCCAGCAGGTGGCTCCGGCGTGCTCGGCAGGTGGTTCTGGCATGTCTGGCAGGTGGTTCCGGCGAGTTGAGCAGCTGGTTCCAGCCTGTCCGTCAGGTTAGGGTTAGGGATAGGGTTAGGGTTACGGTTAGGGTTAGGGTTTAGGGTTTGGGGTTAGGGGTTAGGGTTAGGGGTAGGGTTAGGGTTAGGGTTACGGTTGGGTTAGGGTTTAGGGTTAGGCTTAGGGTTAGGGGTTAGGGTTAGGGTTAGGGTTTGGGGATAGGGTTAGGGTTAGGGTTAGGGTTAGGGCCCGGCAGGTGGTTCCGGCGAGCCGAGCAGGTGGCTCCGGCGCGCCCGGCAGGTGCTTCCGCTGGGCCCGGCAGGTGGTTCCGGCGAGGCGAGCAGGTGGCTCCGGCGCGCTCGGCAGGTGCTTCCGCTGCGCCCGGCAGGTGGTTCCGGCGAGGCGAGCAGGTTGTTCCTGCGTGCTCGGCAGGTGGTTCAGTTGGGTCTGGCAGGTGGTTTCGGTCTGTTCGGGGTGTGGTTCCAGCATCTCAGGCACATGGTTCTGGCACGTCTGAGAGGTGTTTCCGGCTGGCCCAACAGTTGTTTCTGGAGTCTCCGCCAAGTGGTTCTGGCGTAGCTGGCAGGTGATGTTGGCGTGACTGGCAGGTGGTTCCAGCCAGCCCGGCAGGTGTTTCCGGAGTGTTCACCAACTGGCTGTGGCGTAGCCGGCAGGTGATTTTGGCGTGTCCGACAGGTGGTTCTGGCGAGTCGAGCAGGTGCTTCCGGCATGCTCGGCAGGTGCTTCCGGTGTCATTGGCATGTGGTTCTGGCAGGTCTGAGAGGTGGTTCCGGCATGCCTGACAGGTGATTCCGGAGTGTTCGCCAAGCGGTTCTGGCATAGGCGGCAGGTGATTTTGCCATGTCCAGAATGTGGTTCCAGCGAGTCGAACATGTGGTTCCGGCGTGTCCGGCAGGTGTTTCCGGTCTGTCCAGCAGGTGGTTCTGGGGTGTCCGGCATGAGGTTCTGGCACGTCTGAGAGGTGGTTCCGGCCGGCCCGACATGCGTTTCCGGAGTGTCCGCCACGTGGTTCAGGCACGTCTGAGAGGTGGTTCCAGCATGCCCGGCAGGTTTTCCCGGAGAGTCCTCCAAGTGGTTCTGGCGTAGCCCGCAGGTGATTTTGGTGTGTCCGGCAGGTTGTTCCGTTCTGTCCGATAGGTTGTTCCGGCATGTCCAGCACGTGCTTCTGGCACTTCTGAGAGGTGGTTCTGGCATGCCGGGCAGGTTATTCCGGAGTGTCCGGTAAGTGGTTCTGGTGTAGCCGGCAGTTCATTTTGGCGTGTCTGGCACATGGGTCCTGCGAGTCGAGCAGGTGGTTCCGGCGTGCTCGGCAGGTGGTCCAGGCATGTCCGGCAGGTGGTTCCAGTCTGTCCAGGACGTGGTTCCAGCGTGTCCGGCACGTGGTTCTCTTACGTCTGAGAGGTGGTTCCTGCATGCCTGGCAGGTTATTGCGGATTGTCTGCCAGGTGGTTCTCTCATAGCCAGCTGTTGATTTTGGCCTGTCAGGCAGGTGGTTCTGGTGAGTCCAGCAGGTGGCTCCGGCGTGCTCGGCAGGTGGTTCTGGCATGTCTGGCAGGTGGTTCCGGCGAGTTGAGCAGCTGGTTCCAGCCTGTCCGTCAGGTTAGGGTTAGGGATAGGGTTAGGGTTACGGTTAGGGTTAGGGTTTAGGGTTTGGGGTTAGGGGTTAGGGTTAGGGGTAGGGTTAGGGTTAGGGTTACGGTTGGGTTAGGGTTTAGGGTTAGGCTTAGGGTTAGGGGTTAGGGTTAGGGTTAGGGTTTGGGGATAGGGTTAGGGTTAGGGTTAGGGTTAGGGCCCGGCAGGTGGTTCCGGCGAGCCAAGCAGGTGGCTCCGGCGCGCCCGGCAGGTGCTTCCGCTGGGCCCGGCAGGTGGTTCCGGCGAGGCGAGCAGGTGGCTCCGGCGCGCTCGGCAGGTGCTTCCGCTGCGCCCGGCAGGTGGTTCCGGCGAGGCGAGCAGGTTGTTCCTGCGTGCTCGGCAGGTGGTTCAGTTGGGTCTGGCAGGTGGTTTCGGTCTGTTCGGGGTGTGGTTCCAGCATCTCTGGCACATGGTTCTGGCACGTCTGAGAGGTGTTTCCGGCTGGCCCAACAGGTGTTTCTGGAGTCTCCGCCAAGTGGTTCTGGCGTAGCTGGCAGGTGATGTTGGCGTGACTGGCAGGTGGTTCCAGCCAGCCCGGCAGGTGTTTCCGGAGTGTTCACCAACTGGCTGTGGCGTAGCCGGCAGGTGATTTTGGCGTGTCCGACAGGTGGTTCTGGCGAGTCGAGCAGGTGCTTCCGGCATGCTCGGCAGGTGCTTCCGGTGTCATTGGCATGTGGTTCTGGCAGGTCTGAGAGGTGGTTCCGGCATGCCTGACAGGTGATTCCGGAGTGTTCGCCAAGCGGTTCTGGCATAGGCGGCAGGTGATTTTGCCATGTCCAGAATGTGGTTCCAGCGAGTCGAACATGTGGTTCCGGCGTGTCCGGCAGGTGTTTCCGGTCTGTCCAGCAGGTGGTTCTGGGGTGTCCGGCATGAGGTTCTGGCACGTCTGAGAGGTGGTTCCGGCCGGCCCGACATGCGTTTCCGGAGTGTCCGCCACGTGGTTCAGGCACGTCTGAGAGGTGGTTCCAGCATGCCCGGCAGGTTTTCCCGGAGAGTCCTCCAAGTGGTTCTGGCGTAGCCCGCAGGTGATTTTGGTGTGTCCGGCAGGTTGTTCCGTTCTGTCCGATAGGTTGTTCCGGCATGTCCAGCACGTGCTTCTGGCACTTCTGAGAGGTGGTTCTGGCATGCCGGGCAGGTTATTCCGGAGTGTCCGGTAAGTGGTTCTGGTGTAGCCGGCAGTTCATTTTGGCGTGTCTGGCACATGGGTCCTGCGAGTCGAGCAGGTGGTTCCGGCGTGCTCGGCAGGTGGTCCAGGCATGTCCGGCAGGTGGTTCCAGTCTGTCCAGGACGTGGTTCCAGCGTGTCCGGCACGTGGTTCTCTTACGTCTGAGAGGTGGTTCCTGCATGCCTGGCAGGTTATTGCGGATTGTCTGCCAGGTGGTTCTCTCATAGCCAGCTGTTGATTTTGGCCTGTCAGGCAGGTGGTTCTGGTGAGTCCAGCAGGTGGCTCCGGCGTGCTCGGCAGGTGGTTCTGGCATGTCTGGCAGGTGGTTCCGGCGAGTTGAGCAGCTGGTTCCAGCCTGTCCGTCAGGTTAGGGTTAGGGATAGGGTTAGGGTTACGGTTAGGGTTAGGGTTTAGGGTTTGGGGTTAGGGGTTAGGGTTAGGGGTAGGGTTAGGGTTAGGGTTACGGTTGGGTTAGGGTTTAGGGTTAGGCTTAGGGTTAGGGGTTAGGGTTAGGGTTAGGGTTTGGGGATAGGGTTAGGGTTAGGGTTAGGGTTAGGGCCCGGCAGGTGGTTCCGGCGAGCCGAGCAGGTGGCTCCGGCGCGCCCGGCAGGTGCTTCCGCTGGGCCCGGCAGGTGGTTCCGGCGAGGCGAGCAGGTGGCTCCGGCGCGCTCGGCAGGTGCTTCCGCTGCGCCCGGCAGGTGGTTCCGGCGAGGCGAGCAGGTTGTTCCTGCGTGCTCGGCAGGTGGTTCAGTTGGGTCTGGCAGGTGGTTTCGGTCTGTTCGGGGTGTGGTTCCAGCATCTCAGGCACATGGTTCTGGCACGTCTGAGAGGTGTTTCCGGCTGGCCCAACAGGTGTTTCTGGAGTCTCCGCCAAGTGGTTCTGGCGTAGCTGGCAGGTGATGTTGGCGTGACTGGCAGGTGGTTCCAGCCAGCCCGGCAGGTGTTTCCGGAGTGTTCACCAACTGGCTGTGGCGTAGCCGGCAGGTGATTTTGGCGTGTCCGACAGGTGGTTCTGGCGAGTCGAGCAGGTGCTTCCGGCATGCTCGGCAGGTGCTTCCGGTGTCATTGGCATGTGGTTCTGGCAGGTCTGAGAGGTGGTTCCGGCATGCCTGACAGGTGATTCCGGAGTGTTCGCCAAGCGGTTCTGGCATAGGCGGCAGGTGATTTTGCCATGTCCAGAATGTGGTTCCAGCGAGTCGAACATGTGGTTCCGGCGTGTCCGGCAGGTGTTTCCGGTCTGTCCAGCAGGTGGTTCTGGGGTGTCCGGCATGAGGTTCTGGCACGTCTGAGAGGTGGTTCCGGCCGGCCCGACATGCGTTTCCGGAGTGTCCGCCACGTGGTTCAGGCACGTCTGAGAGGTGGTTCCAGCATGCCCGGCAGGTTTTCCCGGAGAGTCCTCCAAGTGGTTCTGGCGTAGCCCGCAGGTGATTTTGGTGTGTCCGGCAGGTTGTTCCGTTCTGTCCGATAGGTTGTTCCGGCATGTCCAGCACGTGCTTCTGGCACTTCTGAGAGGTGGTTCTGGCATGCCGGGCAGGTTATTCCGGAGTGTCCGGTAAGTGGTTCTGGTGTAGCCGGCAGTTCATTTTGGCGTGTCTGGCACATGGGTCCTGCGAGTCGAGCAGGTGGTTCCGGCGTGCTCGGCAGGTGGTCCAGGCATGTCCGGCAGGTGGTTCCAGTCTGTCCAGGACGTGGTTCCAGCGTGTCCGGCACGTGGTTCTCTTACGTCTGAGAGGTGGTTCCTGCATGCCTGGCAGGTTATTGCGGATTGTCTGCCAGGTGGTTCTCTCATAGCCAGCTGTTGATTTTGGCCTGTCAGGCAGGTGGTTCTGGTGAGTCCAGCAGGTGGCTCCGGCGTGCTCGGCAGGTGGTTCTGGCATGTCTGGCAGGTGGTTCCGGCGAGTTGAGCAGCTGGTTCCAGCCTGTCCGTCAGGTTAGGGTTAGGGATAGGGTTAGGGTTACGGTTAGGGTTAGGGTTTAGGGTTTGGGGTTAGGGGTTAGGGTTAGGGGTAGGGTTAGGGTTAGGGTTACGGTTGGGTTAGGGTTTAGGGTTAGGCTTAGGGTTAGGGGTTAGGGTTAGGGTTAGGGTTTGGGGATAGGGTTAGGGTTAGGGTTAGGGTTAGGGCCCGGCAGGTGGTTCCGGCGAGCCGAGCAGGTGGCTCCGGCGCGCCCGGCAGGTGCTTCCGCTGGGCCCGGCAGGTGGTTCCGGCGAGGCGAGCAGGTGGCTCCGGCGCGCCCGGCAGGTGCTTCCGCTGCGCCCGGCAGGTGGTTCCGGCGAGGCGAGCAGGTTGTTCCTGCGTGCTCGGCAGGTGGTTCAGTTGGGTCTGGCAGGTGGTTTCGGTCTGTTCGGGGTGTGGTTCCAGCATCTCAGGCACATGGTTCTGGCACGTCTGAGAGGTGTTTCCGGCTGGCCCAACAGGTGTTTCTGGAGTCTCCGCCAAGTGGTTCTGGCGTAGCTGGCAGGTGATGTTGGCGTGACTGGCAGGTGGTTCCAGCCAGCCCGGCAGGTGTTTCCGGAGTGTTCACCAACTGGCTGTGGCGTAGCCGGCAGGTGATTTTGGCGTGTCCGATAGGTGGTTCTGGCGAGTCGAGCAGGTGCTTCCGGCATGCTCGGCAGGTGCTTCCGGTGTCATTGGCATGTGGTTCTGGCAGGTCTGAGAGGTGGTTCCGGCATGCCTGACAGGTGATTCCGGAGTGTTCGCCAAGCGGTTCTGGCATAGGCGGCAGGTGATTTTGCCATGTCCAGAATGTGGTTCCAGCGAGTCGAACATGTGGTTCCGGCGTGTCCGGCAGGTGTTTCCGGTCTGTCCAGCAGGTGGTTCTGGGGTGTCCGGCATGAGGTTCTGGCACGTCTGAGAGGTGGTTCCGGCCGGCCCGACATGCGTTTCCGGAGTGTCCGCCACGTGGTTCAGGCACGTCTGAGAGGTGGTTCCAGCATGCCCGGCAGGTTTTCCCGGAGAGTCCTCCAAGTGGTTCTGGCGTAGCCCGCAGGTGATTTTGGTGTGTCCGGCAGGTTGTTCCGTTCTGTCCGATAGGTTGTTCCGGCATGTCCAGCACGTGCTTCTGGCACTTCTGAGAGGTGGTTCTGGCATGCCGGGCAGGTTATTCCGGAGTGTCCGGTAAGTGGTTCTGGTGTAGCCGGCAGTTCATTTTGGCGTGTCTGGCACATGGGTCCTGCGAGTCGAGCAGGTGGTTCCGGCGTGCTCGGCAGGTGGTCCAGGCATGTCCGGCAGGTGGTTCCAGTCTGTCCAGGACGTGGTTCCAGCGTGTCCGGCACGTGGTTCTCTTACGTCTGAGAGGTGGTTCCTGCATGCCTGGCAGGTTATTGCGGATTGTCTGCCAGGTGGTTCTCTCATAGCCAGCTGTTGATTTTGGCCTGTCAGGCAGGTGGTTCTGGTGAGTCCAGCAGGTGGCTCCGGCGTGCTCGGCAGGTGGTTCTGGCATGTCTGGCAGGTGGTTCCGGCGAGTTGAGCAGCTGGTTCCAGCCTGTCCGTCAGGTTAGGGTTAGGGATAGGGTTAGGGTTACGGTTAGGGTTAGGGTTTAGGGTTTGGGGTTAGGGGTTAGGGTTAGGGGTAGGGTTTGGGTTAGGGTTACGGTTGGGTTAGGGTTTAGGGTTAGGCTTAGGGTTAGGGGTTAGGGTTAGGTTTAGGGTTTGGGGATAGGGTTAGGGTTAGGGTTAGGGTTAGGGTTAGGGCCCGACAGGTGGTTCCGGCGAGCCGAGCAGGTGGCTCCGGCGCGCCCGGCAGGTGCTTCCGCTGGGCCCGGCAGGTGGTTCCGGCGAGGCGAGCAGGTGGCTCCGGCGCGCTCGGCAGGTGCTTCCGCTGCGCCCGGCAGGTGGTTCCGGCGAGGCGAGCAGGTTGTTCCCGCGTGCTCGGCAGGTGGTTCAGTTGGGTCTGGCAGGTGGTTTCGGTCTGTTCGGGGTGTGGTTCCAGCATCTCAGGCACATGGTTCTGGCACGTCTGAGAGGTGTTTCCGGCTGGCCCAACAGGTGTTTCTGGAGTCTCCGCCAAGTGGTTCTGGCGTAGCTGGCAGGTGATGTTGGCGTGACTGGCAGGTGGTTCCAGCCAGCCCGGCAGGTGTTTCCGGAGTGTTCACCAACTGGCTGTGGCGTAGCCGGCAGGTGATTTTGGCGTGTCCGACAGGTGGTTCTGGCGAGTCGAGCAGGTGCTTCCGGCATGCTTGGCAGGTGCTTCCGGTGTCATTGGCATGTGGTTCTGGCAGGTCTGAGAGGTGGTTCCGGCATGCCTGACAGGTGATTCCGGAGTGTTCGCCAAGCGGTTCTGGCATAGGCGGCAGGTGATTTTGCCATGTCCAGAATGTGGTTCCAGCGAGTCGAACATGTGGTTCCGGCGTGTCCGGCAGGTGTTTCCGGTCTGTCCAGCAGGTGGTTCTGGGGTGTCCGGCATGAGGTTCTGGCACGTCTGAGAGGTGGTTCCGGCCGGCCCGACATGCGTTTCCGGAGTGTCCGCCACGTGGTTCAGGCACGTCTGAGAGGTGGTTCCAGCATGCCCGGCAGGTTTTCCCGGAGAGTCCTCCAAGTGGTTCTGGCGTAGCCCGCAGGTGATTTTGGTGTGTCCGGCAGGTTGTTCCGTTCTGTCCGATAGGTTGTTCCGGCATGTCCAGCACGTGCTTCTGGCACTTCTGAGAGGTGGTTCTGGCATGCCGGGCAGGTTATTCCGGAGTGTCCGGTAAGTGGTTCTGGTGTAGCCGGCAGTTCATTTTGGCGTGTCTGGCACATGGGTCCTGCGAGTCGAGCAGGTGGTTCCGGCGTGCTCGGCAGGTGGTCCAGGCATGTCCGGCAGGTGGTTCCAGTCTGTCCAGGACGTGGTTCCAGCGTGTCCGGCACGTGGTTCTCTTACGTCTGAGAGGTGGTTCCTGCATGCCTGGCAGGTTATTGCGGATTGTCTGCCAGGTGGTTCTCTCATAGCCAGCTGTTGATTTTGGCCTGTCAGGCAGGTGGTTCTGGTGAGTCCAGCAGGTGGCTCCGGCGTGCTCGGCAGGTGGTTCTGGCATGTCTGGCAGGTGGTTCCGGCGAGTTGAGCAGCTGGTTCCAGCCTGTCCGTCAGGTTAGGGTTAGGGATAGGGTTAGGGTTACGGTTAGGGTTAGGGTTTAGGGTTTGGGGTTAGGGGTTAGGGTTAGGGGTAGGGTTTGGGTTAGGGTTACGGTTGGGTTAGGGTTTAGGGTTAGGCTTAGGGTTAGGGGTTAGGGTTAGGTTTAGGGTTTGGGGATAGGGTTAGGGTTAGGGTTAGGGTTAGGGTTAGGGCCCGACAGGTGGTTCCGGCGAGCCGAGCAGGTGGCTCCGGCGCGCCCGGCAGGTGCTTCCGCTGGGCCCGGCAGGTGGTTCCGGCGAGGCGAGCAGGTGGCTCCGGCGCGCTCGGCAGGTGCTTCCGCTGCGCCCGGCAGGTGGTTCCGGCGAGGCGAGCAGGTTGTTCCCGCGTGCTCGGCAGGTGGTTCAGTTGGGTCTGGCAGGTGGTTTCGGTCTGTTCGGGGTGTGGTTCCAGCATCTCAGGCACATGGTTCTGGCACGTCTGAGAGGTGTTTCCGGCTGGCCCAACAGGTGTTTCTGGAGTCTCCGCCAAGTGGTTCTGGCGTAGCTGGCAGGTGATGTTGGCGTGACTGGCAGGTGGTTCCAGCCAGCCCGGCAGGTGTTTCCGGAGTGTTCACCAACTGGCTGTGGCGTAGCCGGCAGGTGATTTTGGCGTGTCCGACAGGTGGTTCTGGCGAGTCGAGCAGGTGCTTCCGGCATGCTTGGCAGGTGCTTCCGGTGTCATTGGCATGTGGTTCTGGCAGGTCTGAGAGGTGGTTCCGGCATGCCTGACAGGTGATTCCGGAGTGTTCGCCAAGCGGTTCTGGCATAGGCGGCAGGTGATTTTGCCATGTCCAGAATGTGGTTCCAGCGAGTCGAACATGTGGTTCCGGCGTGTCCGGCAGGTGTTTCCGGTCTGTCCAGCAGGTGGTTCTGGGGTGTCCGGCATGAGGTTCTGGCACGTCTGAGAGGTGGTTCCGGCCGGCCCGACATGCGTTTCCGGAGTGTCCGCCACGTGGTTCAGGCACGTCTGAGAGGTGGTTCCAGCATGCCCGGCAGGTTTTCCCGGAGAGTCCTCCAAGTGGTTCTGGCGTAGCCCGCAGGTGATTTTGGTGTGTCCGGCAGGTTGTTCCGTTCTGTCCGATAGGTTGTTCCGGCATGTCCAGCACGTGCTTCTGGCACTTCTGAGAGGTGGTTCTGGCATGCCGGGCAGGTTATTCCGGAGTGTCCGGTAAGTGGTTCTGGTGTAGCCGGCAGTTCATTTTGGCGTGTCTGGCACATGGGTCCTGCGAGTCGAGCAGGTGGTTCCGGCGTGCTCGGCAGGTGGTCCAGGCATGTCCGGCAGGTGGTTCCAGTCTGTCCAGGACGTGGTTCCAGCGTGTCCGGCACGTGGTTCTCTTACGTCTGAGAGGTGGTTCCTGCATGCCTGGCAGGTTATTGCGGATTGCCTGCCAGGTGGTTCTCTCATAGCCAGCTGTTGATTTTGGCCTGTCAGGCAGGTGGTTCTGGTGAGTCCAGCAGGTGGCTGCGGCGTGCTCGGCAGGTGGTTCTGGCATGTCTGGCAGGTGGTTCCGGCGAGTTGAGCAGCTGGTTCCAGCCTGTCCGTCAGGTTAGGGTTAGGGATAGGGTTAGGGTTACGGTTAGGGTTAGGGTTTAGGGTTTGGGGTTAGGGGTTAGGGTTAGGGGTAGGGTTAGGGTTAGGGTTACGGTTGGGTTAGGGTTTAGGGTTAGGCTTAGGGTTAGGGGTTAGGGTTAGGGTTAGGGTTTGGGGATAGGGTTAGGGTTAGGGTTAGGGTTAGGGCCCGGCA
The DNA here is from genome assembly GCF_041296235.1 of Equus asinus. Lineage (NCBI taxonomy): Eukaryota > Metazoa > Chordata > Mammalia > Perissodactyla > Equidae > Equus > Equus asinus. The sequence continues at coordinate 1,131,300 of NC_091798.1, read as the reverse complement.
GGTGGTTCCGGCGAGCCGAGCAGGTGGCTCCGGCGCGCCCGGCAGGTGCTTCCGCTGCGCCCGGCAGGTGGTTCCGGCGAGGCGAGCAGGTGGCTCCGGCGCGCCGGGCAGGTGGTTCCGGCGAGGCGAGCAGGTGGCTCCGGCGCGCTCGGCAGGTGCTTCCGCTGGGCCCGGCTGGTGTTTCCGGCGAGGCGAGCAGGTGGCTCCGGCGCGCTCGGCAGGTGCTTCCGCTGCGCCCGGCAGGTGGTTCCGGCGAGGCGAGCAGGTTGTTCCTGCGTGCTCGGCAGGTGGTTCAGTTGGGTCTGGCAGGTGGTTTCGGTCTGTTCGGGGTGCGGTTCCAGCATCTCAGGCACATGGTTCTGGCACGTCTGAGAGGTGGTTCCGGCTGGCCCAACAGGTGTTTCTGGAGTCTCCGCCAAGTGGTTCTGGCGTAGCTGGCAGGTGATGTTGGCGTGACTGGCAGGTGGTTCCAGCCAGCCCGGCAGGTGTCTCCGGAGTGTTCACCAACTGGCTGTGGCGTAGCCGGCAGGTGATTTTGGCGTGTCCGACAGGTGGTTCTGGCGAGTCGAGCAGGTGCTTCCGGCATGCTCGGCAGGTGCTTCCGGTGTCATTGGCATGTGGTTCTGGCAGGTCTGAGAGGTGGTTCCGGCATGCCTGACAGGTGATTCCGGAGTGTTCGCCAAGCGGTTCTGGCATAGGCGGCAGGTGATTTTGCCATGTCCAGAATGTGGTTCCAGCGAGTCGAACATGTGCTTCCGGCGTGTCCGGCAGGTGTTTCCGGTCTGTCCAGCAGGTGGTTCTGGGGTGTCCGGCATGAGGTTCTGGCACGTCTGAGAGGTGGTTCCGGCCGGCCCGACATGCGTTTCCGGAGTGTCCGCCACGTGGTTCAGGCACGTCTGAGAGGTGGTTCCAGCATGCCCGGCAGGTTTTCCCGGAGAGTCCTCCAAGTGGTTCTGGCGTAGCCCGCAGGTGATTTTGGTGTGTCCGGCAGGTTGTTCCGTTCTGTCCGATAGGTTGTTCCGGCATGTCCAGCACGTGCTTCTGGCACTTCTGAGAGGTGGTTCTGGCATGCCGGGCAGGTTATTCCGGAGTGTCCGGTAAGTGGTTCTGGTGTAGCCGGCAGTTCATTTTGGCGTGTCTGGCACATGGGTCCTGCGAGTCGAGCAGGTGGTTCCGGCGTGCTCGGCAGGTGGTTCAGTTGGGTCTGGCAGGTGGTTTCGGTCTGTCCAGGACGTGGTTCCAGCGTGTCCGGCACGTGGTTCTCTTACGTCTGAGAGGTGGTTCCTGCATGCCTGGCAGGTTATTGCGGATTGTCTGCCAGGTGGTTCTCTCATAGCCAGCTGTTGATTTTGGCCTGTCAGGCAGGTGGTTCTGGTGAGTCCAGCAGGTGGCTCCGGCGTGCTCGGCAGGTGGTTCTGGCATGTCTGGCAGGTGGTTCCGGCGAGTTGAGCAGCTGGTTCCAGCCTGTCCGTCAGGTTAGGGTTAGGGATAGGGTTAGGGTTACGGTTAGGGTTAGGGTTTAGGGTTTGGGGTTAGGGGTTAGGGTTAGGGGTAGGGTTAGGGTTAGGGTTACGGTTGGGTTAGGGTTTAGGGTTAGGCTTAGGGTTAGGGGTTAGGGTTAGGGTTAGGGTTTGGGGATAGGGTTAGGGTTAGGGTTAGGGTTAGGGCCCGGCAGGTGGTTCCGGCGAGCCGAGCAGGTGGCTCCGGCGCGCCGGGCAGGTGGTTCCGGCGAGGCGAGCAGGTGGCTCCGGCGCGCTCGGCAGGTGCTTCCGCTGGGCCCGGCTGGTGTTTCCGGCGAGGCGAGCAGGTGGCTCCGGCGCGCTCGGCAGGTGCTTCCGCTGCGCCCGGCAGGTGGTTCCGGCGAGGCGAGCAGGTTGTTCCTGCGTGCTCGGCAGGTGGTTCAGTTGGGTCTGGCAGGTGGTTTCGGTCTGTTCGGGGTGCGGTTCCAGCATCTCAGGCACATGGTTCTGGCACGTCTGAGAGGTGGTTCCGGCTGGCCCAACAGGTGTTTCTGGAGTCTCCGCCAAGTGGTTCTGGCGTAGCTGGCAGGTGATGTTGGCGTGACTGGCAGGTGGTTCCAGCCAGCCCGGCAGGTGTCTCCGGAGTGTTCACCAACTGGCTGTGGCGTAGCCGGCAGGTGATTTTGGCGTGTCCGACAGGTGGTTCTGGCGAGTCGAGCAGGTGCTTCCGGCATGCTCGGCAGGTGCTTCCGGTGTCATTGGCATGTGGTTCTGGCAGGTCTGAGAGGTGGTTCCGGCATGCCTGACAGGTGATTCCGGAGTGTTCGCCAAGCGGTTCTGGCATAGGCGGCAGGTGATTTTGCCATGTCCAGAATGTGGTTCCAGCGAGTCGAACATGTGGTTCCGGCGTGTCCGGCAGGTGTTTCCGGTCTGTCCAGCAGGTGGTTCTGGGGTGTCCGGCATGAGGTTCTGGCACGTCTGAGAGGTGGTTCCGGCCGGCCCGACATGCGTTTCCGGAGTGTCCGCCACGTGGTTCAGGCACGTCTGAGAGGTGGTTCCAGCATGCCCGGCAGGTTTTCCCGGAGAGTCCTCCAAGTGGTTCTGGCGTAGCCCGCAGGTGATTTTGGTGTGTCCGGCAGGTTGTTCCGTTCTGTCCGATAGGTTGTTCCGGCATGTCCAGCACGTGCTTCTGGCACTTCTGAGAGGTGGTTCTGGCATGCCGGGCAGGTTATTCCGGAGTGTCCGGTAAGTGGTTCTGGTGTAGCCGGCAGTTCATTTTGGCGTGTCTGGCACATGGGTCCTGCGAGTCGAGCAGGTGGTTCCGGCGTGCTCGGCAGGTGGTTCAGTTGGGTCTGGCAGGTGGTTTCGGTCTGTCCAGGACGTGGTTCCAGCGTGTCCGGCACGTGGTTCTCTTACGTCTGAGAGGTGGTTCCTGCATGCCTGGCAGGTTATTGCGGATTGTCTGCCAGGTGGTTCTCTCATAGCCAGCTGTTGATTTTGGCCTGTCAGGCAGGTGGTTCTGGTGAGTCCAGCAGGTGGCTCCGGCGTGCTCGGCAGGTGGTTCTGGCATGTCTGGCAGGTGGTTCCGGCGAGTTGAGCAGCTGGTTCCAGCCTGTCCGTCAGGTTAGGGTTAGGGATAGGGTTAGGGTTACGGTTAGGGTTAGGGTTTAGGGTTTGGGGTTAGGGGTTAGGGTTAGGGGTAGGGTTAGGGTTAGGGTTACGGTTGGGTTAGGGTTTAGGGTTAGGCTTAGGGTTAGGGGTTAGGGTTAGGGTTAGGGTTTGGGGATAGGGTTAGGGATAGGGTTAGGGTTAGGGCCCGGCAGGTGGTTCCGGCGAGCCGAGCAGGTGGCTCCGGCGCGCCCGGCAGGTGCTTCCGCTGCGCCCGGCAGGTGGTTCCGGCGAGGCGAGCAGGTGGCTCCGGCGCGCCGGGCAGGTGGTTCCGGCGAGGCGAGCAGGTGGCTCCGGCGCGCTCGGCAGGTGCTTCCGCTGGGCCCGGCTGGTGTTTCCGGCGAGGCGAGCAGGTGGCTCCGGCGCGCTCGGCAGGTGCTTCCGCTGCGCCCGGCAGGTGGTTCCGGCGAGGCGAGCAGGTTGTTCCTGCGTGCTCGGCAGGTGGTTCAGTTGGGTCTGGCAGGTGGTTTCGGTCTGTTCGGGGTGCGGTTCCAGCATCTCAGGCACATGGTTCTGGCACGTCTGAGAGGTGGTTCCGGCTGGCCCAACAGGTGTTTCTGGAGTCTCCGCCAAGTGGTTCTGGCGTAGCTGGCAGGTGATGTTGGCGTGACTGGCAGGTGGTTCCAGCCAGCCCGGCAGGTGTCTCCGGAGTGTTCACCAACTGGCTGTGGCGTAGCCGGCAGGTGATTTTGGCGTGTCCGACAGGTGGTTCTGGCGAGTCGAGCAGGTGCTTCCGGCATGCTCGGCAGGTGCTTCCGGTGTCATTGGCATGTGGTTCTGGCAGGTCTGAGAGGTGGTTCCGGCATGCCTGACAGGTGATTCCGGAGTGTTCGCCAAGCGGTTCTGGCATAGGCGGCAGGTGATTTTGCCATGTCCAGAATGTGGTTCCAGCGAGTCGAACATGTGGTTCCGGCGTGTCCGGCAGGTGTTTCCGGTCTGTCCAGCAGGTGGTTCTGGGGTGTCCGGCATGAGGTTCTGGCACGTCTGAGAGGTGGTTCCGGCCGGCCCGACATGCGTTTCCGGAGTGTCCGCCACGTGGTTCAGGCACGTCTGAGAGGTGGTTCCAGCATGCCCGGCAGGTTTTCCCGGAGAGTCCTCCAAGTGGTTCTGGCGTAGCCCGCAGGTGATTTTGGTGTGTCCGGCAGGTTGTTCCGTTCTGTCCGATAGGTTGTTCCGGCATGTCCAGCACGTGCTTCTGGCACTTCTGAGAGGTGGTTCTGGCATGCCGGGCAGGTTATTCCGGAGTGTCCGGTAAGTGGTTCTGGTGTAGCCGGCAGTTCATTTTGGCGTGTCTGGCACATGGGTCCTGCGAGTCGAGCAGGTGGTTCCGGCGTGCTCGGCAGGTGGTTCAGTTGGGTCTGGCAGGTGGTTTCGGTCTGTCCAGGACGTGGTTCCAGCGTGTCCGGCACGTGGTTCTCTTACGTCTGAGAGGTGGTTCCTGCATGCCTGGCAGGTTATTGCGGATTGTCTGCCAGGTGGTTCTCTCATAGCCAGCTGTTGATTTTGGCCTGTCAGGCAGGTGGTTCTGGTGAGTCCAGCAGGTGGCTCCGGCGTGCTCGGCAGGTGGTTCTGGCATGTCTGGCAGGTGGTTCCGGCGAGTTGAGCAGCTGGTTCCAGCCTGTCCGTCAGGTTAGGGTTAGGGATAGGGTTAGGGTTACGGTTAGGGTTAGGGTTTAGGGTTTGGGGTTAGGGGTTAGGGTTAGGGGTAGGGTTAGGGTTAGGGTTACGGTTGGGTTAGGGTTTAGGGTTAGGCTTAGGGTTAGGGGTTAGGGTTAGGGTTAGGGTTTGGGGATAGGGTTAGGGATAGGGTTAGGGTTAGGGCCCGGCAGGTGGTTCCGGCGAGGCGAGCAGGTGGCTCCGGCGCGCCGGGCAGGTGGTTCCGGCGAGGCGAGCAGGTGGCTCCGGCGCGCTCGGCAGGTGCTTCCGCTGGGCCCGGCTGGTGTTTCCGGCGAGGCGAGCAGGTGGCTCCGGCGCGCTCGGCAGGTGCTTCCGCTGCGCCCGGCAGGTGGTTCCGGCGAGGCGAGCAGGTTGTTCCTGCGTGCTCGGCAGGTGGTTCAGTTGGGTCTGGCAGGTGGTTTCGGTCTGTTCGGGGTGCGGTTCCAGCATCTCAGGCACATGGTTCTGGCACGTCTGAGAGGTGGTTCCGGCTGGCCCAACAGGTGTTTCTGGAGTCTCCGCCAAGTGGTTCTGGCGTAGCTGGCAGGTGATGTTGGCGTGACTGGCAGGTGGTTCCAGCCAGCCCGGCAGGTGTCTCCGGAGTGTTCACCAACTGGCTGTGGCGTAGCCGGCAGGTGATTTTGGCGTGTCCGACAGGTGGTTCTGGCGAGTCGAGCAGGTGCTTCCGGCATGCTCGGCATGTGCTTCCGGTGTCATTGGCATGTGGTTCTGGCAGGTCTGAGAGGTGGTTCCGGCATGCCTGACAGGTGATTCCGGAGTGTTCGCCAAGCGGTTCTGGCATAGGCGGCAGGTGATTTTGCCATGTCCAGAATGTGGTTCCAGCGAGTCGAACATGTGGTTCCGGCGTGTCCGGCAGGTGTTTCCGGTCTGTCCAGCAGGTGGTTCTGGGGTGTCCGGCATGAGGTTCTGGCACGTCTGAGAGGTGGTTCCGGCCGGCCCGACATGCGTTTCCGGAGTGTCCGCCACGTGGTTCAGGCACGTCTGAGAGGTGGTTCCAGCATGCCCGGCAGGTTTTCCCGGAGAGTCCTCCAAGTGGTTCTGGCGTAGCCCGCAGGTGATTTTGGTGTGTCCGGCAGGTTGTTCCGTTCTGTCCGATAGGTTGTTCCGGCATGTCCAGCACGTGCTTCTGGCACTTCTGAGAGGTGGTTCTGGCATGCCGGGCAGGTTATTCCGGAGTGTCCGGTAAGTGGTTCTGGTGTAGCCGGCAGTTCATTTTGGCGTGTCTGGCACATGGGTCCTGCGAGTCGAGCAGGTGGTTCCGGCGTGCTCGGCAGGTGGTTCAGTTGGGTCTGGCAGGTGGTTTCGGTCTGTCCAGGACGTGGTTCCAGCGTGTCCGGCACGTGGTTCTCTTACGTCTGAGAGGTGGTTCCTGCATGCCTGGCAGGTTATTGCGGATTGTCTGCCAGGTGGTTCTCTCATAGCCAGCTGTTGATTTTGGCCTGTCAGGCAGGTGGTTCTGGTGAGTCCAGCAGGTGGCTCCGGCGTGCTCGGCAGGTGGTTCTGGCATGTCTGGCAGGTGGTTCCGGCGAGTTGAGCAGCTGGTTCCAGCCTGTCCGTCAGGTTAGGGTTAGGGATAGGGTTAGGGTTACGGTTAGGGTTAGGGTTTAGGGTTTGGGGTTAGGGGTTAGGGTTAGGGGTAGGGTTAGGGTTAGGGTTACGGTTGGGTTAGGGTTTAGGGTTAGGCTTAGGGTTAGGGGTTAGGGTTAGGGTTAGGGTTTGGGGATAGGGTTAGGGATAGGGTTAGGGTTAGGGCCCGGCAGGTGGTTCCGGCGAGGCGAGCAGGTGGCTCCGGCGCGCCGGCCAGGTGGTTCCGGCGAGGCGAGCAGGTGGCTCCGGCGCGCTCGGCAGGTGCTTCCGCTGGGCCCGGCTGGTGTTTCCGGCGAGGCGAGCAGGTGGCTCCGGCGCGCTCGGCAGGTGCTTCCGCTGCGCCCGGCAGGTGGTTCCGGCGAGGCGAGCAGGTTGTTCCTGCGTGCTCGGCAGGTGGTTCAGTTGGGTCTGGCAGGTGGTTTCGGTCTGTTCGGGGTGCGGTTCCAGCATCTCAGGCACATGGTTCTGGCACGTCTGAGAGGTGGTTCCGGCTGGCCCAACAGGTGTTTCTGGAGTCTCCGCCAAGTGGTTCTGGCGTAGCTGGCAGGTGATGTTGGCGTGACTGGCAGGTGGTTCCAGCCAGCCCGGCAGGTGTCTCCGGAGTGTTCACCAACTGGCTGTGGCGTAGCCGGCAGGTGATTTTGGCGTGTCCGACAGGTGGTTCTGGCGAGTCGAGCAGGTGCTTCCGGCATGCTCGGCAGGTGCTTCCGGTGTCATTGGCATGTGGTTCTGGCATGTCTGAGAGGTGGTTCCGGCATGCCTGACAGGTGATTCCGGAGTGTTCGCCAAGCGGTTCTGGCATAGGCGGCAGGTGATTTTGCCATGTCCAGAATGTGGTTCCAGCGAGTCGAACATGTGGTTCCGGCGTGTCCGGCAGGTGTTTCCGGTCTGTCCAGCAGGTGGTTCTGGGGTGTCCGGCATGAGGTTCTGGCACGTCTGAGAGGTGGTTCCGGCCGGCCCGACATGCGTTTCCGGAGTGTCCGCCACGTGGTTCAGGCACGTCTGAGAGGTGGTTCCAGCATGCCTGGCAGGTTTTCCCGGAGAGTCCTCCAAGTGGTTCTGGCGTAGCCCGCAGGTGATTTTGGTGTGTCCGGCAGGTTGTTCCGTTCTGTCCGATAGGTTGTTCCGGCATGTCCAGCACGTGCTTCTGGCACTTCTGAGAGGTGGTTCTGGCATGCCGGGCAGGTTACTCCGGAGTGTCCGGTAAGTGGTTCTGGTGTAGCCGGCAGTTCATTTTGGCGTGTCTGGCACATGGGTCCTGCGAGTCGAGCAGGTGGTTCCGGCGTGCTCGGCAGGTGGTCCAGGCATGTCCGGCAGGTGGTTCCAGTCTGTCCAGGACGTGGTTCCAGCGTGTCCGGCACGTGGTTCTCTTACGTCTGAGAGGTGGTTCCTGCATGCCTGGCAGGTTATTGCGGATTGTCTGCCAGGTGGTTCTCTCATAGCCAGCTGTTGATTTTGGCCTGTCAGGCAGGTGGTTCTGGTGAGTCCAGCAGGTGGCTCCGGCGTGCTCGGCAGGTGGTTCTGGCATGTCTGGCAGGTGGTTCCGGCGAGTTGAGCAGCTGGTTCCAGCCTGTCCGTCAGGTTAGGGTTAGGGATAGGGTTAGGGTTACGGTTAGGGTTAGGGTTTAGGGTTTGGGGTTAGGGGTTAGGGTTAGGGGTAGGGTTAGGGTTAGGGTTACGGTTGGGTTAGGGTTTAGGGTTAGGCTTAGGGTTAGGGGTTAGGGTTAGGGTTAGGGTTTGGGGATAGGGTTAGGGTTAGGGTTAGGGTTAGGGCCCGGCAGGTGGTTCCGGCGAGCCGAGCAGGTGGCTCCGGCGCGCCCGGCAGGTGCTTCCGCTGCGCCCGGCAGGTGGTTCCGGCGAGGCGAGCAGGTGGCTCCGGCGCGCCGGGCAGGTGGTTCCGGCGAGGCGAGCAGGTGGCTCCGGCGCGCTCGGCAGGTGCTTCCGCTGGGCCCGGCTGGTGTTTCCGGCGAGGCGAGCAGGTGGCTCCGGCGCGCTCGGCAGGTGCTTCCGCTGCGCCCGGCAGGTGGTTCCGGCGAGGCGAGCAGGTTGTTCCTGCGTGCTCGGCAGGTGGTTCAGTTGGGTCTGGCAGGTGGTTTCGGTCTGTTCGGGGTGCGGTTCCAGCATCTCAGGCACATGGTTCTGGCACGTCTGAGAGGTGGTTCCGGCTGGCCCAACAGGTGTTTCTGGAGTCTCCGCCAAGTGGTTCTGGCGTAGCTGGCAGGTGATGTTGGCGTGACTGGCAGGTGGTTCCAGCCAGCCCGGCAGGTGTTTCCGGAGTGTTCACCAACTGGCTGTGGCGTAGCCGGCAGGTGATTTTGGCGTGTCCGACAGGTGGTTCTGGCGAGTCGAGCAGGTGCTTCCGGCATGCTCGGCATGTGCTTCCGGTGTCATTGGCATGTGGTTCTGGCAGGTCTGAGAGGTGGTTCCGGCATGCCTGACAGGTGATTCCGGAGTGTTCGCCAAGCGGTTCTGGCATAGGCGGCAGGTGATTTTGCCATGTCCAGAATGTGGTTCCAGCGAGTCGAACATGTGGTTCCGGCGTGTCCGGCAGGTGTTTCCGGTCTGTCCAGCAGGTGGTTCTGGGGTGTCCGGCATGAGGTTCTGGCACGTCTGAGAGGTGGTTCCGGCCGGCCCGACATGCGTTTCCGGAGTGTCCGCCACGTGGTTCAGGCACGTCTGAGAGGTGGTTCCAGCATGCCCGGCAGGTTTTCCCGGAGAGTCCTCCAAGTGGTTCTGGCGTAGCCCGCAGGTGATTTTGGTGTGTCCGGCAGGTTGTTCCGTTCTGTCCGATAGGTTGTTCCGGCATGTCCAGCACGTGCTTCTGGCACTTCTGAGAGGTGGTTCTGGCATGCCGGGCAGGTTACTCCGGAGTGTCCGGTAAGTGGTTCTGGTGTAGCCGGCAGTTCATTTTGGCGTGTCTGGCACATGGGTCCTGCGAGTCGAGCAGGTGGTTCCGGCGTGCTCGGCAGGTGGTCCAGGCATGTCCGGCAGGTGGTTCCAGTCTGTCCAGGACGTGGTTCCAGCGTGTCCGGCACGTGGTTCTCTTACGTCTGAGAGGTGGTTCCTGCATGCCTGGCAGGTTATTGCGGATTGTCTGCCAGGTGGTTCTCTCATAGCCAGCTGTTGATTTTGGCCTGTCAGGCAGGTGGTTCTGGTGAGTCCAGCAGGTGGCTCCGGCGTGCTCGGCAGGTGGTTCTGGCATGTCTGGCAGGTGGTTCCGGCGAGTTGAGCAGCTGGTTCCAGCCTGTCCGTCAGGTTAGGGTTAGGGATAGGGTTAGGGTTACGGTTAGGGTTAGGGTTTAGGGTTTGGGGTTAGGGGTTAGGGTTAGGGGTAGGGTTAGGGTTAGGGTTACGGTTGGGTTAGGGTTTAGGGTTAGGCTTAGGGTTAGGGTTTAGGGTTAGGGTTAGGGTTTGGGGATAGGGTTACGGTTAGGGTTAGGGTTAGGGCCCGGCAGGTGGTTCCGGCGAGCCGAGCAGGTGGCTCCGGCGCGCCCGGCAGGTGCTTCCGCTGCGCCCGGCAGGTGGTTCCGGCGAGGCGAGCAGGTGGCTCCGGCGCGCCGGGCAGGTGGTTCCGGCGAGGCGAGCAGGTGGCTCCGGCGCGCTCGGCAGGTGCTTCCGCTGGGCCCGGCTGGTGTTTCCGGCGAGGCGAGCAGGTGGCTCCGGCGCGCTCGGCAGGTGCTTCCGCTGCGCCCGGCAGGTGGTTCCGGCGAGGCGAGCAGGTTGTTCCTGCGTGCTCGGCAGGTGGTTCAGTTGGGTCTGGCAGGTGGTTTCGGTCTGTTCGGGGTGCGGTTCCAGCATCTCAGGCACATGGTTCTGGCACGTCTGAGAGGTGGTTCCGGCTGGCCCAACAGGTGTTTCTGGAGTCTCCGCCAAGTGGTTCTGGCGTAGCTGGCAGGTGATGTTGGCGTGACTGGCAGGTGGTTCCAGCCAGCCCGGCAGGTGTTTCCGGAGTGTTCACCAACTGGCTGTGGCGTAGCCGGCAGGTGATTTTGGCGTGTCCGACAGGTGGTTCTGGCGAGTCGAGCAGGTGCTTCCGGCATGCTCGGCAGGTGCTTCCGGTGTCATTGGCATGTGGTTCTGGCAGGTCTGAGAGGTGGTTCCGGCATGCCTGACAGGTGATTCCGGAGTGTTCGCCAAGCGGTTCTGGCATAGGCGGCAGGTGATTTTGCCATGTCCAGAATGTGGTTCCAGCGAGTCGAACATGTGGTTCCGGCGTGTCCGGCAGGTGTTTCCGGTCTGTCCAGCAGGTGGTTCTGGGGTGTCCGGCATGAGGTTCTGGCACGTCTGAGAGGTGTTTCCGGCCGGCCCGACATGCGTTTCCGGAGTGTCCGCCACGTGGTTCAGGCACGTCTGAGAGGTGGTTCCAGCATGCCCGGCAGGTTTTCCCGGAGAGTCCTCCAAGTGGTTCTGGCGTAGCCCGCAGGTGATTTTGGTGTGTCCGGCAGGTTGTTCCGTTCTGTCCGATAGGTTGTTCCGGCATGTCCAGCACGTGCTTCTGGCACTTCTGAGAGGTGGTTCTGGCATGCCGGGCAGGTTATTCCGGAGTGTCCGGTAAGTGGTTCTGGTGTAGCCGGCAGTTCATTTTGGCGTGTCTGGCACATGGGTCCTGCGAGTCGAGCAGGTGGTTCCGGCGTGCTCGGCAGGTGGTCCAGGCATGTCCGGCAGGTGGTTCCAGTCTGTCCAGGACGTGGTTCCAGCGTGTCCGGCACGTGGTTCTCTTACGTCTGAGAGGTGGTTCCTGCATGCCTGGCAGGTTATTGCGGATTGTCTGCCAGGTGGTTCTCTCATAGCCAGCTGTTGATTTTGGCCTGTCAGGCAGGTGGTTCTGGTGAGTCCAGCAGGTGGCTCCGGCGTGCTCGGCAGGTGGTTCTGGCATGTCTGGCAGGTGGTTCCGGCGAGTTGAGCAGCTGGTTCCAGCCTGTCCGTCAGGTTAGGGTTAGGGATAGGGTTAGGGTTACGGTTAGGGTTAGGGTTTAGGGTTTGGGGTTAGGGGTTAGGGTTAGGGGTAGGGTTAGGGTTAGGGTTACGGTTGGGTTAGGGTTTAGGGTTAGGCTTAGGGTTAGGGGTTAGGGTTAGGGTTAGGGTTTGGGGATAGGGTTACGGTTAGGGTTAGGGTTAGGGCCCGGCAGGTGGTTCCGGCGAGCCGAGCAGGTGGCTCCGGCGCGCCCGGCAGGTGCTTCCGCTGCGCCCGGCAGGTGGTTCCGGCGAGGCGAGCAGGTTGTTCCCGCGTGCTCGGCAGGTGGTTCAGTTGGGTCTGGCAGGTGGTTTCGGTCTGTTCGGGGTGTGGTTCCAGCATCTCAGGCACATGGTTCTGGCACGTCTGAGAGGTGTTTCCGGCTGGCCCAACAGGTGTTTCTGGAGTCTCCGCCAAGTGGTTCTGGCGTAGCTGGCAGGTGATGTTGGCGTGACTGGCAGGTGGTTCCAGCCAGCCCGGCAGGTGTTTCCGGAGTGTTCACCAACTGGCTGTGGCGTAGCCGGCAGGTGATTTTGGCGTGTCCGACAGGTGGTTCTGGCGAGTCGAGCAGGTGCTTCCGGCATGCTCGGCAGGTGCTTCCGGTGTCATTGGCATGTGGTTCTGGCAGGTCTGAGAGGTGGTTCCGGCATGCCTGACAGGTGATTCCGGAGTGTTCGCCAAGCGGTTCTGGCATAGGCGGCAGGTGATTTTGCCATGTCCAGAATGTGGTTCCAGCGAGTCGAACATGTGGTTCCGGCGTGTCCGGCAGGTGTTTCCGGTCTGTCCAGCAGGTGGTTCTGGGGTGTCCGGCATGAGGTTCTGGCACGTCTGAGAGGTGGTTCCGGCCGGCCCGACATGCGTTTCCGGAGTGTCCGCCACGTGGTTCAGGCACGTCTGAGAGGTGGTTCCAGCATGCCCGGCAGGTTTTCCCGGAGAGTCCTCCAAGTGGTTCTGGCGTAGCCCGCAGGTGATTTTGGTGTGTCCGGCAGGTTGTTCCGTTCTGTCCGATAGGTTGTTCCGGCATGTCCAGCACGTGCTTCTGGCACTTCTGAGAGGTGGTTCTGGCATGCCGGGCAGGTTATTCCGGAGTGTCCGGTAAGTGGTTCTGGTGTAGCCGGCAGTTCATTTTGGCGTGTCTGGCACATGGGTCCTGCGAGTCGAGCAGGTGGTTCCGGCGTGCTCGGCAGGTGGTCCAGGCATGTCCGGCAGGTGGTTCCAGTCTGTCCAGGACGTGGTTCCAGCGTGTCCGGCACGTGGTTCTCTTACGTCTGAGAGGTGGTTCCTGCATGCCTGGCAGGTTATTGCGGATTGTCTGCCAGGTGGTTCTCTCATAGCCAGCTGTTGATTTTGGCCTGTCAGGCAGGTGGTTCTGGTGAGTCCAGCAGGTGGCTCCGGCGTGCTCGGCAGGTGGTTCTGGCATGTCTGGCAGGTGGTTCCGGCGAGTTGAGCAGCTGGTTCCAGCCTGTCCGTCAGGTTAGGGTTAGGGATAGGGTTAGGGTTACGGTTAGGGTTAGGGTTTAGGGTTTGGGGTTAGGGGTTAGGGTTAGGGGTAGGGTTAGGGTTAGGGTTACGGTTGGGTTAGGGTTTAGGGTTAGGCTTAGGGTTAGGGGTTAGGGTTAGGGTTAGGGTTTGGGGATAGGGTTACGGTTAGGGTTAGGGTTAGGGCCCGGCAGGTGGTTCCGGCGAGCCGAGCAGGTGGCTCCGGCGCGCCCGGCAGGTGCTTCCGCTGCGCCCGGCAGGTGGTTCCGGCGAGGTGAGCAGGTTGTTCCCGCGTGCTCGGCAGGTGGTTCAGTTGGGTCTGGCAGGTGGTTTCGGTCTGTTCGGGGTGTGGTTCCAGCATCTCAGGCACATGGTTCTGGCACGTCTGAGAGGTGTTTCCGGCTGGCCCAACAGGTGTTTCTGGAGTCTCCGCCAAGTGGTTCTGGCGTAGCTGGCAGGTGATGTTGGCGTGACTGGCAGGTGGTTCCAGCCAGCCCGGCAGGTGTTTCCGGAGTGTTCACCAACTGGCTGTGGCGTAGCCGGCAGGTGATTTTGGCGTGTCCGACAGGTGGTTCTGGCGAGTCGAGCAGGTGCTTCCGGCATGCTCGGCAGGTGCTTCCGGTGTCATTGGCATGTGGTTCTGGCAGGTCTGAGAGGTGGTTCCGGCATGCCTGACAGGTGATTCCGGAGTGTTCGCCAAGCGGTTCTGGCATAGGCGGCAGGTGATTTTGCCATGTCCAGAATGTGGTTCCAGCGAGTCGAACATGTGGTTCCGGCGTGTCCGGCAGGTGTTTCCGGTCTGTCCAGCAGGTGGTTCTGGGGTGTCCGGCATGAGGTTCTGGCACGTCTGAGAGGTGGTTCCGGCCGGCCCGACATGCGTTTCCGGAGTGTCCGCCACGTGGTTCAGGCACGTCTGAGAGGTGGTTCCAGCATGCCCGGCAGGTTTTCCCGGAGAGTCCTCCAAGTGGTTCTGGCGTAGCCCGCAGGTGATTTTGGTGTGTCCGGCAGGTTGTTCCGTTCTGTCCGATAGGTTGTTCCGGCATGTCCAGCACGTGCTTCTGGCACTTCTGAGAGGTGGTTCTGGCATGCCGGGCAGGTTATTCCGGAGTGTCCGGTAAGTGGTTCTGGTGTAGCCGGCAGTTCATTTTGGCGTGTCTGGCACATGGGTCCTGCGAGTCGAGCAGGTGGTTCCGGCGTGCTCGGCAGGTGGTCCAGGCATGTCCGGCAGGTGGTTCCAGTCTGTCCAGGACGTGGTTCCAGCGTGTCCGGCACGTGGTTCTCTTACGTCTGAGAGGTGGTTCCTGCATGCCTGGCAGGTTATTGCGGATTGTCTGCCAGGTGGTTCTCTCATAGCCAGCTGTTGATTTTGGCCTGTCAGGCAGGTGGTTCTGGTGAGTCCAGCAGGTGGCTCCGGCGTGCTCGGCAGGTGGTTCTGGCATGTCTGGCAGGTGGTTCCGGCGAGTTGAGCAGCTGGTTCCAGCCTGTCCGTCAGGTTAGGGTTAGGGATAGGGTTAGGGTTACGGTTAGGGTTAGGGTTTAGGGTTTGGGGTTAGGGGTTAGGGTTAGGGGTAGGGTTAGGGTTAGGGTTACGGTTGGGTTAGGGTTTAGGGTTAGGCTTAGGGTTAGGGGTTAGGGTTAGGGTTAGGGTTAGGGTTAGGGCCCGGCACGTGGTTCCGGCGAGGCGAGCAGGTGGCTCCGGCGCGCTCGGCAGGTGCTTCCGCTGCGCCCGGCAGGTGGTTCCGGCGAGGCGAGCAGGTTGTTCCTGCGTGCTCGGCAGGTGGTTCAGTTGGGTCTGGCAGGTGGTTTCGGTCTGTTCGGGGTGTGGTTCCAGCATCTCAGGCACATGGTTCTGGCACGTCTGAGAGGTGGTTCCGGCTGGCCCAACAGGTGTTTCTGGAGTCTCCGCCAAGTGGTTCTGGCGTAGCTGGCAGGTGGTTCCAGCCAGCCCGGCAGGTGTTTCCGGAGTGTTCACCAACTGGCTGTGGCGTAGCCGGCAGGTGATTTTGGCGTGTCCGACAGGTGGTTCTGGCGAGTCGAGCAGGTGCTTCCGGCATGCTCGGCAGGTGCTTCCGGTGTCATTGGCATGTGGTTCTGGCAGGTCTGAGAGGTGGTTCCGGCATGCCTGACAGGTGATTCCGGAGTGTTCGCCAAGCGGTTCTGGCATAGGCGGCAGGTGATTTTGCCATGTCCAGAATGTGGTTCCAGCGAGTCGAACATGTGGTTCCGGCGTGTCCGGCAGGTGTTTCCGGTCTGTCCAGCAGGTGGTTCTGGGGTGTCCGGCATGAGGTTCTGGCACGTCTGAGAGGTGGTTCCGGCCGGCCCGACATGCGTTTCCGGAGTGTCCGCCACGTGGTTCAGGCACGTCTGAGAGGTGGTTCCAGCATGCCCGGCAGGTTTTCCCGGAGAGTCCTCCAAGTGGTTCTGGCGTAGCCCGCAGGTGATTTTGGTGTGTCCAGCAGGTTGTTCCGTTCTGTCCGATAGGTTGTTCCGGCATGTCCAGCACGTGCTTCTGGCACTTCTGAGAGGTGGTTCTGGCATGCCGGGCAGGTTATTCCGGAGTGTCCGGTAAGTGGTTCTGGTGTAGCCGGCAGTTCATTTTGGCGTGTCTGGCACATGGGTCCTGCGAGTCGAGCAGGTGGTTCCGGCGTGCTCGGCAGGTGGTCCAGGCATGTCCGGCAGGTGGTTCCAGTCTGTCCAGGACGTGGTTCCAGCGTGTCCGGCACGTGGTTCTCTTACGTCTGAGAGGTGGTTCCTGCATGCCTGGCAGGTTATTGCGGATTGTCTGCCAGGTGGTTCTCTCATAGCCAGCTGTTGATTTTGGCCTGTCAGGCAGGTGGTTCTGGTGAGTCCAGCAGGTGGCTCCGGCGTGCTCGGCAGGTGGTTCTGGCATGTCTGGCAGGTGGTTCCGGCGAGTTGAGCAGCTGGTTCCAGCCTGTCCGTCAGGTTAGGGTTAGGGATAGGGTTAGGGTTACGGTTAGGGTTAGGGTTTAGGGTTTGGGGTTAGGGGTTAGGGTTAGGGGTAGGGTTAGGGTTAGGGTTACGCTTGGGTTAGGGTTTAGGGTTAGGCTTAGGGTTAGGGGTTAGGGTTAGGGTTAGGGTTTGGGGATAGGGTTAGGGTTAGGGTTAGGGTTAGGGCCCGGCACGTGGTTCCGGCGAGGCGAGCAGGTGGCTCCGGCGCGCTCGGCAAGTGCTTCCGCTGGGCCCGGCAGGTGGTTCCGGCGAGGCGAGCAGGTGGCTCCGGCGCGCCGGGCAGGTGGTTCCGGCGAGGCGAGCAGGTGGCTCCGGCGCGCTCGGCAGGTGCTTCCGCTGGGCCCGGCTGGTGTTTCCGGCGAGGCGAGCAGGTGGCTCCGGCGCGCTCGGCAGGTGCTTCCGCTGCGCCCAGCAGGTGGTTCCGGCGAGGCGAGCAGGTTGTTCCTGCGTGCTCGGCAGGTGGTTCAGTTGGGTCTGGCAGGTGGTTTCGGTCTGTTCGGGGTGTGGTTCCAGCATCTCAGGCACATGGTTCTGGCACGTCTGAGAGGTGGTTCCGGCTGGCCCAACAGGTGTTTCTGGAGTCTCCGCCAAGTGGTTCTGGCGTAGCTGGCAGGTGATGTTGGCGTGACTGGCAGGTGGTTCCAGCCAGCCCGGCAGGTGTTTCCGGAGTGTTCACCAACTGGCTGTGGCGTAGCCGGCAGGTGATTTTGGCGTGTCCGACAGGTGGTTCTGGCGAGTCGAGCAGGTGCTTCCGGCATGCTCGGCAGGTGCTTCCGGTGTCATTGGCATGTGGTTCTGGCAGGTCTGAGAGGTGGTTCCGGCATGCCTGACAGGTGATTCCGGAGTGTTCGCCAAGCGGTTCTGGCATAGGCGGCAGGTGATTTTGCCATGTCCAGAATGTGGTTCCAGCGAGTCGAACATGTGGTTCCGGCGTGTCCGGCAGGTGTTTCCGGTCTGTCCAGCAGGTGGTTCTGGGGTGTCCGGCATGAGGTTCTGGCACGTCTGAGAGGTGGTTCCGGCCGGCCCGACATGCGTTTCCGGAGTGTCCGCCACGTGGTTCAGGCACGTCTGAGAGGTGGTTCCAGCATGCCCGGCAGGTTTTCCCGGAGAGTCCTCCAAGTGGTTCTGGCGTAGCCCGCAGGTGATTTTGGTGTGTCCAGCAGGTTGTTCCGTTCTGTCCGATAGGTTGTTCCGGCATGTCCAGCACGTGCTTCTGGCACTTCTGAGAGGTGGTTCTGGCATGCCGGGCAGGTTATTCCGGAGTGTCCGGTAAGTGGTTCTGGTGTAGCCGGCAGTTCATTTTGGCGTGTCTGGCACATGGGTCCTGCGAGTCGAGCAGGTGGTTCCGGCGTGCTCGGCAGGTGGTCCAGGCATGTCCGGCAGGTGGTTCCAGTCTGTCCAGGACGTGGTTCCAGCGTGTCCGGCACGTGGTTCTCTTACGTCTGAGAGGTGGTTCCTGCATGCCTGGCAGGTTATTGCGGATTGTCTGCCAGGTGGTTCTCTCATAGCCAGCTGTTGATTTTGGCCTGTCAGGCAGGTGGTTCTGGTGAGTCCAGCAGGTGGCTCCAGCGTGCTCGGCAGGTGGTTCTGGCATGTCTGGCAGGTGGTTCCGGCGAGTTGAGCAGCTGGTTCCAGCCTGTCTGTCAGGTTAGGGTTAGGGATAGGGTTAGGGTTACGGTTAGGGTTAGGGTTTAGGGTTTGGGGTTAGGGGTTAGGGTTAGGGGTAGGGTTAGGGTTAGGGTTACGGTTGGGTTAGGGTTTAGGGTTAGGCTTAGGGTTAGGGTTTAGGGTTAGGGTTAGGGTTTGGGGATAGGGTTAGGGTTAGGGTTAGGTTTAGGGCCCGGCACGTGGTTCCGGCGAGGCGAGCAGATGGCTCCGGCGCGCTCGGCAAGTGCTTCCGCTGGGCCCGGCAGGTGGTTCCGGCGAGGCGAGCAGGTGGCTCCGGCGCGCCGGGCAGGTGGTTCCGCTGGGACCGGCAGGTGGTTCCGGCGAGGCGAGCAGGTTGTTCCTGCGTGCTCGGCAGGTGGTTCAGTTGGGTCTGGCAGGTGGTTTCGGTCTGTTCGGGGTGTGGTTCCAGCATCTCAGGCACATGGTTTTGGCACGTCTGAGAGGTGGTTCCGGCTGACCCAACAGGTGTTTCTGGAGTCTCCGCCAAGTGGTTCTGGCGTAGCTGGCAGGTGATGTTGGCGTGACTGGCAGGTGGCTCCAGCCAGCCCGGCAGGTGTTTCCGGAGTGTTCACCAACTGGCTGTGGCGTAGCCGGCAGGTGATTTTGGCGTGTCCGACAGGTGGTTCTGGCGAGTCGAGCAGGTGCTTCCCTCATGCTCGGCAGGTGCTTCCGGTGTCATTGGCATGTGGTTCTGGCATGTCTGAGAGGTGGTTCCGGCATGCCTGACAGGTGATTCCGGAGTGTTCGCCAAGCGGTTCTGGCATAGGCGGCAGGTGATTTTGCCATGTCCAGAATGTGGTTCCAGCGAGTCGAACATGTGGTTCCGGCGTGTCCGGCAGGTGTTTCCGGTCTGTCCAGCAGGTGGTTCTGGGGTGTCCGGCATGAGGTTCTGGCACGTCTGAGAGGTGGTTCCGGCCGGCCCGACATGCGTTTCCGGAGTGTCCGCCACGTGGTTCAGGCACGTCTGAGAGGTGGTTCCAGCATGCCCGGCAGGTTTTCCCGGAGAGTCCTCCAAGTGGTTCTGGCGTAGCCCGCAGGTGATTTTGGTGTGTCCGGCAGGTTGTTCCGTTCTGTCCGATAGGTTGTTCCGGCATGTCCAGCACGTGCTTCTGGCACTTCTGAGAGGTGGTTCTGGCATGCCGGGCAGGTTATTCCGGAGTGTCCGGTAAGTGGTTCTGGTGTAGCCGGCAGTTCGTTTTGGCGTGTCTGGCACATGGGTCCTGCGAGTCGAGCAGGTGGTTCCGGCGTGCTCGGCAGGTGGTCCAGGCATGTCCGGCAGGTGGTTCCAGTCTGTCCAGGACGTGGTTCCAGCGTGTCCGGCACGTGGTTCTCTTACGTCTGAGAGGTGGTTCCTGCATGCCTGGCAGGTTATTGCGGATTGTCTGCCAGGTGGTTCTCTCATAGCCAGCTGTTGATTTTGGCCTGTCAGGCAGGTGGTTCTGGTGAGTCCAGCAGGTGGCTCCGGCGTGCTCGGCAGGTGGTTCTGGCATGTCTGGCAGGTGGTTCCGGCGAGTTGAGCAGCTGGTTCCAGCCTGTCCGTCAGGTTAGGGTTAGGGATAGGGTTAGGGTTACGGTTAGGGTTAGGGTTTAGGGTTTGGGGTTAGGGGTTAGGGTTAGGGGTAGGGTTAGGGTTAGGGTTACGGTTGGGTTAGGGTTTAGGGTTAGGCTTAGGGTTAGGGGTTAGGGTTAGGGTTAGGGTTTGGGGATAGGGTTAGGGTTAGGGTTAGGGTTAGGGCCCGGCAGGTGGTTCCGGCGAGCCGAGCAGGTGGCTCCGGCGCGCCCGGCAGGTGCTTCCGCTGCGCCCGGCAGGTGGTTCCGGCGAGGCGAGCAGGTGGCTCCGGCGCGCTCGGCAGGTGCTTCCGCTGCGCCCGGCAGGTTGTTCCGGCGAGTCGAGCAGGTTGTTCCTGCGTGCTCGGCAGGTGGTTCAGTTGGGTCTGGCAGGTGGTTTCGGTCTGTTCGGGGTGTGGTTCCAGCATCTCAGGCACATGGTTTTGGCACGTCTGAGAGGTGGTTCCGGCTGACCCAACAGGTGTTTCTGGAGTCTCCGCCAAGTGGTTCTGGCGTAGCTGGCAGGTGATGTTGGCGTGACTGGCAGGTGGCTCCAGCCATCCCGGCAGGTGTTTCCGGAGTGTTCACCAACTGGCTGTGGCGTAGCCGGCAGGTGATTTTGGCGTGTCCGACAGGTGGTTCTGGCGAGTCGAGCAGGTGCTTCCCTCATGCTCGGCAGGTGCTTCCGGTGTCATTGGCATGTGGTTCTGGCATGTCTGAGAGGTGGTTCCGGCATGCCTGACAGGTGATTCCGGAGTGTTCGCCAAGCGGTTCTGGCATAGGCGGCAGGTGATTTTGCCATGTCCAGAATGTGGTTCCAGCGAGTCGAACATGTGGTTCCGGCGTGTCCGGCAGGTGTTTCCGGTCTGTCCAGCAGGTGGTTCTGGGGTGTCCGGCATGAGGTTCTGGCACGTCTGAGAGGTGGTTCCGGCCGGCCCGACATGCGTTTCCGGAGTGTCCGCCACGTGGTTCAGGCACGTCTGAGAGGTGGTTCCAGCATGCCCGGCAGGTTTTCCCGGAGAGTCCTCCAAGTGGTTCTGGCGTAGCCCGCAGGTGATTTTGGTGTGTCCGGCAGGTTGTTCCGTTCTGTCCGATAGGTTGTTCCGGCATGTCCAGCACGTGCTTCTGGCACTTCTGAGAGGTGGTTCTGGCATGCCGGGCAGGTTATTCCGGAGTGTCCGGTAAGTGGTTCTGGTGTAGCCGGCAGTTCGTTTTGGCGTGTCTGGCACATGGGTCCTGCGAGTCGAGCAGGTGGTTCCGGCGTGCTCGGCAGGTGGTCCAGGCATGTCCGGCAGGTGGTTCCAGTCTGTCCAGGACGTGGTTCCAGCGTGTCCGGCACGTGGTTCTCTTACGTCTGAGAGGTGGTTCCTGCATGCCTGGCAGGTTATTGCGGATTGTCTGCCAGGTGGTTCTCTCATAGCCAGCTGTTGATTTTGGCCTGTCAGGCAGGTGGTTCTGGTGAGTCCAGCAGGTGGCTCCGGCGTGCTCGGCAGGTGGTTCTGGCATGTCTGGCAGGTGGTTCCGGCGAGTTGAGCAGCTGGTTCCAGCCTGTCCGTCAGGTTAGGGTTAGGGATAGGGTTAGGGTTACGGTTAGGGTTAGGGTTTAGGGTTTGGGGTTAGGGGTTAGGGTTAGGGGTAGGGTTAGGGTTAGGGTTACGGTTGGGTTAGGGTTTAGGGTTAGGCTTAGGGTTAGGGGTTAGGGTTAGGGTTAGGGTTTGGGGATAGGGTTAGGGTTAGGGTTAGGGTTAGGGCCCGGCAGGTGGTTCCGGCGAGGCGAGCCGGTGGCTCCGGCGCGCCCGGCAGGTGCTTCCGCTGCGCCCGGCAGGTGGTTCCGGCGAGGCGAGCAGGTTGTTCCTGCGTGCTCGGCAGGTGGTTCAGTTGGGTCTGGCAGGTGGTTTCGGTCTGTTCGGGGTGTGGTTCCAGCATCTCAGGCACATGGTTTTGGCACGTCTGAGAGGTGGTTCCGGCTGGCCCAACAGGTGTTTCTGGAGTCTCCGCCAAGTGGTTCTGGCGTAGCTGGCAGGTGATGTTGGCGTGACTGGCAGGTGGCTCCAGCCAGCCCGGCAGGTGTTTCCGGAGTGTTCACCAACTGGCTGTGGCGTAGCCGGCAGGTGATTTTGGCGTGTCCGACAGGTGGTTCTGGCGAGTCGAGCAGGTGCTTCCCTCATGCTCGGCAGGTGCTTCCGGTGTCATTGGCATGTGGTTCTGGCATGTCTGAGAGGTGGTTCCGGCATGCCTGACAGGTGATTCCGGAGTGTTCGCCAAGCGGTTCTGGCATAGGCGGCAGGTGATTTTGCCATGTCCAGAATGTGGTTCCAGCGAGTCGAACATGTGGTTCCGGCGTGTCCGGCAGGTGTTTCCGGTCTGTCCAGCAGGTGGTTCTGGGGTGTCCGGCATGAGGTTCTGGCACGTCTGAGAGGTGGTTCCGGCCGGCCCGACATGCGTTTCCGGAGTGTCCGCCACGTGGTTCAGGCACGTCTGAGAGGTGGTTCCAGCATGCCCGGCAGGTTTTCCCGGAGAGTCCTCCAAGTGGTTCTGGCGTAGCCCGCAGGTGATTTTGGTGTGTCCGGCAGGTTGTTCCGTTCTGTCCGATAGGTTGTTCCGGCATGTCCAGCACGTGCTTCTGGCACTTCTGAGAGGTGGTTCTGGCATGCCGGGCAGGTTATTCCGGAGTGTCCGGTAAGTGGTTCTGGTGTAGCCGGCAGTTCGTTTTGGCGTGTCTGGCACATGGGTCCTGCGAGTCGAGCAGGTGGTTCCGGCGTGCTCGGCAGGTGGTCCAGGCATGTCCGGCAGGTGGTTCCAGTCTGTCCAGGACGTGGTTCCAGCGTGTCCGGCACGTGGTTCTCTTACGTCTGAGAGGTGGTTCCTGCATGCCTGGCAGGTTATTGCGGATTGCCTGCCAGGTGGTTCTCTCATAGCCAGCTGTTGATTTTGGCCTGTCAGGCAGGTGGTTCTGGTGAGTCCAGCAGGTGGCTCCGGCGTGCTCGGCAGGTGGTTCTGGCATGTCTGGCAGGTGGTTCCGGCGAGTTGAGCAGCTGGTTCCAGCCTGTCCGTCAGGTTAGGGTTAGGGATAGGGTTAGGGTTACGGTTAGGGTTAGGGTTTAGGGTTTGGGGTTAGGGGTTAGGGTTAGGGGTAGGGTTAGGGTTAGGGTTACGGTTGGGTTAGGGTTTAGGGTTAGGCTTAGGGTTAGGGGTTAGGGTTAGGGTTAGGGTTTGGGGATAGGGTTAGGGTTAGGGTTAGGGTTAGGGCCCGGCAGGTGGTTCCGGCGAGCCGAGCAGGTGGCTCCGGCGCGCCCGGCAGGTGCTTCCGCTGCGCCCGGCAGGTGGTTCCGGCGAGGCGAGCAGGTGGCTCCGGCGCGCCGGCAGGTGGTTCCGGCGAGGCGAGCAGCTGGCTCCGGCGCGCTCGGCAGGTGCTTCCGCTGGGCCCGGTTGGTGGTTCCGGCGAGGCGAGCAGGTGGCTCCGGCGCGCTCGGCAGGTGCTTCCGCTGCGCCCGGCAGGTGGTTCCGACGAGGCGAGCAGGTTGTTCCTGCGTGCTCGGCAGGTGGTTCAGTTGGGTCTGTCAGGTGGTTTCGGTCTGTTCGGGGTGTGGTTCCAGCATCTCAGGCACATGGTTCTGGCACGTCTGAGAGGTGGTTCCGGCTGGCCCAACAGGTGTTTCTGGAGTCTCCGCCAAGTGGTTCTGGCGTAGCTGGCAGGTGATGTTGGCGTGACTGGCAGGTGGTTCCAGCCAGCCCGGCAGGTGTTTCCGGAGTGTTCACCAACTGGCTGTGGCGTAGCCGGCAGGTGATTTTGGCGTGTCTGACAGGTGGTTCTGGCGAGTCGAGCAGGTGATTCCGGCATGCTCGGCAGGTGCTTCCGGTGTCATTGGCATGTGGTTCTGGCATGTCTGAGAGGTGGTTCCGGCATGCCTGACAGGTGATTCCGGAGTGTTCGCCAAGCGGTTCTGGCATAGGCGGCAGGTGATTTTGCCATGTCCAGAATGTGGTTCCAGCGAGTCGAACATGTGGTTCCGGCGTGTCCGGCAGGTGTTTCCGGTCTGTCCAGCAGGTGGTTCTGGGGTGTCCGGCATGAGGTTCTGGCACGTCTGAGAGGTGGTTCCGGCTGGCCCGACATGCGTTTCCGGAGTGTCCGCCACGTGGTTCAGGCACGTCTGAGAGGTGGTTCCAGCATGCCCGGCAGGTTTTCCCGGAGAGTCCTCCAAGTGGTTCTGGCGTAGCCCGCAGGTGATTTTGGTGTGTCCGGCAGGTTGTTCCGTTCTGTCCGATAGGTTGTTCCGGCATGTCCAGCACGTGCTTCTGGCACTTCTGAGAGGTGGTTCTGGCATGCCGGGCAGGTTATTCCGGAGTGTCCGGTAAGTGGTTCTGGTGTAGCCGGCAGTTCATTTTGGCGTGTCTGGCACATGGGTCCTGCGAGTCGAGCAGGTGGTTCCGGCGTGCTCGGCAGGTGGTCCAGGCATGTCCGGCAGGTGGTTCCAGTCTGTCCAGGACGTGGTTCCAGCGTGTCCGGCACGTGGTTCTCTTACGTCTGAGAGGTGGTTCCTGCATGCCTGGCAGGTTATTGCGGATTGTCTGCCAGGTGGTTCTCTCATAGCCAGCTGTTGATTTTGGCCTGTCAGGCAGGTGGTTCTGGTGAGTCCAGCAGGTGGCTCCGGCGTGCTCGGCAGGTGGTTCTGGCATGTCTGGCAGGTGGTTCCGGCGAGTTGAGCAGCTGGTTCCAGCCTGTCCGTCAGGTTAGGGTTAGGGATAGGGTTAGGGTTACGGTTAGGGTTAGGGTTTAGGGTTTGGGGTTAGGGGTTAGGGTTAGGGGTAGGGTTAGGGTTAGGGTTACGGTTGGGTTAGGGTTTAGGGTTAGGCTTAGGGTTAGGGGATAGGGTTAGGGTTAGGGTTTGGGGATAGGGTTAGGGTTAGGGTTAGGGTTAGGGCCCGGCAGGTGGTTCCGGCGAGCCGAGCAGGTGGCTCCGGCGCGCCCGGCAGGTGCTTCCGCTGCGCCCGGCAGGTGGTTCCGGCGAGGCGAGCATGTGGCTCCGGCGCGCCGGGCAGGTGGTTCCGGCGAGGCGAGCAGCTGGCTCCGGCGCGCTCGGCAGGTGCTTCCGCTGGGCCCGGTTGGTGGTTCCGGCGAGGCGAGCAGGTGGCTCCGGCGCGCTCGGCAGGTGCTTCCGCTGCGCCCGGCAGGTGGTTCCGACGAGGCGAGCAGGTTGTTCCTGCGTGCTCGGCAGGTGGTTCAGTTGGGTCTGTCAGGTGGTTTCGGTCTGTTCGGGGTGTGGTTCCAGCATCTCAGGCACATGGTTCTGGCATGTCTGAGAGGTGGTTCCGGCTGGCCCAACAGGTGTTTCTGGAGTCTCCGCCAAGTGGTTCTGGCGTAGCTGGCAGGTGATGTTGGCGTGACTGGCAGGTGGTTCCAGCCAGCCTGGCAGGTGTTTCCGGAGTGTTCACCAACTGGCTGTGGCGTAGCCGGCAGGTGATTTTGGCGTGTCTGACAGGTGGTTCTGGCGAGTCGAGCAGGTGCTTCCGGCATGCTCGGCAGGTGCTTCCGGTGTCATTGGCATGTGGTTCTGGCATGTCTGAGAGGTGGTTCCGGCATGCCTGACAGGTGATTCCGGAGTGTTCGCCAAGCGGTTCTGGCATAGGCGGCAGGTGATTTTGCCATGTCCAGAATGTGGTTCCAGCGAGTCGAACATGTGGTTCCGGCGTGTCCGGCAGGTGTTTCCGGTCTGTCCAGCAGGTGGTTCTGGGGTGTCCGGCATGAGGTTCTGGCACGTCTGAGAGGTGGTTCCGGCCGGCCCGACATGCGTTTCCGGAGTGTCCGCCACGTGGTTCAGGCACGTCTGAGAGGTGGTTCCAGCATGCCCGGCAGGTTTTCCCGGAGAGTCCTCCAAGTGGTTCTGGCGTAGCCCGCAGGTGATTTTGGTGTGTCCGGCAGGTTGTTCCGTTCTGTCCGATAGGTTGTTCCGGCATGTCCAGCACGTGCTTCTGGCACTTCTGAGAGGTGGTTCTGGCATGCCGGGCAGGTTATTCCGGAGTGTCCGGTAAGTGGTTCTGGTGTAGCCGGCAGTTCATTTTGGCGTGTCTGGCACATGGGTCCTGCGAGTCGAGCAGGTGGTTCCGGCGTGCTCGGCAGGTGGTCCAGGCATGTCCGGCAGGTGGTTCCAGTCTGTCCAGGACGTGGTTCCAGCGTGTCCGGCACGTGGTTCTCTTACGTCTGAGAGGTGGTTCCTGCATGCCTGGAAGGTTATTGCGGATTGTCTGCCACGTGGTTCTCTCATAGCCAGCTGTTGATTTTGGCCTGTCAGGCAGGTGGTTCTGGTGAGTCCAGCAGGTGGCTCCGGCGTGCTCGGCAGGTGGTTCTGGCATGTCTGGCAGGTGGTTCCTGCGAGTTGAGCAGCTGGTTCCAGCCTGTCCGTCAGGTTAGGGTTAGGGATAGGGTTAGGGTTACGGTTAGGGTTAGGGTTTAGGGTTTGGGGTTAGGGGTTAGGGTTAGGGGTAGGGTTAGGGTTAGGGTTACGGTTGGGTTAGGGTTTAGGGTTAGGCTTAGGGTTAGGGGATAGGGTTAGGGTTAGGGTTTGGGGATAGGGTTAGGGTTAGGGTTAGGGTTAGGGCCCGGCAGGTGGTTCCGGCGAGCCGAGCAGGTGGCTCCGGCGCGACCGGCAGGTGCTTCCGCTGCGCCCGGCAGGTGGTTCCGGCGAGGCGAGCATGTGGCTCCGGCGCGCCGGGCAGGTGGTTCCGGCGAGGCGAGCAGCTGGCTCCGGCGCGCTCGGCAGGTGCTTCCGCTGGGCCCGGCTGGTGGTTCCGGCGAGGCGAGCAGGTGGCTCCGGCGCGCTCGGCAGGTGCTTCCGGTGTCATTGGCATGTGGTTCTGGCATGTCTGAGAGGTGGTTCCGGCATGCCTGACAGGTGATTCCGGAGTGTTCGCCAAGCGGTTCTGGCATAGGCGGCAGGTGATTTTGCCATGTCCAGAATGTGGTTCCAGCGAGTCGAACATGTGGTTCCGGCGTGTCCGGCAGGTGTTTCCGGTCTGTCCAGCAGGTGGTTCTGGGGTGTCCGGCATGAGGTTCTGGCACGTCTGAGAGGTGGTTCCGGCCGGCCCGACATGCGTTTCCGGAGTGTCCGCCACGTGGTTCAGGCACGTCTGAGAGGTGGTTCCAGCATGCCCGGCAGGTTTTCCCGGAGAGTCCTCCAAGTGGTTCTGGCGTAGCCCGCAGGTGATTTTGGTGTGTCCGGCAGGTTGTTCCGTTCTGTCCGATAGGTTGTTCCGGCATGTCCAGCACGTGCTTCTGGCACTTCTGAGAGGTGGTTCTGGCATGCCGGGCAGGTTATTCCGGAGTGTCCGGTAAGTGGTTCTGGTGTAGCCGGCAGTTCATTTTGGCGTGTCTGGCACATGGGTCCTGCGAGTCGAGCAGGTGGTTCCGGCGTGCTCGGCAGGTGGTCCAGGCATGTCCGGCAGGTGGTTCCAGTCTGTCCAGGACGTGGTTCCAGCGTGTCCGGCACGTGGTTCTCTTACGTCTGAGAGGTGGTTCCTGCATGCCTGGAAGGTTATTGCGGATTGTCTGCCACGTGGTTCTCTCATAGCCAGCTGTTGATTTTGGCCTGTCAGGCAGGTGGTTCTGGTGAGTCCAGCAGGTGGCTCCGGCGTGCTCGGCAGGTGGTTCTGGCATGTCTGGCAGGTGGTTCCTGCGAGTTGAGCAGCTGGTTCCAGCCTGTCCGTCAGGTTAGGGTTAGGGATAGGGTTAGGGTTACGGTTAGGGTTAGGGTTTAGGGTTTGGGGTTAGGGGTTAGGGTTAGGGGTAGGGTTAGGGTTAGGGTTACGGTTGGGTTAGGGTTTAGGGTTAGGCTTAGGGTTAGGGGATAGGGTTAGGGTTAGGGTTTGGGGATAGGGTTAGGGTTAGGGTTAGGGTTAGGGCCCGGCAGGTGGTTCCGGCGAGCCGAGCAGGTGGCTCCGGCGCGACCGGCAGGTGCTTCCGCTGCGCCCGGCAGGTGGTTCCGGCGAGGCGAGCATGTGGCTCCGGCGCGCCGGGCAGGTGGTTCCGGCGAGGCGAGCAGCTGGCTCCGGCGCGCTCGGCAGGTGCTTCCGCTGGGCCCGGTTGGTGGTTCCGGCGAGGCGAGCAGGTGGCTCCGGCGCGCTCGGCAGGTGCTTCCGCTGCGCCCGGCAGGTGGTTCCGACGAGTCGAGCAGGTTGTTCCTGCGTGCTCGGCAGGTGGTTCAGTTGGGTCTGTCAGGTGGTTTCGGTCTGTTCGGGGTGTGGTTCCAGCATCTCAGGCACATGGTTCTGGCACGTCTGAGAGGTGGTTCCGGCTGGCCCAACAGGTGTTTCTGGAGTCTCCGCCAAGTGGTTCTGGCGTAGCTGGCAGGTGATGTTGGCGTGACTGGCAGGTGGTTCCAGCCAGCCCGGCAGGTGTTTCCGGAGTGTTCACCAACTGGCTGTGGCATAGCCGGCAGGTGATTTTGGCATGTCTGACAGGTGGTTCTGGCGAGTCGAGCAGGTGCTTCCGGCATGCTCGGCAGGTGCTTCCGGTGTCATTGGCATGTGGTTCTGGCATGTCTGAGAGGTGGTTCCGGCATGCCTGACAGGTGATTCCGGAGTGTTCGCCAAGCGGTTCTGGCATAGGCGGCAGGTGATTTTGCCATGTCCAGAATGTGGTTCCAGCGAGTCGAACATGTGGTTCCGGCGTGTCCGGCAGGTGTTTCCGGTCTGTCCAGCAGGTGGTTCTGGGGTGTCCGGCATGAGGTTCTGGCACGTCTGAGAGGTGGTTCCGGCCGGCCCGACATGCGTTTCCGGAGTGTCCGCCACGTGGTTCAGGCACGTCTGAGAGGTGGTTCCAGCATGCCCGGCAGGTTTTCCCGGAGAGTCCTCCAAGTGGTTCTGGCGTAGCCCGCAGGTGATTTTGGTGTGTCCGGCAGGTTGTTCCGTTCTGTCCGATAGGTTGTTCCGGCATGTCCAGCACGTGCTTCTGGCACTTCTGAGAGGTGGTTCTGGCATGCCGGGCAGGTTATTCCGGAGTGTCCGGTAAGTGGTTCTGGTGTAGCCGGCAGTTCATTTTGGCGTGTCTGGCACATGGGTCCTGCGAGTCGAGCAGGTGGTTCCGGCGTGCTCGGCAGGTGGTCCAGGCATGTCCGGCAGGTGGTTCCAGTCTGTCCAGGACGTGGTTCCAGCGTGTCCGGCACGTGGTTCTCTTACGTCTGAGAGGTGGTTCCTGCATGCCTGGAAGGTTATTGCGGATTGTCTGCCACGTGGTTCTCTCATAGCCAGCTGTTGATTTTGGCCTGTCAGGCAGGTGGTTCTGGTGAGTCCAGCAGGTGGCTCCGGCGTGCTCGGCAGGTGGTTCTGGCATGTCTGGCTGGTGGTTCCTGCGAGTTGAGCAGCTGGTTCCAGCCTGTCCGTCAGGTTAGGGTTAGGGATAGGGTTAGGGTTACGGTTAGGGTTAGGGTTTAGGGTTTGGGGTTAGGGGTTAGGGTTAGGGGTAGGGTTAGGGTTAGGGTTACGGTTGGGTTAGGGTTTAGGGTTAGGCTTAGGGTTGGGGGATAGGGTTAGGGTTAGGGTTTGGGGATAGGGTTAGGGTTAGGGTTAGGGTTAGGGCCCGGCAGGTGGTTCCGGCGAGCCGAGCAGGTGGCTCCGGCGCGCCCGGCAGGTGCTTCCGCTGCGCCCGGCAGGTGGTTCCGGCGAGGCGAGCATGTGGCTCCGGCGCGCCGGGCAGGTGGTTCCGGCGAGGCGAGCAGCTGGCTCCGGCGCGCTCGGCAGGTGCTTCCGGTGTCATTGGCATGTGGTTCTGGCATGTCTGAGAGGTGGTTCCGGCATGCCTGACAGGTGATTCCGGAGTGTTCGCCAAGCGGTTCTGGCATAGGCGGCAGGTGATTTTGCCATGTCCAGAATGTGGTTCCAGCGAGTCGAACATGTGGTTCCGGCGTGTCCGGCAGGTGTTTCCGGTCTGTCCAGCAGGTGGTTCTGGGGTGTCCGGCATGAGGTTCTGGCACGTCTGAGAGGTGGTTCCGGCCGGCCCGACATGCGTTTCCGGAGTGTCCGCCACGTGGTTCAGGCACGTCTGAGAGGTGGTTCCAGCATGCCCGGCAGGTTTTCCCGGAGAGTCCTCCAAGTGGTTCTGGCGTAGCCCGCAGGTGATTTTGGTGTGTCCGGCAGGTTGTTCCGTTCTGTCCGATAGGTTGTTCCGGCATGTCCAGCACGTGCTTCTGGCACTTCTGAGAGGTGGTTCTGGCATGCCGGGCAGGTTATTCCGGAGTGTCCGGTAAGTGGTTCTGGTGTAGCCGGCAGTTCATTTTGGCGTGTCTGGCACATGGGTCCTGCGAGTCGAGCAGGTGGTTCCGGCGTGCTCGGCAGGTGGTCCAGGCATGTCCGGCAGGTGGTTCCAGTCTGTCCAGGACGTGGTTCCAGCGTGTCCGGCACGTGGTTCTCTTACGTCTGAGAGGTGGTTCCTGCATGCCTGGAAGGTTATTGCGGATTGTCTGCCACGTGGTTCTCTCATAGCCAGCTGTTGATTTTGGCCTGTCAGGCAGGTGGTTCTGGTGAGTCCAGCAGGTGGCTCCGGCGTGCTCGGCAGGTGGTTCTGGCATGTCTGGCAGGTGGTTCCTGCGAGTTGAGCAGCTGGTTCCAGCCTGTCCGTCAGGTTAGGGTTAGGGATAGGGTTAGGGTTACGGTTAGGGTTAGGGTTTAGGGTTTGGGGTTAGGGGTTAGGGTTAGGGGTAGGGTTAGGGTTAGGGTTACGGTTGGGTTAGGGTTTAGGGTTAGGCTTAGGGTTAGGGGATAGGGTTAGGGTTAGGGTTTGGGGATAGGGTTAGGGTTAGGGTTAGGGTTAGGGCCCGGCAGGTGGTTCCGGCGAGCCGAGCAGGTGGCTCCGGCGCGCCCGGCAGGTGCTTCCGCTGCGCCCGGCAGGTGGTTCCGGCGAGGCGAGCATGTGGCTCCGGCGCGCCGGGCAGGTGGTTCCGGCGAGGCGAGCAGCTGGCTCCGGCGCGCTCGGCAGGTGCTTCCGCTGGGCCCGGTTGGTGGTTCCGGCGAGGCGAGCAGGTGGCTCCGGCGCGCTCGGCAGGTGCTTCCGCTGCGCCCGGCAGGTGGTTCCGACGAGGCGAGCAGGTTGTTCCTGCGTGCTCGGCAGGTGGTTCAGTTGGGTCTGTCAGGTGGTTTCGGTCTGTTCGGGGTGTGGTTCCAGCATCTCAGGCACATGGTTCTGGCACGTCTGAGAGGTGGTTCCGGCTGGCCCAACAGGTGTTTCTGGAGTCTCCGCCAAGTGGTTCTGGCGTAGCTGGCAGGTGATGTTGGCGTGACTGGCAGGTGGTTCCAGCCAGCCCGGCAGGTGTTTCCGGAGTGTTCACCAACTGGCTGTGGCATAGCCGGCAGGTGATTTTGGCATGTCTGACAGGTGGTTCTGGCGAGTCGAGCAGGTGCTTCCGGCATGCTCGGCAGGTGCTTCCGGTGTCATTGGCATGTGGTTCTGGCATGTCTGAGAGGTGGTTCCGGCATGCCTGACAGGTGATTCCGGAGTGTTCGCCAAGCGGTTCTGGCATAGGCGGCAGGTGATTTTGCCATGTCCAGAATGTGGTTCCAGCGAGTCGAACATGTGGTTCCGGCGTGTCCGGCAGGTGTTTCCGGTCTGTCCAGCAGGTGGTTCTGGGGTGTCCGGCATGAGGTTCTGGCACGTCTGAGAGGTGGTTCCGGCCGGCCCGACATGCGTTTCCGGAGTGTCCGCCACGTGGTTCAGGCACGTCTGAGAGGTGGTTCCAGCATGCCCGGCAGGTTTTCCCGGAGAGTCCTCCAAGTGGTTCTGGCGTAGCCCGCAGGTGATTTTGGTGTGTCCGGCAGGTTGTTCCGTTCTGTCCGATAGGTTGTTCCGGCATGTCCAGCACGTGCTTCTGGCACTTCTGAGAGGTGGTTCTGGCATGCCGGGCAGGTTATTCCGGAGTGTCCGGTAAGTGGTTCTGGTGTAGCCGGCAGTTCATTTTGGCGTGTCTGGCACATGGGTCCTGCGAGTCGAGCAGGTGGTTCCGGCGTGCTCGGCAGGTGGTCCAGGCATGTCCGGCAGGTGGTTCCAGTCTGTCCAGGACGTGGTTCCAGCGTGTCCGGCACGTGGTTCTCTTACGTCTGAGAGGTGGTTCCTGCATGCCTGGAAGGTTATTGCGGATTGTCTGCCACGTGGTTCTCTCATAGCCAGCTGTTGATTTTGGCCTGTCAGGCAGGTGGTTCTGGTGAGTCCAGCAGGTGGCTCCGGCGTGCTCGGCAGGTGGTTCTGGCATGTCTGGCAGGTGGTTCCTGCGAGTTGAGCAGCTGGTTCCAGCCTGTCCGTCAGGTTAGGGTTAGGGATAGGGTTAGGGTTACGGTTAGGGTTAGGGTTTAGGGTTTGGGGTTAGGGGTTAGGGTTAGGGGTAGGGTTAGGGTTAGGGTTACGGTTGGGTTAGGGTTTAGGGTTAGGCTTAGGGTTAGGGGTTAGGGTTAGGGTTAGGGTTTGGGGATAGGGTTAGGGTTAGGGTTAGGGTTAGGGCCCGGCAGGTGGTTCCGGCGAGCCGAGCAGGTGGCTCCGGCGCGCCCGGCAGGTGCTTCCGCTGCGCCCGGCAGGTGGTTCCGGCGAGGCGAGCATGTGGCTCCGGCGCGCCGGGCAGGTGGTTCCGGCGAGGCGAGCAGGTGGCTCCGGCGCGCTCGGCAGGTGCTTCCGGTGTCATTGGCATGTGGTTCTGGCATGTCTGAGAGGTGGTTCCGGCATGCCTGACAGGTGATTCCGGAGTGTTCGCCAAGCGGTTCTGGCATAGGCGGCAGGTGATTTTGCCATGTCCAGAATGTGGTTCCAGCGAGTCGAACATGTGGTTCCGGCGTGTCCGGCAGGTGTTTCCGGTCTGTCCAGCAGGTGGTTCTGGGGTGTCCGGCATGAGGTTCTGGCACGTCTGAGAGGTGGTTCCGGCCGGCCCGACATGCGTTTCCGGAGTGTCCGCCACGTGGTTCAGGCACGTCTGAGAGGTGGTTCCAGCATGCCCGGCAGGTTTTCCCGGAGAGTCCTCCAAGTGGTTCTGGCGTAGCCCGCAGGTGATTTTGGTGTGTCCGGCAGGTTGTTCCGTTCTGTCCGATAGGTTGTTCCGGCATGTCCAGCACGTGCTTCTGGCACTTCTGAGAGGTGGTTCTGGCATGCCGGGCAGGTTATTCCGGAGTGTCCGGTAAGTGGTTCTGGTGTAGCCGGCAGTTCATTTTGGCGTGTCTGGCACATGGGTCCTGCGAGTCGAGCAGGTGGTTCCGGCGTGCTCGGCAGGTGGTCCAGGCATGTCCGGCAGGTGGTTCCAGTCTGTCCAGGACGTGGTTCCAGCGTGTCCGGCACGTGGTTCTCTTACGTCTGAGAGGTGGTTCCTGCATGCCTGGCAGGTTATTGCGGATTGTCTGCCAGGTGGTTCTCTCATAGCCAGCTGTTGATTTTGGCCTGTCAGGCAGGTGGTTCTGGTGAGTCCAGCAGGTGGCTCCGGCGTGCTCGGCAGGTGGTTCTGGCATGTCTGGCAGGTGGTTCCTGCGAGTTGAGCAGCTGGTTCCAGCCTGTCCGTCAGGTTAGGGTTAGGGATAGGGTTAGGGTTACGGTTAGGGTTAGGGTTTAGGGTTTGGGGTTAGGGGTTAGGGTTAGGGGTAGGGTTAGGGTTAGGGTTACGGTTGGGTTAGGGTTTAGGGTTAGGCTTAGGGTTAGGGGTTAGGGTTAGGGTTAGGGTTTGGGGATAGGGTTAGGGTTAGGGTTAGGGTTAGGGCCCGGCAGGTGGTTCCGGCGAGCCGAGCAGGTGGCTCCGGCGCGCCCGGCAGGTGCTTCCGCTGCGCCCGGCAGGTGGTTCCGGCGAGGCGAGCATGTGGCTCCGGCGCGCCGGGCAGGTGGTTCCGGCGAGGCGAGCAGCTGGCTCCGGCGCGCTCGGCAGGTGCTTCCGCTGGGCCCGGTTGGTGGTTCCGGCGAGGCGAGCAGGTGGCTCCGGCGCGCTCGGCAGGTGCTTCCGCTGCGCCCGGCAGGTGGTTCCGACGAAGCGAGCAGGTTGTTCCTGCGTGCTCGGCAGGTGGTTCAGTTGGGTCTGTCAGGTGGTTTCGGTCTGTTCGGGGTGTGGTTCCAGCATCTCAGGCACATGGTTCTGGCACGTCTGAGAGGTGGTTCCGGCTGGCCCAACAGGTGTTTCTGGAGTCTCCGCCAAGTGGTTCTGGCGTAGCTGGCAGGTGATGTTGGCGTGACTGGCAGGTGGTTCCAGCCAGCCCGGCAGGTGTTTCCGGAGTGTTCACCAACTGGCTGTGGCATAGCCGGCAGGTGATTTTGGCATGTCTGACAGGTGGTTCTGGCGAGTCGAGCAGGTGCTTCCGGCATGCTCGGCAGGTGCTTCCGGTGTCATTGGCATGTGGTTCTGGCATGTCTGAGAGGTGGTTCCGGCATGCCTGACAGGTGATTCCGGAGTGTTCGCCAAGCGGTTCTGGCATAGGCGGCAGGTGATTTTGCCATGTCCAGAATGTGGTTCCAGCGAGTCGAACATGTGGTTCCGGCGTGTCCGGCAGGTGTTTCCGGTCTGTCCAGCAGGTGGTTCTGGGGTGTCCGGCATGAGGTTCTGGCACGTCTGAGAGGTGGTTCCGGCCGGCCCGACATGCGTTTCCGGAGTGTCCGCCACGTGGTTCAGGCACGTCTGAGAGGTGGTTCCAGCATGCCCGGCAGGTTTTCCCGGAGAGTCCTCCAAGTGGTTCTGGCGTAGCCCGCAGGTGATTTTGGTGTGTCCGGCAGGTTGTTCCGTTCTGTCCGATAGGTTGTTCCGGCATGTCCAGCACGTGCTTCTGGCACTTCTGAGAGGTGGTTCTGGCATGCCGGGCAGGTTATTCCGGAGTGTCCGGTAAGTGGTTCTGGTGTAGCCGGCAGTTCATTTTGGCGTGTCTGGCACATGGGTCCTGCGAGTCGAGCAGGTGGTTCCGGCGTGCTCGGCAGGTGGTCCAGGCATGTCCGGCAGGTGGTTCCAGTCTGTCCAGGACGTGGTTCCAGCGTGTCCGGCACGTGGTTCTCTTACGTCTGAGAGGTGGTTCCTGCATGCCTGGCAGGTTATTGCGGATTGTCTGCCAGGTGGTTCTCTCATAGCCAGCTGTTGATTTTGGCCTGTCAGGCAGGTGGTTCTGGTGAGTCCAGCAGGTGGCTCCGGCGTGCTCGGCAGGTGGTTCTGGCATGTCTGGCAGGTGGTTCCGGCGAGTTGAGCAGCTGGTTCCAGCCTGTCCGTCAGGTTAGGGTTAGGGATAGGGTTAGGGTTACGGTTAGGGTTAGGGTTTAGGGTTTGGGGTTAGGGGTTAGGGTTAGGGGTAGGGTTAGGGTTAGGGTTACGGTTGGGTTACGGTTTAGGGTTAGGCTTAGGGTTAGGGGATAGGGTTAGGGTTAGGGTTTGGGGATAGGGTTAGGGTTAGGGTTAGGGTTAGGGCCCGGCAGGTGGTTCCGGCGAGCCGAGCAGGTGGCTCCGGCGCGCCCGGCAGGTGCTTCCGCTGCGCCCGGCAGGTGGTTCCGGCGAGGCGAGCAGGTGGCTCCGGCGCGCCGGCAGGTGGTTCCGGCGAGGCGAGCAGCTGGCTCCGGCGCGCTCGGCAGGTGCTTCCGCTGGGCCCGGTTGGTGGTTCCGGCGAGGCGAGCAGGTGGCTCCGGCGCGCTCGGCAGGTGCTTCCGCTGCGCCCGGCAGGTGGTTCCGGCGAGGCGAGCAGGTTGTTCCTGCGTGCTCGGCAGGTGGTTCAGTTGGGTCTGTCAGGTGGTTTCGGTCTGTTCGGGGTGTGGTTCCAGCATCTCAGGCACATGGTTCTGGCACGTCTGAGAGGTGGTTCCGGCTGGCCCAACAGGTGTTTCTGGAGTCTCCGCCAAGTGGTTCTGGCGTAGCTGGCAGGTGATGTTGGCGTGACTGGCAGGTGGTTCCAGCCAGCCCGGCAGGTGTTTCCGGAGTGTTCACCAACTGGCTGTGGCGTAGCCGGCAGGTGATTTTGGCGTGTCTGACAGGTGGTTCTGGCGAGTCGAGCAGGTGATTCCGGCATGCTCGGCAGGTGCTTCCGGTGTCATTGGCATGTGGTTCTGGCATGTCTGAGAGGTGGTTCCGGCATGCCTGACAGGTGATTCCGGAGTGTTCGCCAAGCGGTTCTGGCATAGGCGGCAGGTGATTTTGCCATGTCCAGAATGTGGTTCCAGCGAGTCGAACATGTGGTTCCGGCGTGTCCGGCAGGTGTTTCCGGTCTGTCCAGCAGGTGGTTCTGGGGTGTCCGGCATGAGGTTCTGGCACGTCTGAGAGGTGGTTCCGGCCGGCCCGACATGCGTTTCCGGAGTGTCCGCCACGTGGTTCAGGCACGTCTGAGAGGTGGTTCCAGCATGCCCGGCAGGTTTTCCCGGAGAGTCCTCCAAGTGGTTCTGGCGTAGCCCGCAGGTGATTTTGGTGTGTCCGGCAGGTTGTTCCGTTCTGTCCGATAGGTTGTTCCGGCATGTCCAGCACGTGCTTCTGGCACTTCTGAGAGGTGGTTCTGGCATGCCGGGCAGGTTATTCCGGAGTGTCCGGTAAGTGGTTCTGGTGTAGCCGGCAGTTCATTTTGGCGTGTCTGGCACATGGGTCCTGCGAGTCGAGCAGGTGGTTCCGGCGTGCTCGGCAGGTGGTCCAGGCATGTCCGGCAGGTGGTTCCAGTCTGTCCAGGACGTGGTTCCAGCGTGTCCGGCACGTGGTTCTCTTACGTCTGAGAGGTGGTTCCTGCATGCCTGGCAGGTTATTGCGGATTGTCTGCCAGGTGGTTCTCTCATAGCCAGCTGTTGATTTTGGCCTGTCAGGCAGGTGGTTCTGGTGAGTCCAGCAGGTGGCTCCGGCGTGCTCGGCAGGTGGTTCTGGCATGTCTGGCAGGTGGTTCCTGCGAGTTGAGCAGCTGGTTCCAGCCTGTCCGTCAGGTTAGGGTTAGGGATAGGGTTAGGGTTACGGTTAGGGTTAGGGTTTAGGGTTTGGGGTTAGGGGTTAGGGGTTAGGGTTAGGGGTAGGGTTAGGGTTAGGGTTACGGTTGGGTTAGGGTTTAGGGTTAGGCTTAGGGTTAGGGGATAGGGTTAGGGTTAGGGTTTGGGGATAGGGTTAGGGTTAGGGTTAGGGTTAGGGCCCGGCAGGTGGTTCCGGCGAGCCGAGCAGGTGGCTCCGGCGCGCCCGGCAGGTGCTTCCGCTGCGCCCGGCAGGTGGTTCCGGCGAGGCGAGCAGGTGGCTCCGGCGCGCCGGGCAGGTGGTTCCGGCGAGGCGAGCAGCTGGCTCCGGCGCGCTCGGCAGGTGCTTCCGCTGGGCCCGGTTGGTGGTTCCGGCGAGGCGAGCAGGTGGCTCCGGCGCGCTCGGCAGGTGCTTCCGCTGCGCCCGGCAGGTGGTTCCGACGAGGCGAGCAGGTTGTTCCTGCGTGCTCGGCAGGTGGTTCAGTTGGGTCTGTCAGGTGGTTTCGGTCTGTTCGGGGTGTGGTTCCAGCATCTCAGGCACATGGTTCTGGCACGTCTGAGAGGTGGTTCCGTCTGGCCCAACAGGTGTTTCTGGAGTCTCCGCCAAGTGGTTCTGGCGTAGCTGGCAGGTGATGTTGGCGTGACTGGCAGGTGGTTCCAGCCAGCCCGGCAGGTGTTTCCGGAGTGTTCACCAACTGGCTGTGGCGTAGCCGGCAGGTGATTTTGGCGTGTCCGACAGGTGGTTCTGGCGAGTCGAGCAGGTGCTTCCGGCATGCTCGGCAGGTGCTTCCGGTGTCATTGGCATGTGGTTCTGGCAGGTCTGAGAGGTGGTTCCGCCATGCCTGACAGGTGATTCCGGAGTGTTCGCCAAGCGGTTCTGGCATAGGCGGAAGGTGATTTTGCCATGTCCAGAATGTGGTTCCAGCGAGTCGAACATGTGGTTCCGGCGTGTCCGGCAGGTGTTTCCGGTCTGTCCAGCAGGTGGTTCTGGGGTGTCCGGCATGAGGTTCTGGCACGTCTGAGAGGTGTTTCCGGCCGGCCCGACATGCGTTTCCGGAGTGTCCGCCACGTAGTTCAGGCACGTCTGAGAGGTGGTTCCAGCATGCCCGGCAGGTTTTCCCGGAGAGTCCTCCAAGTGGTTCTGGCGTAGCCCGCAGGTGATTTTGGTGTGTCCGGCAGGTTGTTCCGTTCTGTCCGATAGGTTGTTCCGGCATGTCCAGCACGTGCTTCTGGCACTTCTGAGAGGTGGTTCTGGCATGCCGGGCAGGTTATTCCGGAGTGTCCGGTAAGTGGTTCTGGTGTAGCCGGCAGTTCATTTTGGCGTGTCTGGCACATGGGTCCTGCGAGTCGAGCAGGTGGTTCCGGCGTGCTCGGCAGGTGGTCCAGGCATGTCCGGCAGGTGGTTCCAGTCTGTCCAGGACGTGGTTCCAGCGTGTCCGGCACGTGGTTCTCTTACGTCTGAGAGGTGGTTCCTGCATGCCTGGCAGGTTATTGCGGATTGTCTGCCAGGTGGTTCTCTCATAGCCAGCTGTTGATTTTGGCCTGTCAGGCAGGTGGTTCTGGTGAGTCCAGCAGGTGGCTCCGGCGTGCTCGGCAGGTGGTTCTGGCATGTCTGGCAGGTGGTTCCGGCGAGTTGAGCAGCTGGTTCCAGCCTGTCCGTCAGGTTAGGGTTAGGGATAGGGTTAGGGTTACGGTTAGGGTTAGGGTTTAGGGTTTGGGGTTAGGGGTTAGGGTTAGGGGTAGGGTTAGGGTTAGGGTTACGGTTGGGATAGGGTTTAGGGTTAGGCTTAGGGTTAGGGGATAGGGTTAGGGTTAGGGTTTGGGGATAGGGTTAGGGTTAGGGTTAGGGTTAGGGCCCGGCAGGTGGTTCCGGCGAGCCGAGAAGGTGGCTCCGGCGCGCCCGGCAGGTGCTTCCGCTGCGCCCGGCAGGTGGTTCCGGCGAGGCGAGCAGGTTTCTCCGGCGCGCCGGGCAGGTGGTTCTGGCGAGGCGAGCAGCTGGCTCCGGCGCGCTCGGCAGGTGCTTCCGCTGGGCCCGGTTGGTGGTTCCGGCGAGGCGAGCAGGTGGCTCCGGCACGCTCGGCTGGTGCTTCCGCTGCGCCCGGCAGGTGGTTCCGACGAGGCGAGCAGGTTGTTCCTGCGTGCTCGGCAGGTGGTTCAGTTGGGTCTGTCAGGTGGTTTCGGTCTGTTCGGGGTGTGGTTCCAGCATCTCAGGCACATGGTTCTGGCACGTCTGAGAGGTGGTTCCGGCTGGCCCAACAGGTGTTTCTGGAGTCTCCGCCAAGTGGTTCTGGCGTAGCTGGCAGGTGATGTTGGCGTGACTGGCAGGTGGTTCCAGCCAGCCCGGCAGGTGTTTCCGGAGTGTTCACCAACTGGCTGTGGCGTAGCCGGCAGGTGATTTTGGCATGTCTGACAGGTGGTTCTGGCGAGTCGAGCAGGTGCTTCCGGCATGCTCGGCAGGTGCTTCCGGTGTCATTGGCATGTGGTTCTGGCATGTCTGAGAGGTGGTTCCGGCATGCCTGACAGGTGATTCCGGAGTGTTCGCCAAGCGGTTCTGGCATAGGCGGCAGGTGATTTTGCCATGTCCAGAATGTGGTTCCAGCGAGTCGAACATGTGGTTCCGGCGTGTCCGGCAGGTGTTTCCGGTCTGTCCAGCAGGTGGTTCTGGGGTGTCCGGCATGAGGTTCTGGCACGTCTGAGAGGTGTTTCCGGCCGGCCCGACATGCGTTTCCGGAGTGTCCGCCACGTAGTTCAGGCACGTCTGAGAGGTGGTTCCAGCATGCCCGGCAGGTTTTCCCGGAGAGTCCTCCAAGTGGTTCTGGCGTAGCCCGCAGGTGATTTTGGTGTGTCCGGCAGGTTGTTC
Source organism: Equus asinus (assembly GCF_041296235.1). Lineage (NCBI taxonomy): Eukaryota > Metazoa > Chordata > Mammalia > Perissodactyla > Equidae > Equus > Equus asinus. The sequence continues at coordinate 1,092,544 of NC_091798.1, read as the reverse complement.
CGTTCTGTCCGATAGGTTGTTCCGGCATGTCCAGCACGTGCTTCTGGCACTTCTGAGAGGTGGTTCTGGCATGCCGGGCAGGTTATTCCGGAGTGTCCGGTAAGTGGTTCTGGTGTAGCCGGCAGTTCATTTTGGCGTGTCTGGCACATGGGTCCTGCGAGTCGAGCAGGTGGTTCCGGCGTGCTCGGCAGGTGGTCCAGGCATGTCCGGCAGGTGGTTCCAGTCTGTCCAGGACGTGGTTCCAGCGTGTCCGGCACGTGGTTCTCTTACGTCTGAGAGGTGGTTCCTGCATGCCTGGCAGGTTATTGCGGATTGCCTGCCAGGTGGTTCTCTCATAGCCAGCTGTTGATTTTGGCCTGTCAGGCAGGTGGTTCTGGTGAGTCCAGCAGGTGGCTCCGGCGTGCTCGGCAGGTGGTTCTGGCATGTCTGGCAGGTGGTTCCGGCGAGTTGAGCAGCTGGTTCCAGCCTGTCCGTCAGGTTAGGGTTAGGGATAGGGTTAGGGTTACGGTTAGGGTTAGGGTTTAGGGTTTGGGGTTAGGGGTTAGGGTTAGGGGTAGGGTTAGGGTTAGGGTTACGGTTGGGTTAGGGTTTAGGGTTAGGCTTAGGGTTAGGGGTTAGGGTTAGGGTTAGGGTTTGGGGATAGGGTTAGGGTTAGGGTTAGGGTTAGGGCCCGGCAGGTGGTTCCGGCGAGCCGAGCAGGTGGCTCCGGCGCGCCCGGCAGGTGCTTCCGCTGCGCCCGGCAGGTGGTTCCGGCGAGGCGAGCAGGTGGCTCCGGCGCGCCGGGCAGGTGGTTCCGGCGAGGCGAGCAGCTGGCTCCGGCGCGCTCGGCAGGTGCTTCCGCTGGGCCCGGTTGGTGGTTCCGGCGAGGCGAGCAGGTGGCTCCGGCGCGCTCGGCAGGTGCTTCCGCTGCGCCCGGCAGGTGGTTCCGACGAGGCGAGCAGGTTGTTCCTGCGTGCTCGGCAGGTGGTTCAGTTGGGTCTGTCAGGTGGTTTCGGTCTGTTCGGGGTGTGGTTCCAGCATCTCAGGCACATGGTTCTGGCACGTCTGAGAGGTGGTTCCGGCTGGCCCAACAGGTGTTTCTGGAGTCTCCGCCAAGTGGTTCTGGCGTAGCTGGCAGGTGATGTTGGCGTGACTGGCAGGTGGTTCCAGCCAGCCCGGCAGGTGTTTCCGGAGTGTTCACCAACTGGCTGTGGCGTAGCCGGCAGGTGATTTTGGCGTGTCCGACAGGTGGTTCTGGCGAGTCGAGCAGGTGCTTCCGGCATGCTCGGCAGGTGCTTCCGGTGTCATTGGCATGTGGTTCTGGCATGTCTGAGAGGTGGTTCCGGCATGCCTGACAGGTGATTCCGGAGTGTTCGCCAAGCGGTTCTGGCATAGGCGGCAGGTGATTTTGCCATGTCCAGAATGTGGTTCCAGCGAGTCGAACATGTGGTTCCGGCGTGTCCGGCAGGTGTTTCCGGTCTGTCCAGCAGGTGGTTCTGGGGTGTCCGGCATGAGGTTCTGGCACGTCTGAGAGGTGGTTCCGGCCGGCCCGACATGCGTTTCCGGAGTGTCCGCCACGTAGTTCAGGCACGTCTGAGAGGTGGTTCCAGCATGCCCGGCAGGTTTTCCCGGAGAGTCCTCCAAGTGGTTCTGGCGTAGCCCGCAGGTGATTTTGGTGTGTCCGGCAGGTTGTTCCGTTCTGTCCGATAGGTTGTTCCGGCATGTCCAGCACGTGCTTCTGGCACTTCTGAGAGGTGGTTCTGGCATGCCGGGCAGGTTATTCCGGAGTGTCCGGTAAGTGGTTCTGGTGTAGCCGGCAGTTCATTTTGGCGTGTCTGGCACATGGGTCCTGCGAGTCGAGCAGGTGGTTCCGGCGTGCTCGGCAGGTGGTCCAGGCATGTCCGGCAGGTGGTTCCAGTCTGTCCAGGACGTGGTTCCAGCGTGTCCGGCACGTGGTTCTCTTATGTCTGAGAGGTGGTTCCTGCATGCCTGGCAGGTTATTGCGGATTGTCTGCCAGGTGGTTCTCTCATAGCCAGCTGTTGATTTTGGCCTGTCAGGCAGGTGGTTCTGGTGAGTCCAGCAGGTGGCTCCGGCGTGCTCGGCAGGTGGTTCTGGCATGTCTGGCAGGTGGTTCCTGCGAGTTGAGCAGCTGGTTCCAGCCTGTCCGTCAGGTTAGGGTTAGGGATAGGGTTAGGGTTACGGTTAGGGTTAGGGTTTAGGGTTTGGGGTTAGGGGTTAGGGTTAGGGGTAGGGTTAGGGTTAGGGTTACGGTTGGGTTAGGGTTTAGGGTTAGGCTTAGGGTTAGGGGATAGGGTTAGGGTTAGGGTTTGGGGATAGGGTTAGGGTTAGGGTTAGGGTTAGGGCCCGGCAGGTGGTTCCGGCGAGCCGAGCAGGTGGCTCCGGCGCGCCCGGCAGGTGCTTCCGCTGCGCCCGGCAGGTGGTTCCGGCGAGGCGAGCAGGTGGCTCCGGCGCGCCGGGCAGGTGGTTCCGGCGAGGCGAGCAGCTGGCTCCGGCGCGCTCGGCAGGTGCTTCCGCTGGGCCCGGTTGGTGGTTCCGGCGAGGCGAGCAGGTGGCTCCGGCGCGCTCGGCAGGTGCTTCCGCTGCGCCCGGCAGGTGGTTCCGACGAGGCGAGCAGGTTGTTCCTGCGTGCTCGGCAGGTGGTTCAGTTGGGTCTGTCAGGTGGTTTCGGTCTGTTCGGGGTGTGGTTCCAGCATCTCAGGCACATGGTTCTGGCACGTCTGAGAGGTGGTTCCGGCTGGCCCAACAGGTGTTTCTGGAGTCTCCGCCAAGTGGTTCTGGCGTAGCTGGCAGGTGATGTTGGCGTGACTGGCAGGTGGTTCCAGCCAGCCCGGCAGGTGTTTCCGGAGTGTTCACCAACTGGCTGTGGCGTAGCCGGCAGGTGATTTTGGCGTGTCCGACAGGTGGTTCTGGCGAGTCGAGCAGGTGCTTCCGGCATGCTCGGCAGGTGCTTCCGGTGTCATTGGCATGTGGTTCTGGCATGTCTGAGAGGTGGTTCCGCCATGCCTGACAGGTGATTCCGGAGTGTTCGCCAAGCGGTTCTGGCATAGGCGGCAGGTGATTTTGCCATGTCCAGAATGTGGTTCCAGCGAGTCGAAAATGTGGTTCCGGCGTGTCCGGCAGGTGTTTCCGGTCTGTCCAGCAGGTGGTTCTGGGGTGTCCGGCATGAGGTTCTGGCACGTCTGAGAGGTGGTTCCGGCCGGCCCGACATGCGTTTCCGGAGTGTCCGCCACGTAGTTCAGGCACGTCTGAGAGGTGGTTCCAGCATGCCCGGCAGGTTTTCCCGGAGAGTCCTCCAAGTGGTTCTGGCGTAGCCCGCAGGTGATTTTGGTGTGTCCGGCAGGTTGTTCCGTTCTGTCCGATAGGTTGTTCCGGCATGTCCAGCACGTGCTTCTGGCACTTCTGAGAGGTGGTTCTGGCATGCCGGGCAGGTTATTCCGGAGTGTCCGGTAAGTGGTTCTGGTGTAGCCGGCAGTTCATTTTGGCGTGTCTGGCACATGGGTCCTGCGAGTCGAGCAGGTGGTTCCGGCGTGCTCGGCAGGTGGTCCAGGCATGTCCGGCAGGTGGTTCCAGTCTGTCCAGGACGTGGTTCCAGCGTGTCCGGCACGTGGTTCTCTTACGTCTGAGAGGTGGTTCCTGCATGCCTGGCAGGTTATTGCGGATTGTCTGCCAGGTGGTTCTCTCATAGCCAGCTGTTGATTTTGGCCTGTCAGGCAGGTGGTTCTGGTGAGTCCAGCAGGTGGCTCTGGCGTGCTCGGCAGGTGGTTCTGGCATGTCTGGCAGGTGGTTCCGGCGAGTTGAGCAGCTGGTTCCAGCCTGTCCGTCAGGTTAGGGTTAGGGATAGGGTTAGGGTTACGGTTAGGGTTAGGGTTTAGGGTTTGGGGTTAGGGGTTAGGGTTAGGGGTAGGGTTAGGGTTAGGGTTACGGTTGGGTTAGGGTTTAGGGTTAGGCTTAGGGTTAGGGGATAGGGTTAGGGTTAGGGTTTGGGGATAGGGTTAGGGTTAGGGTTAGGGTTAGGGCCCGGCAGGTGGTTCCGGCGAGCCGAGCAGGTGGCTCCGGCGCGCCCGGCAGGTGCTTCCGCTGCGCCCGGCAGGTGGTTCCGGCGAGGCGAGCAGGTGGCTCCGGCGCGCCGGGCAGGTGGTTCCGGCGAGGCGAGCAGCTGGCTCCGGCGCGCTCGGCAGGTGCTTCCGCTGGGCCCGGTTGGTGGTTCCGGCGAGGCGAGCAGGTGGCTCCGGCGCGCTCGGCAGGTGCTTCCGCTGCGCCCGGCAGGTGGTTCCGACGAGGCGAGCAGGTTGTTCCTGCGTGCTCGGCAGGTGGTTCAGTTGGGTCTGTCAGGTGGTTTCGGTCTGTTCGGGGTGTGGTTCCAGCATCTCAGGCACATGGTTCTGGCACGTCTGAGAGGTGGTTCCGGCTGGCCCAACAGGTGTTTCTGGAGTCTCCGCCAAGTGGTTCTGGCGTAGCTGGCAGGTGATGTTGGCGTGACTGGCAGGTGGTTCCAGCCAGCCCGGCAGGTGTTTCCGGAGTGTTCACCAACTGGCTGTGGCGTAGCCGGCAGGTGATTTTGGCGTGTCCGACAGGTGGTTCTGGCGAGTCGAGCAGGTGCTTCCGGCATGCTCGGCAGGTGCTTCCGGTGTCATTGGCATGTGGTTCTGGCATGTCTGAGAGGTGGTTCCGCCATGCCTGACAGGTGATTCCGGAGTGTTCGCCAAGCGGTTCTGGCATAGGCGGCAGGTGATTTTGCCATGTCCAGAATGTGGTTCCAGCGAGTCGAAAATGTGGTTCCGGCGTGTCCGGCAGGTGTTTCCGGTCTGTCCAGCAGGTGGTTCTGGGGTGTCCGGCATGAGGTTCTGGCACGTCTGAGAGGTGTTTCCGGCCGGCCCGACATGCGTTTCCGGAGTGTCCGCCACGTAGTTCAGGCACGTCTGAGAGGTGGTTCCAGCATGCCCGGCAGGTTTTCCCGGAGAGTCCTCCAAGTGGTTCTGGCGTAGCCCGCAGGTGATTTTGGTGTGTCCGGCAGGTTGTTCCGTTCTGTCCGATAGGTTGTTCCGGCATGTCCAGCACGTGCTTCTGGCACTTCTGAGAGGTGGTTCTGGCATGCCGGGCAGGTTATTCCGGAGTGTCCGGTAAGTGGTTCTGGTGTAGCCGGCAGTTCATTTTGGCGTGTCTGGCACATGGGTCCTGCGAGTCGAGCAGGTGGTTCCGGCGTGCTCGGCAGGTGGTCCAGGCATGTCTGGCAGGTGGTTCCAGTCTGTCCAGGACGTGGTTCCAGCGTGTCCGGCACGTGGTTCTCTTATGTCTGAGAGGTGGTTCCTGCATGCCTGGCAGGTTATTGCGGATTGTCTGCCAGGTGGTTCTCTCATAGCCAGCTGTTGATTTTGGCCTGTCAGGCAGGTGGTTCTGGTGAGTCCAGCAGGTGGCTCCGGCGTGCTCGGCAGGTGGTTCTGGCATGTCTGGCAGGTGGTTCCTGCGAGTTGAGCAGCTGGTTCCAGCCTGTCCGTCAGGTTAGGGTTAGGGATAGGGTTAGGGTTACGGTTAGGGTTAGGGTTTAGGGTTTGGGGTTAGGGGTTAGGGTTAGGGGTAGGGTTAGGGTTAGGGTTACGGTTGGGTTAGGGTTTAGGGTTAGGCTTAGGGTTAGGGGATAGGGTTAGGGTTAGGGTTTGGGGATAGGGTTAGGGTTAGGGTTAGGGTTAGGGCCCGGCAGGTGGTTCCGGCGAGCCGAGCAGGTGGCTCCGGCGCGCCCGGCAGGTGCTTCCGCTGCGCCCGGCAGGTGGTTCCGGCGAGGCGAGCAGGTGGCTCCGGCGCGCCGGGCAGGTGGTTCCGGCGAGGCGAGCAGCTGGCTCCGGCGCGCTCGGCAGGTGCTTCCGCTGGGCCCGGCAGGTGGTTCCGGCGAGGCGAGCAGGTGGCTCCGGCGCGCTCGGCAGGTGCTTCCGCTGCGCCCGGCAGGTGGTTCCGACGAGGCGAGCAGGTTGTTCCTGCGTGCTCGGCAGGTGGTTCAGTTGGGTCTGTCAGGTGGTTTCGGTCTGTTCGGGGTGTGGTTCCAGCATCTCAGGCACATGGTTCTGGCACGTCTGAGAGGTGGTTCCGTCTGGCCCAACAGGTGTTTCTGGAGTCTCCGCCAAGTGGTTCTGGCGTAGCTGGCAGGTGATGTTGGCGTGACTGGCAGGTGGTTCCAGCCAGCCCGGCAGGTGTTTCCGGAGTGTTCACCAACTGGCTGTGGCGTAGCCGGCAGGTGATTTTGGCGTGTCCGACAGGTGGTTCTGGCGAGTCGAGCAGGTGCTTCCGGCATGCTCGGCAGGTGCTTCCGGTGTCATTGGCATGTGGTTCTGGCATGTCTGAGAGGTGGTTCCGCCATGCCTGACAGGTGATTCCGGAGTGTTCGCCAAGCGGTTCTGGCATAGGCGGAAGGTGATTTTGCCATGTCCAGAATGTGGTTCCAGCGAGTCGAACATGTGGTTCCGGCGTGTCCGGCAGGTGTTTCCGGTCTGTCCAGCAGGTGGTTCTGGGGTGTCCGGCATGAGGTTCTGGCACGTCTGAGAGGTGTTTCCGGCCGGCCCGACATGCGTTTCCGGAGTGTCCGCCACGTAGTTCAGGCACGTCTGAGAGGTGGTTCCAGCATGCCCGGCAGGTTTTCCCGGAGAGTCCTCCAAGTGGTTCTGGCGTAGCCCGCAGGTGATTTTGGTGTGTCCGGCAGGTTGTTCCGTTCTGTCCGATAGGTTGTTCCGGCATGTCCAGCACGTGCTTCTGGCACTTCTGAGAGGTGGTTCTGGCATGCCGGGCAGGTTATTCCGGAGTGTCCGGTAAGTGGTTCTGGTGTAGCCGGCAGTTCATTTTGGCGTGTCTGGCACATGGGTCCTGCGAGTCGAGCAGGTGGTTCCGGCGTGCTCGGCAGGTGGTCCAGGCATGTCTGGCAGGTGGTTCCAGTCTGTCCAGGACGTGGTTCCAGCGTGTCCGGCACGTGGTTCTCTTACGTCTGAGAGGTGGTTCCTGCATGCCTGGCAGGTTATTGCGGATTGTCTGCCAGGTGGTTCTCTCATAGCCAGCTGTTGATTTTGGCCTGTCAGGCAGGTGGTTCTGGTGAGTCCAGCAGGTGGCTCTGGCGTGCTCGGCAGGTGGTTCTGGCATGTCTGGCAGGTGGTTCCGGCGAGTTGAGCAGCTGGTTCCAGCCTGTCCGTCAGGTTAGGGTTAGGGATAGGGTTAGGGTTACGGTTAGGGTTAGGGTTTAGGGTTTGGGGTTAGGGGTTAGGGTTAGGGGTAGGGTTAGGGTTAGGGTTACGGTTGGGTTAGGGTTTAGGGTTAGGCTTAGGGTTAGGGGATAGGGTTAGGGTTAGGGTTTGGGGATAGGGTTAGGGTTAGGGTTAGGGTTAGGGCCCGGCAGGTGGTTCCGGCGAGCCGAGAAGGTGGCTCCGTCGCGCCCGGCAGGTGCTTCCGCTGCGCCCAGCAGGTGGTTCCGGCGAGGCGAGCAGGTTTCTCCGGCGCGCCGGGCAGGTGGTTCTGGCGAGGCGAGCAGCTGGCTCCGGCGCGCTCGGCAGGTGCTTCCGCTGGGCCCGGTTGGTGGTTCCGGCGAGGCGAGCAGGTGGCTCCGGCGCGCTCGGCTGGTGCTTCCGCTGCGCCCGGCAGGTGGTTCCGACGAGGCGAGCAGGTTGTTCCTGCGTGCTCGGCAGGTGGTTCAGTTGGGTCTGTCAGGTGGTTTCGGTCTGTTCGGGGTGTGGTTCCAGCATCTCAGGCACATGGTTCTGGCACGTCTGAGAGGTGGTTCCGGCTGGCCCAACAGGTGTTTCTGGAGTCTCCGCCAAGTGGTTCTGGCGTAGCTGGCAGGTGATGTTGGCGTGACTGGCAGGTGGTTCCAGCCAGCCCGGCAGGTGTTTCCGGAGTGTTCACCAACTGGCTGTGGCGTAGCCGGCAGGTGATTTTGGCATGTCTGACAGGTGGTTCTGGCGAGTCGAGCAGGTGCTTCCGGCATGCTCGGCAGGTGCTTCCGGTGTCATTGGCATGTGGTTCTGGCATGTCTGAGAGGTGGTTCCGGCATGCCTGACAGGTGATTCCGGAGTGTTCGCCAAGCGGTTCTGGCATAGGCGGCAGGTGATTTTGCCATGTCCAGAATGTGGTTCCAGCGAGTCGAACATGTGGTTCCGGCGTGTCCGGCAGGTGTTTCCGGTCTGTCCAGCAGGTGGTTCTGGGGTGTCCGGCATGAGGTTCTGGCACGTCTGAGAGGTGTTTCCGGCCGGCCCGACATGCGTTTCCGGAGTGTCCGCCACGTAGTTCAGGCACGTCTGAGAGGTGGTTCCAGCATGCCCGGCAGGTTTTCCCGGAGAGTCCTCCAAGTGGTTCTGGCGTAGCCCGCAGGTGATTTTGGTGTGTCCGGCAGGTTGTTCCGTTCTGTCCGATAGGTTGTTCCGGCATGTCCAGCACGTGCTTCTGGCACTTCTGAGAGGTGGTTCTGGCATGCCGGGCAGGTTATTCCGGAGTGTCCGGTAAGTGGTTCTGGTGTAGCCGGCAGTTCATTTTGGCGTGTCTGGCACATGGGTCCTGCGAGTCGAGCAGGTGGTTCCGGCGTGCTCGGCAGGTGGTCCAGGCATGTCCGGCAGGTGGTTCCAGTCTGTCCAGGACGTGGTTCCAGCGTGTCCGGCACGTGGTTCTCTTACGTCTGAGAGGTGGTTCCTGCATGCCTGGCAGGTTATTGCGGATTGCCTGCCAGGTGGTTCTCTCATAGCCAGCTGTTGATTTTGGCCTGTCAGGCAGGTGGTTCTGGTGAGTCCAGCAGGTGGCTCCGGCGTGCTCGGCAGGTGGTTCTGGCATGTCTGGCAGGTGGTTCCGGCGAGTTGAGCAGCTGGTTCCAGCCTGTCCGTCAGGTTAGGGTTAGGGATAGGGTTAGGGTTACGGTTAGGGTTAGGGTTTAGGGTTTGGGGTTAGGGGTTAGGGTTAGGGGTAGGGTTAGGGTTAGGGTTACGGTTGGGTTAGGGTTTAGGGTTAGGCTTAGGGTTAGGGGTTAGGGTTAGGGTTAGGGTTTGGGGATAGGGTTAGGGTTAGGGTTAGGGTTAGGGCCCGGCAGGTGGTTCCGGCGAGCCGAGCAGGTGGCTCCGGCGCGCCCGGCAGGTGCTTCCGCTGGGCCCGGCAGGTGGTTCCGGCGAGCCGAGAAGGTGGCTCCGGCGCGCCCGGCAGGTGCTTCCGCTGCGCCCAGCAGGTGGTTCCGGCGAGGCGAGCAGGTTTCTCCGGCGCGCCGGGCAGGTGGTTCTGGCGAGGCGAGCAGCTGGCTCCGGCGCGCTCGGCAGGTGCTTCCGCTGGGCCCGGTTGGTGGTTCCGGCGAGGCGAGCAGGTGGCTCCGGCGCGCTCGGCTGGTGCTTCCGCTGCGCCCGGCAGGTGGTTCCGACGAGGCGAGCAGGTTGTTCCTGCGTGCTCGGCAGGTGGTTCAGTTGGGTCTGTCAGGTGGTTTCGGTCTGTTCGGGGTGTGGTTCCAGCATCTCAGGCACATGGTTCTGGCACGTCTGAGAGGTGGTTCCGGCTGGCCCAACAGGTGTTTCTGGAGTCTCCGCCAAGTGGTTCTGGCATAGCTGGCAGGTGATGTTGGCGTGACTGGCAGGTGGTTCCAGCCAGCCCGGCAGGTGTTTCCGGAGTGTTCACCAACTGGCTGTGGCGTAGCCGGCAGGTGATTTTGGCATGTCTGACAGGTGGTTCTGGCGAGTCGAGCAGGTGCTTCCGGCATGCTCGGCAGGTGCTTCCGGTGTCATTGGCATGTGGTTCTGGCATGTCTGAGAGGTGGTTCCGGCATGCCTGACAGGTGATTCCGGAGTGTTCGCCAAGCGGTTCTGGCATAGGCGGCAGGTGATTTTGCCATGTCCAGAATGTGGTTCCAGCGAGTCGAACATGTGGTTCCGGCGTGTCCGGCAGGTGTTTCCGGTCTGTCCAGCAGGTGGTTCTGGGGTGTCCGGCATGAGGTTCTGGCACGTCTGAGAGGTGTTTCCGGCCGGCCCGACATGCGTTTCCGGAGTGTCCGCCACGTAGTTCAGGCACGTCTGAGAGGTGGTTCCAGCATGCCCGGCAGGTTTTCCCGGAGAGTCCTCCAAGTGGTTCTGGCGTAGCCCGCAGGTGATTTTGGTGTGTCCGGCAGGTTGTTCCGTTCTGTCCGATAGGTTGTTCCGGCATGTCCAGCACGTGCTTCTGGCACTTCTGAGAGGTGGTTCTGGCATGCCGGGCAGGTTATTCCGGAGTGTCCGGTAAGTGGTTCTGGTGTAGCCGGCAGTTCATTTTGGCGTGTCTGGCACATGGGTCCTGCGAGTCGAGCAGGTGGTTCCGGCGTGCTCGGCAGGTGGTCCAGGCATGTCCGGCAGGTGGTTCCAGTCTGTCCAGGACGTGGTTCCAGCGTGTCCGGCACGTGGTTCTCTTACGTCTGAGAGGTGGTTCCTGCATGCCTGGCAGGTTATTGCGGATTGCCTGCCAGGTGGTTCTCTCATAGCCAGCTGTTGATTTTGGCCTGTCAGGCAGGTGGTTCTGGTGAGTCCAGCAGGTGGCTCCGGCGTGCTCGGCAGGTGGTTCTGGCATGTCTGGCAGGTGGTTCCGGCGAGTTGAGCAGCTGGTTCCAGCCTGTCCGTCAGGTTAGGGTTAGGGATAGGGTTAGGGTTACGGTTAGGGTTAGGGTTTAGGGTTTGGGGTTAGGGGTTAGGGTTAGGGGTAGGGTTAGGGTTAGGGTTACGGTTGGGTTAGGGTTTAGGGTTAGGCTTAGGGTTAGGGGTTAGGGTTAGGGTTAGGGTTTGGGGATAGGGTTAGGGTTAGGGTTAGGGTTAGGGCCCGGCAGGTGGTTCCGGCGAGCCGAGCAGGTGGCTCCGGCGCGCCCGGCAGGTGCTTCCGCTGCGCCCGGCAGGTGGTTCCGGCGAGGCGAGCAGGTTTCTCCGGCGCGCCGGGCAGGTGGTTCTGGCGAGGCGAGCAGCTGGCTCCGGCGCGCTCGGCAGGTGCTTCCGCTGGGCCCGGTTGGTGGTTCCGGCGAGGCGAGCAGGTGGCTCCGGCGCGCTCGGCTGGTGCTTCCGCTGCGCCCGGCAGGTGGTTCCGACGAGGCGAGCAGGTTGTTCCTGCGTGCTCGGCAGGTGGTTCAGTTGGGTCTGTCAGGTGGTTTCGGTCTGTTCGGGGTGTGGTTCCAGCATCTCAGGCACATGGTTCTGGCACGTCTGAGAGGTGGTTCCGGCTGGCCCAACAGGTGTTTCTGGAGTCTCCGCCAAGTGGTTCTGGCGTAGCTGGCAGGTGATGTTGGCGTGACTGGCAGGTGGTTCCAGCCAGCCCGGCAGGTGTTTCCGGAGTGTTCACCAACTGGCTGTGGCGTAGCCGGCAGGTGATTTTGGCATGTCTGACAGGTGGTTCTGGCGAGTCGAGCAGGTGCTTCCGGCATGCTCGGCAGGTGCTTCCGGTGTCATTGGCATGTGGTTCTGGCATGTCTGAGAGGTGGTTCCGGCATGCCTGACAGGTGATTCCGGAGTGTTCGCCAAGCGGTTCTGGCATAGGCGGCAGGTGATTTTGCCATGTCCAGAATGTGGTTCCAGCGAGTCGAACATGTGGTTCCGGCGTGTCCGGCAGGTGTTTCCGGTCTGTCCAGCAGGTGGTTCTGGGGTGTCCGGCATGAGGTTCTGGCACGTCTGAGAGGTGTTTCCGGCCGGCCCGACATGCGTTTCCGGAGTGTCCGCCACGTAGTTCAGGCACGTCTGAGAGGTGGTTCCAGCATGCCCGGCAGGTTTTCCCGGAGAGTCCTCCAAGTGGTTCTGGCGTAGCCCGCAGGTGATTTTGGTGTGTCCGGCAGGTTGTTCCGTTCTGTCCGATAGGTTGTTCCGGCATGTCCAGCACGTGCTTCTGGCACTTCTGAGAGGTGGTTCTGGCATGCCGGGCAGGTTATTCCGGAGTGTCCGGTAAGTGGTTCTGGTGTAGCCGGCAGTTCATTTTGGCGTGTCTGGCACATGGGTCCTGCGAGTCGAGCAGGTGGTTCCGGCGTGCTCGGCAGGTGGTCCAGGCATGTCCGGCAGGTGGTTCCAGTCTGTCCAGGACGTGGTTCCAGCGTGTCCGGCACGTGGTTCTCTTACGTCTGAGAGGTGGTTCCTGCATGCCTGGCAGGTTATTGCGGATTGCCTGCCAGGTGGTTCTCTCATAGCCAGCTGTTGATTTTGGCCTGTCAGGCAGGTGGTTCTGGTGAGTCCAGCAGGTGGCTCCGGCGTGCTCGGCAGGTGGTTCTGGCATGTCTGGCAGGTGGTTCCGGCGAGTTGAGCAGCTGGTTCCAGCCTGTCCGTCAGGTTAGGGTTAGGGATAGGGTTAGGGTTACGGTTAGGGTTAGGGTTTAGGGTTTGGGGTTAGGGGTTAGGGTTAGGGGTAGGGTTAGGGTTAGGGTTACGGTTGGGTTAGGGTTTAGGGTTAGGCTTAGGGTTAGGGGTTAGGGTTAGGGTTAGGGTTTGGGGATAGGGTTAGGGTTAGGGTTAGGGTTGGGGCCCGGCAGGTGGTTCCGGCGAGCCGAGCAGGTGGCTCCGGCGCGCCCGGCAGGTGCTTCCGCTGCGCCCGGCAGGTGGTTCCGGCGAGGCGAGCAGGTGGCTCCGGCGCGCCGGGCAGGTGGTTCCGGCGAGGCGAGCAGCTGGCTCCGGCGCGCTCGGCAGGTGCTTCCGCTGGGCCCGGTTGGTGGTTCCGGCGAGGCGAGCAGGTGGCTCCGGCGCGCTCGGCAGGTGCTTCCGCTGCGCCCGGCAGGTGGTTCCGACGAGGCGAGCAGGTTGTTCCTGCGTGCTCGGCAGGTGGTTCAGTTGGGTCTGTCAGGTGGTTTCGGTCTGTTCGGGGTGTGGTTCCAGCATCTCAGGCACATGGTTCTGGCACGTCTGAGAGGTGGTTCCGGCTGGCCCAACAGGTGTTTCTGGAGTCTCCGCCAAGTGGTTCTGGCGTAGCTGGCAGGTGATGTTGGCGTGACTGGCAGGTGGTTCCAGCCAGCCCGGCAGGTGTTTCCGGAGTGTTCACCAACTGGCTGTGGCGTAGCCGGCAGGTGATTTTGGCGTGTCCGACAGGTGGTTCTGGCGAGTCGAGCAGGTGCTTCCGGCATGCTCGGCAGGTGCTTCCGGTGTCATTGGCATGTGGTTCTGGCATGTCTGAGAGGTGGTTCCGCCATGCCTGACAGGTGATTCCGGAGTGTTCGCCAAGCGGTTCTGGCATAGGCAGCAGGTGATTTTGCCATGTCCAGAATGTGGTTCCAGCGAGTCGAACATGTGGTTCCGGCGTGTCCGGCAGGTGTTTCCGGTCTGTCCAGCAGGTGGTTCTGGGGTGTCCGGCATGAGGTTCTGGCACGTCTGAGAGGTGGTTCCGGCCGGCCCGACATGCGTTTCCGGAGTGTCCGCCACGTAGTTCAGGCACGTCTGAGAGGTGGTTCCAGCATGCCCGGCAGGTTTTCCCGGAGAGTCCTCCAAGTGGTTCTGGCGTAGCCCGCAGGTGATTTTGGTGTGTCCGGCAGGTTGTTCCGTTCTGTCCGATAGGTTGTTCCGGCATGTCCAGCACGTGCTTCTGGCACTTCTGAGAGGTGGTTCTGGCATGCCGGGCAGGTTATTCCGGAGTGTCCGGTAAGTGGTTCTGGTGTAGCCGGCAGTTCATTTTGGCGTGTCTGGCACATGGGTCCTGCGAGTCGAGCAGGTGGTTCCGGCGTGCTCGGCAGGTGGTCCAGGCATGTCCGGCAGGTGGTTCCAGTCTGTCCAGGACGTGGTTCCAGCGTGTCCGGCACGTGGTTCTCTTATGTCTGAGAGGTGGTTCCTGCATGCCTGGCAGGTTATTGCGGATTGTCTGCCAGGTGGTTCTCTCATAGCCAGCTGTTGATTTTGGCCTGTCAGGCAGGTGGTTCTGGTGAGTCCAGCAGGTGGCTCCGGCGTGCTCGGCAGGTGGTTCTGGCATGTCTGGCAGGTGGTTCCTGCGAGTTGAGCAGCTGGTTCCAGCCTGTCCGTCAGGTTAGGGTTAGGGATAGGGTTAGGGTTACGGTTAGGGTTAGGGTTTAGGGTTTGGGGTTAGGGGTTAGGGTTAGGGGTAGGGTTAGGGTTAGGGTTACGGTTGGGTTAGGGTTTAGGGTTAGGCTTAGGGTTAGGGGATAGGGTTAGGGTTAGGGTTTGGGGATAGGGTTAGGGTTAGGGTTAGGGTTAGGGCCCGGCAGGTGGTTCCGGCGAGCCGAGCAGGTGGCTCCGGCGCGCCCGGCAGGTGCTTCCGCTGCGCCCGGCAGGTGGTTCCGGCGAGGCGAGCAGGTGGCTCCGGCGCGCCGGGCAGGTGGTTCCGGCGAGGCGAGCAGCTGGCTCCGGCGCGCTCGGCAGGTGCTTCCGCTGGGCCCGGTTGGTGGTTCCGGCGAGGCGAGCAGGTGGCTCCGGCGCGCTCGGCAGGTGCTTCCGCTGCGCCCGGCAGGTGGTTCCGACGAGGCGAGCAGGTTGTTCCTGCGTGCTCGGCAGGTGGTTCAGTTGGGTCTGTCAGGTGGTTTCGGTCTGTTCGGGGTGTGGTTCCAGCATCTCAGGCACATGGTTCTGGCACGTCTGAGAGGTGGTTCCGTCTGGCCCAACAGGTGTTTCTGGAGTCTCCGCCAAGTGGTTCTGGCGTAGCTGGCAGGTGATGTTGGCGTGACTGGCAGGTGGTTCCAGCCAGCCCGGCAGGTGTTTCCGGAGTGTTCACCAACTGGCTGTGGCGTAGCCGGCAGGTGATTTTGGCGTGTCCGACAGGTGGTTCTGGCGAGTCGAGCAGGTGCTTCCGGCATGCTCGGCAGGTGCTTCCGGTGTCATTGGCATGTGGTTCTGGCATGTCTGAGAGGTGGTTCCGCCATGCCTGACAGGTGATTCCGGAGTGTTCGCCAAGCGGTTCTGGCATAGGCGGCAGGTGATTTTGCCATGTCCAGAATGTGGTTCCAGCGAGTCGAACATGTGGTTCCGGCGTGTCCGGCAGGTGTTTCCGGTCTGTCCAGCAGGTGGTTCTGGGGTGTCCGGCATGAGGTTCTGGCACGTCTGAGAGGTGTTTCCGGCCGGCCCGACATGCGTTTCCGGAGTGTCCGCCACGTAGTTCAGGCACGTCTGAGAGGTGGTTCCAGCATGCCCGGCAGGTTTTCCCGGAGAGTCCTCCAAGTGGTTCTGGCGTAGCCCGCAGGTGATTTTGGTGTGTCCGGCAGGTTGTTCCGTTCTGTCCGATAGGTTGTTCCGGCATGTCCAGCACGTGCTTCTGGCACTTCTGAGAGGTGGTTCTGGCATGCCGGGCAGGTTATTCCGGAGTGTCCGGTAAGTGGTTCTGGTGTAGCCGGCAGTTCATTTTGGCGTGTCTGGCACATGGGTCCTGCGAGTCGAGCAGGTGGTTCCGGCGTGCTCGGCAGGTGGTCCAGGCATGTCCGGCAGGTGGTTCCAGTCTGTCCAGGACGTGGTTCCAGCGTGTCCGGCACGTGGTTCTCTTACGTCTGAGAGGTGGTTCCTGCATGCCTGGCAGGTTATTGCGGATTGCCTGCCAGGTGGTTCTCTCATAGCCAGCTGTTGATTTTGGCCTGTCAGGCAGGTGGTTCTGGTGAGTCCAGCAGGTGGCTCCGGCGTGCTCGGCAGGTGGTTCTGGCATGTCTGGCAGGTGGTTCCGGCGAGTTGAGCAGCTGGTTCCAGCCTGTCCGTCAGGTTAGGGTTAGGGATAGGGTTAGGGTTACGGTTAGGGTTAGGGTTTAGGGTTTGGGGTTAGGGGTTAGGGTTAGGGGTAGGGTTAGGGTTAGGGTTACGGTTGGGTTAGGGTTTAGGGTTAGGCTTAGGGTTAGGGGTTAGGGTTAGGGTTAGGGTTTGGGGATAGGGTTAGGGTTAGGGTTAGGGTTAGGGCCCGGCAGGTGGTTCCGGCGAGCCGAGCAGGTGGCTCCGGCGCGCCCGGCAGGTGCTTCCGCTGCGCCCGGCAGGTGGTTCCGGCGAGGCGAGCAGGTGGCTCCGGCGCGCCGGGCAGGTGGTTCCGGCGAGGCGAGCAGCTGGCTCCGGCGCGCTCGGCAGGTGCTTCCGCTGGGCCCGGTTGGTGGTTCCGGCGAGGCGAGCAGGTGGCTCCGGCGCGCTCGGCAGGTGCTTCCGCTGCGCCCGGCAGGTGGTTCCGACGAGGCGAGCAGGTTGTTCCTGCGTGCTCGGCAGGTGGTTCAGTTGGGTCTGTCAGGTGGTTTCGGTCTGTTCGGGGTGTGGTTCCAGCATCTCAGGCACATGGTTCTGGCACGTCTGAGAGGTGGTTCCGGCTGGCCCAACAGGTGTTTCTGGAGTCTCCGCCAAGTGGTTCTGGCGTAGCTGGCAGGTGATGTTGGCGTGACTGGCAGGTGGTTCCAGCCAGCCCGGCAGGTGTTTCCGGAGTGTTCACCAACTGGCTGTGGCGTAGCCGGCAGGTGATTTTGGCGTGTCCGACAGGTGGTTCTGGCGAGTCGAGCAGGTGCTTCCGGCATGCTCGGCAGGTGCTTCCGGTGTCATTGGCATGTGGTTCTGGCATGTCTGAGAGGTGGTTCCGCCATGCCTGACAGGTGATTCCGGAGTGTTCGCCAAGCGGTTCTGGCATAGGCGGCAGGTGATTTTGCCATGTCCAGAATGTGGTTCCAGCGAGTCGAACATGTGGTTCCGGCGTGTCCGGCAGGTGTTTCCGGTCTGTCCAGCAGGTGGTTCTGGGGTGTCCGGCATGAGGTTCTGGCACGTCTGAGAGGTGGTTCCGGCCGGCCCGACATGCGTTTCCGGAGTGTCCGCCACGTAGTTCAGGCACGTCTGAGAGGTGGTTCCAGCATGCCCGGCAGGTTTTCCCGGAGAGTCCTCCAAGTGGTTCTGGCGTAGCCCGCAGGTGATTTTGGTGTGTCCGGCAGGTTGTTCCGTTCTGTCCGATAGGTTGTTCCGGCATGTCCAGCACGTGCTTCTGGCACTTCTGAGAGGTGGTTCTGGCATGCCGGGCAGGTTATTCCGGAGTGTCCGGTAAGTGGTTCTGGTGTAGCCGGCAGTTCATTTTGGCGTGTCTGGCACATGGGTCCTGCGAGTCGAGCAGGTGGTTCCGGCGTGCTCGGCAGGTGGTCCAGGCATGTCCGGCAGGTGGTTCCAGTCTGTCCAGGACGTGGTTCCAGCGTGTCCGGCACGTGGTTCTCTTATGTCTGAGAGGTGGTTCCTGCATGCCTGGCAGGTTATTGCGGATTGTCTGCCAGGTGGTTCTCTCATAGCCAGCTGTTGATTTTGGCCTGTCAGGCAGGTGGTTCTGGTGAGTCCAGCAGGTGGCTCCGGCGTGCTCGGCAGGTGGTTCTGGCATGTCTGGCAGGTGGTTCCTGCGAGTTGAGCAGCTGGTTCCAGCCTGTCCGTCAGGTTAGGGTTAGGGATAGGGTTAGGGTTACGGTTAGGGTTAGGGTTTAGGGTTTGGGGTTAGGGGTTAGGGTTAGGGGTAGGGTTAGGGTTAGGGTTACGGTTGGGTTAGGGTTTAGGGTTAGGCTTAGGGTTAGGGGATAGGGTTAGGGTTAGGGTTTGGGGATAGGGTTAGGGTTAGGGTTAGGGTTAGGGCCCGGCAGGTGGTTCCGGCGAGCCGAGCAGGTGGCTCCGGCGCGCCCGGCAGGTGCTTCCGCTGCGCCCGGCAGGTGGTTCCGGCGAGGCGAGCAGGTGGCTCCGGCGCGCCGGGCAGGTGGTTCCGGCGAGGCGAGCAGCTGGCTCCGGCGCGCTCGGCAGGTGCTTCCGCTGGGCCCGGTTGGTGGTTCCGGCGAGGCGAGCAGGTGGCTCCGGCGCGCTCGGCAGGTGCTTCCGCTGCGCCCGGCAGGTGGTTCCGACGAGGCGAGCAGGTTGTTCCTGCGTGCTCGGCAGGTGGTTCAGTTGGGTCTGTCAGGTGGTTTCGGTCTGTTCGGGGTGTGGTTCCAGCATCTCAGGCACATGGTTCTGGCACGTCTGAGAGGTGGTTCCGTCTGGCCCAACAGGTGTTTCTGGAGTCTCCGCCAAGTGGTTCTGGCGTAGCTGGCAGGTGATGTTGGCGTGACTGGCAGGTGGTTCCAGCCAGCCCGGCAGGTGTTTCCGGAGTGTTCACCAACTGGCTGTGGCGTAGCCGGCAGGTGATTTTGGCGTGTCCGACAGGTGGTTCTGGCGAGTCGAGCAGGTGCTTCCGGCATGCTCGGCAGGTGCTTCCGGTGTCATTGGCATGTGGTTCTGGCATGTCTGAGAGGTGGTTCCGCCATGCCTGACAGGTGATTCCGGAGTGTTCGCCAAGCGGTTCTGGCATAGGCGGCAGGTGATTTTGCCATGTCCAGAATGTGGTTCCAGCGAGTCGAACATGTGGTTCCGGCGTGTCCGGCAGGTGTTTCCGGTCTGTCCAGCAGGTGGTTCTGGGGTGTCCGGCATGAGGTTCTGGCACGTCTGAGAGGTGTTTCCGGCCGGCCCGACATGCGTTTCCGGAGTGTCCGCCACGTAGTTCAGGCACGTCTGAGAGGTGGTTCCAGCATGCCCGGCAGGTTTTCCCGGAGAGTCCTCCAAGTGGTTCTGGCGTAGCCCGCAGGTGATTTTGGTGTGTCCGGCAGGTTGTTCCGTTCTGTCCGATAGGTTGTTCCGGCATGTCCAGCACGTGCTTCTGGCACTTCTGAGAGGTGGTTCTGGCATGCCGGGCAGGTTATTCCGGAGTGTCCGGTAAGTGGTTCTGGTGTAGCCGGCAGTTCATTTTGGCGTGTCTGGCACATGGGTCCTGCGAGTCGAGCAGGTGGTTCCGGCGTGCTCGGCAGGTGGTCCAGGCATGTCCGGCAGGTGGTTCCAGTCTGTCCAGGACGTGGTTCCAGCGTGTCCGGCACGTGGTTCTCTTACGTCTGAGAGGTGGTTCCTGCATGCCTGGCAGGTTATTGCGGATTGCCTGCCAGGTGGTTCTCTCATAGCCAGCTGTTGATTTTGGCCTGTCAGGCAGGTGGTTCTGGTGAGTCCAGCAGGTGGCTCCGGCGTGCTCGGCAGGTGGTTCTGGCATGTCTGGCAGGTGGTTCCGGCGAGTTGAGCAGCTGGTTCCAGCCTGTCCGTCAGGTTAGGGTTAGGGATAGGGTTAGGGTTACGGTTAGGGTTAGGGTTTAGGGTTTGGGGTTAGGGGTTAGGGTTAGGGGTAGGGTTAGGGTTAGGGTTACGGTTGGGTTAGGGTTTAGGGTTAGGCTTAGGGTTAGGGGTTAGGGTTAGGGTTAGGGTTTGGGGATAGGGTTAGGGTTAGGGTTAGGGTTAGGGCCCGGCAGGTGGTTCCGGCGAGCCGAGCAGGTGGCTCCGGCGCGCCCGGCAGGTGCTTCCGCTGCGCCCGGCAGGTGGTTCCGGCGAGGCGAGCAGGTGGCTCCGGCGCGCCGGGCAGGTGGTTCCGGCGAGGCGAGCAGCTGGCTCCGGCGCGCTCGGCAGGTGCTTCCGCTGGGCCCGGTTGGTGGTTCCGGCGAGGCGAGCAGGTGGCTCCGGCGCGCTCGGCAGGTGCTTCCGCTGCGCCCGGCAGGTGGTTCCGACGAGGCGAGCAGGTTGTTCCTGCGTGCTCGGCAGGTGGTTCAGTTGGGTCTGTCAGGTGGTTTCGGTCTGTTCGGGGTGTGGTTCCAGCATCTCAGGCACATGGTTCTGGCACGTCTGAGAGGTGGTTCCGGCTGGCCCAACAGGTGTTTCTGGAGTCTCCGCCAAGTGGTTCTGGCGTAGCTGGCAGGTGATGTTGGCGTGACTGGCAGGTGGTTCCAGCCAGCCCGGCAGGTGTTTCCGGAGTGTTCACCAACTGGCTGTGGCGTAGCCGGCAGGTGATTTTGGCGTGTCCGACAGGTGGTTCTGGCGAGTCGAGCAGGTGCTTCCGGCATGCTCGGCAGGTGCTTCCGGTGTCATTGGCATGTGGTTCTGGCATGTCTGAGAGGTGGTTCCGCCATGCCTGACAGGTGATTCCGGAGTGTTCGCCAAGCAGTTCTGGCATAGGCGGCAGGTGATTTTGCCATGTCCAGAATGTGGTTCCAGCGAGTCGAACATGTGGTTCCGGCGTGTCCGGCATGTGTTTCCGGTCTGTCCAGCAGGTGGTTCTGGGGTGTCCGGCATGAGGTTCTGGCACGTCTGAGAGGTGGTTCCGGCCGGCCCGACATGCGTTTCCGGAGTGTCCGCCACGTAGTTCAGGCACGTCTGAGAGGTGGTTCCAGCATGCCCGGCAGGTTTTCCCGGAGAGTCCTCCAAGTGGTTCTGGCGTAGCCCGCAGGTGATTTTGGTGTGTCCGGCAGGTTGTTCCGTTCTGTCCGATAGGTTGTTCCGGCATGTCCAGCACGTGCTTCTGGCACTTCTGAGAGGTGGTTCTGGCATGCCGGGCAGGTTATTCCGGAGTGTCCGGTAAGTGGTTCTGGTGTAGCCGGCAGTTCATTTTGGCGTGTCTGGCACATGGGTCCTGCGAGTCGAGCAGGTGGTTCCGGCGTGCTCGGCAGGTGGTCCAGGCATGTCCGGCAGGTGGTTCCAGTCTGTCCAGGACGTGGTTCCAGCGTGTCCGGCACGTGGTTCTCTTATGTCTGAGAGGTGGTTCCTGCATGCCTGGCAGGTTATTGCGGATTGTCTGCCAGGTGGTTCTCTCATAGCCAGCTGTTGATTTTGGCCTGTCAGGCAGGTGGTTCTGGTGAGTCCAGCAGGTGGCTCCGGCGTGCTCGGCAGGTGGTTCTGGCATGTCTGGCAGGTGGTTCCTGCGAGTTGAGCAGCTGGTTCCAGCCTGTCCGTCAGGTTAGGGTTAGGGATAGGGTTAGGGTTACGGTTAGGGTTAGGGTTTAGGGTTTGGGGTTAGGGGTTAGGGTTAGGGGTAGGGTTAGGGTTAGGGTTACGGTTGGGTTAGGGTTTAGGGTTAGGCTTAGGGTTAGGGGATAGGGTTAGGGTTAGGGTTTGGGGATAGGGTTAGGGTTAGGGTTAGGGTTAGGGCCCGGCAGGTGGTTCCGGCGAGCCGAGCAGGTGGCTCCGGCGCGCCCGGCAGGTGCTTCCGCTGCGCCCGGCAGGTGGTTCCGGCGAGGCGAGCAGGTGGCTCCGGCGCGCCGGGCAGGTGGTTCCGGCGAGGCGAGCAGCTGGCTCCGGCGCGCTCGGCAGGTGCTTCCGCTGGGCCCGGTTGGTGGTTCCGGCGAGGCGAGCAGGTGGCTCCGGCGCGCTCGGCAGGTGCTTCCGCTGCGCCCGGCAGGTGGTTCCGACGAGGCGAGCAGGTTGTTCCTGCGTGCTCGGCAGGTGGTTCAGTTGGGTCTGTCAGGTGGTTTCGGTCTGTTCGGGGTGTGGTTCCAGCATCTCAGGCACATGGTTCTGGCACGTCTGAGAGGTGGTTCCGTCTGGCCCAACAGGTGTTTCTGGAGTCTCCGCCAAGTGGTTCTGGCGTAGCTGGCAGGTGATGTTGGCGTGACTGGCAGGTGGTTCCAGCCAGCCCGGCAGGTGTTTCCGGAGTGTTCACCAACTGGCTGTGGCGTAGCCGGCAGGTGATTTTGGCGTGTCCGACAGGTGGTTCTGGCGAGTCGAGCAGGTGCTTCCGGCATGCTCGGCAGGTGCTTCCGGTGTCATTGGCATGTGGTTCTGGCATGTCTGAGAGGTGGTTCCGCCATGCCTGACAGGTGATTCCGGAGTGTTCGCCAAGCGGTTCTGGCATAGGCGGCAGGTGATTTTGCCATGTCCAGAATGTGGTTCCAGCGAGTCGAACATGTGGTTCCGGCGTGTCCGGCAGGTGTTTCCGGTCTGTCCAGCAGGTGGTTCTGGGGTGTCCGGCATGAGGTTCTGGCACGTCTGAGAGGTGTTTCCGGCCGGCCCGACATGCGTTTCCGGAGTGTCCGCCACGTAGTTCAGGCACGTCTGAGAGGTGGTTCCAGCATGCCCGGCAGGTTTTCCCGGAGAGTCCTCCAAGTGGTTCTGGCGTAGCCCGCAGGTGATTTTGGTGTGTCCGGCAGGTTGTTCCGTTCTGTCCGATAGGTTGTTCCGGCATGTCCAGCACGTGCTTCTGGCACTTCTGAGAGGTGGTTCTGGCATGCCGGGCAGGTTATTCCGGAGTGTCCGGTAAGTGGTTCTGGTGTAGCCGGCAGTTCATTTTGGCGTGTCTGGCACATGGGTCCTGCGAGTCGAGCAGGTGGTTCCGGCGTGCTCGGCAGGTGGTCCAGGCATGTCCGGCAGGTGGTTCCAGTCTGTCCAGGACGTGGTTCCAGCGTGTCCGGCACGTGGTTCTCTTACGTCTGAGAGGTGGTTCCTGCATGCCTGGCAGGTTATTGCGGATTGCCTGCCAGGTGGTTCTCTCATAGCCAGCTGTTGATTTTGGCCTGTCAGGCAGGTGGTTCTGGTGAGTCCAGCAGGTGGCTCCGGCGTGCTCGGCAGGTGGTTCTGGCATGTCTGGCAGGTGGTTCCGGCGAGTTGAGCAGCTGGTTCCAGCCTGTCCGTCAGGTTAGGGTTAGGGATAGGGTTAGGGTTACGGTTAGGGTTAGGGTTTAGGGTTTGGGGTTAGGGGTTAGGGTTAGGGGTAGGGTTAGGGTTAGGGTTACGGTTGGGTTAGGGTTTAGGGTTAGGCTTAGGGTTAGGGGTTAGGGTTAGGGTTAGGGTTTGGGGATAGGGTTAGGGTTAGGGTTAGGGTTAGGGCCCGGCAGGTGGTTCCGGCGAGCCGAGCAGGTGGCTCCGGCGCGCCCGGCAGGTGCTTCCGCTGCGCCCGGCAGGTGGTTCCGGCGAGGCGAGCAGGTGGCTCCGGCGCGCCGGGCAGGTGGTTCCGGCGAGGCGAGCAGCTGGCTCCGGCGCGCTCGGCAGGTGCTTCCGCTGGGCCCGGTTGGTGGTTCCGGCGAGGCGAGCAGGTGGCTCCGGCGCGCTCGGCAGGTGCTTCCGCTGCGCCCGGCAGGTGGTTCCGACGAGGCGAGCAGGTTGTTCCTGCGTGCTCGGCAGGTGGTTCAGTTGGGTCTGTCAGGTGGTTTCGGTCTGTTCGGGGTGTGGTTCCAGCATCTCAGGCACATGGTTCTGGCACGTCTGAGAGGTGGTTCCGGCTGGCCCAACAGGTGTTTCTGGAGTCTCCGCCAAGTGGTTCTGGCGTAGCTGGCAGGTGATGTTGGCGTGACTGGCAGGTGGTTCCAGCCAGCCCGGCAGGTGTTTCCGGAGTGTTCACCAACTGGCTGTGGCGTAGCCGGCAGGTGATTTTGGCGTGTCCGACAGGTGGTTCTGGCGAGTCGAGCAGGTGCTTCCGGCATGCTCGGCAGGTGCTTCCGGTGTCATTGGCATGTGGTTCTGGCATGTCTGAGAGGTGGTTCCGGCATGCCTGACAGGTGATTCCGGAGTGTTCGCCAAGCGGTTCTGGCATAGGCGGCAGGTGATTTTGCCATGTCCAGAATGTGGTTCCAGCGAGTCGAACATGTGGTTCCGGCGTGTCCGGCAGGTGTTTCCGGTCTGTCCAGCAGGTGGTTCTGGGGTGTCCGGCATGAGGTTCTGGCACGTCTGAGAGGTGGTTCCGGCCGGCCCGACATGCGTTTCCGGAGTGTCCGCCACGTAGTTCAGGCACGTCTGAGAGGTGGTTCCAGCATGCCCGGCAGGTTTTCCCGGAGAGTCCTCCAAGTGGTTCTGGCGTAGCCCGCAGGTGATTTTGGTGTGTCCGGCAGGTTGTTCCGTTCTGTCCGATAGGTTGTTCCGGCATGTCCAGCACGTGCTTCTGGCACTTCTGAGAGGTGGTTCTGGCATGCCGGGCAGGTTATTCCGGAGTGTCCGGTAAGTGGTTCTGGTGTAGCCGGCAGTTCATTTTGGCGTGTCTGGCACATGGGTCCTGCGAGTCGAGCAGGTGGTTCCGGCGTGCTCGGCAGGTGGTCCAGGCATGTCCGGCAGGTGGTTCCAGTCTGTCCAGGACGTGGTTCCAGCGTGTCCGGCACGTGGTTCTCTTATGTCTGAGAGGTGGTTCCTGCATGCCTGGCAGGTTATTGCGGATTGTCTGCCAGGTGGTTCTCTCATAGCCAGCTGTTGATTTTGGCCTGTCAGGCAGGTGGTTCTGGTGAGTCCAGCAGGTGGCTCCGGCGTGCTCGGCAGGTGGTTCTGGCATGTCTGGCAGGTGGTTCCTGCGAGTTGAGCAGCTGGTTCCAGCCTGTCCGTCAGGTTAGGGTTAGGGATAGGGTTAGGGTTACGGTTAGGGTTAGGGTTTAGGGTTTGGGGTTAGGGGTTAGGGTTAGGGGTAGGGTTAGGGTTAGGGTTACGGTTGGGTTAGGGTTTAGGGTTAGGCTTAGGGTTAGGGGATAGGGTTAGGGTTAGGGTTTGGGGATAGGGTTAGGGTTAGGGTTAGGGTTAGGGCCCGGCAGGTGGTTCCGGCGAGCCGAGCAGGTGGCTCCGGCGCGCCCGGCAGGTGCTTCCGCTGCGCCCGGCAGGTGGTTCCGGCGAGGCGAGCAGGTGGCTCCGGCGCGCCGGGCAGGTGGTTCCGGCGAGGCGAGCAGCTGGCTCCGGCGCGCTCGGCAGGTGCTTCCGCTGGGCCCGGTTGGTGGTTCCGGCGAGGCGAGCAGGTGGCTCCGGCGCGCTCGGCAGGTGCTTCCGCTGCGCCCGGCAGGTGGTTCCGACGAGGCGAGCAGGTTGTTCCTGCGTGCTCGGCAGGTGGTTCAGTTGGGTCTGTCAGGTGGTTTCGGTCTGTTCGGGGTGTGGTTCCAGCATCTCAGGCACATGGTTCTGGCACGTCTGAGAGGTGGTTCCGGCTGGCCCAACAGGTGTTTCTGGAGTCTCCGCCAAGTGGTTCTGGCGTAGCTGGCAGGTGATGTTGGCGTGACTGGCAGGTGGTTCCAGCCAGCCCGGCAGGTGTTTCCGGAGTGTTCACCAACTGGCTGTGGCGTAGCCGGCAGGTGATTTTGGCGTGTCCGACAGGTGGTTCTGGCGAGTCGAGCAGGTGCTTCCGGCATGCTCGGCAGGTGCTTCCGGTGTCATTGGCATGTGGTTCTGGCATGTCTGAGAGGTGGTTCCGCCATGCCTGACAGGTGATTCCGGAGTGTTCGCCAAGCGGTTCTGGCATAGGCGGAAGGTGATTTTGCCATGTCCAGAATGTGGTTCCAGCGAGTCGAACATGTGGTTCCGGCGTGTCCGGCAGGTGTTTCCGGTCTGTCCAGCAGGTGGTTCTGGGGTGTCCGGCATGAGGTTCTGGCACGTCTGAGAGGTGTTTCCGGCCGGCCCGACATGCGTTTCCGGAGTGTCCGCCACGTAGTTCAGGCACGTCTGAGAGGTGGTTCCAGCATGCCCGGCAGGTTTTCCCGGAGAGTCCTCCAAGTGGTTCTGGCGTAGCCCGCAGGTGATTTTGGTGTGTCCGGCAGGTTGTTCCGTTCTGTCCGATAGGTTGTTCCGGCATGTCCAGCACGTGCTTCTGGCACTTCTGAGAGGTGGTTCTGGCATGCCGGGCAGGTTATTCCGGAGTGTCCGGTAAGTGGTTCTGGTGTAGCCGGCAGTTCATTTTGGCGTGTCTGGCACATGGGTCCTGCGAGTCGAGCAGGTGGTTCCGGCGTGCTCGGCAGGTGGTCCAGGCATGTCCGGCAGGTGGTTCCAGTCTGTCCAGGACGTGGTTCCAGCGTGTCCGGCACGTGGTTCTCTTACGTCTGAGAGGTGGTTCCTGCATGCCTGGCAGGTTATTGCGGATTGTCTGCCAGGTGGTTCTCTCATAGCCAGCTGTTGATTTTGGCCTGTCAGGCAGGTGGTTCTGGTGAGTCCAGCAGGTGGCTCCGGCGTGCTCGGCAGGTGGTTCTGGCATGTCTGGCAGGTGGTTCCGGCGAGTTGAGCAGCTGGTTCCAGCCTGTCCGTCAGGTTAGGGTTAGGGATAGGGTTAGGGTTACGGTTAGGGTTAGGGTTTAGGGTTTGGGGTTAGGGGTTAGGGTTAGGGGTAGGGTTAGGGTTAGGGTTACGGTTGGGTTAGGGTTTAGGGTTAGGCTTAGGGTTAGGGGATAGGGTTAGGGTTAGGGTTTGGGGATAGGGTTAGGGTTAGGGTTAGGGTTAGGGCCCGGCAGGTGGTTCCGGCGAGCCGAGAAGGTGGCTCCGGCGCGCCCGGCAGGTGCTTCCGCTGCGCCCAGCAGGTGGTTCCGGCGAGGCGAGCAGGTTTCTCCGGCGCGCCGGGCAGGTGGTTCTGGCGAGGCGAGCAGCTGGCTCCGGCGCGCTCGGCAGGTGCTTCCGCTGGGCCCGGTTGGTGGTTCCGGCGAGGCGAGCAGGTGGCTCCGGCGCGCTCGGCTGGTGCTTCCGCTGCGCCCGGCAGGTGGTTCCGACGAGGCGAGCAGGTTGTTCCTGCGTGCTCGGCAGGTGGTTCAGTTGGGTCTGTCAGGTGGTTTCGGTCTGTTCGGGGTGTGGTTCCAGCATCTCAGGCACATGGTTCTGGCACGTCTGAGAGGTGGTTCCGGCTGGCCCAACAGGTGTTTCTGGAGTCTCCGCCAAGTGGTTCTGGCGTAGCTGGCAGGTGATGTTGGCGTGACTGGCAGGTGGTTCCAGCCAGCCCGGCAGGTGTTTCCGGAGTGTTCACCAACTGGCTGTGGCGTAGCCGGCAGGTGATTTTGGCATGTCTGACAGGTGGTTCTGGCGAGTCGAGCAGGTGCTTCCGGCATGCTCGGCAGGTGCTTCCGGTGTCATTGGCATGTGGTTCTGGCATGTCTGAGAGGTGGTTCCGGCATGCCTGACAGGTGATTCCGGAGTGTTCGCCAAGCGGTTCTGGCATAGGCGGCAGGTGATTTTGCCATGTCCAGAATGTGGTTCCAGCGAGTCGAACATGTGGTTCCGGCGTGTCCGGCAGGTGTTTCCGGTCTGTCCAGCAGGTGGTTCTGGGGTGTCCGGCATGAGGTTCTGGCACGTCTGAGAGGTGTTTCCGGCCGGCCCGACATGCGTTTCCGGAGTGTCCGCCACGTAGTTCAGGCACGTCTGAGAGGTGGTTCCAGCATGCCCGGCAGGTTTTCCCGGAGAGTCCTCCAAGTGGTTCTGGCGTAGCCCGCAGGTGATTTTGGTGTGTCCGGCAGGTTGTTCCGTTCTGTCCGATAGGTTGTTCCGGCATGTCCAGCACGTGCTTCTGGCACTTCTGAGAGGTGGTTCTGGCATGCCGGGCAGGTTATTCCGGAGTGTCCGGTAAGTGGTTCTGGTGTAGCCGGCAGTTCATTTTGGCGTGTCTGGCACATGGGTCCTGCGAGTCGAGCAGGTGGTTCCGGCGTGCTCGGCAGGTGGTCCAGGCATGTCCGGCAGGTGGTTCCAGTCTGTCCAGGACGTGGTTCCAGCGTGTCCGGCACGTGGTTCTCTTACGTCTGAGAGGTGGTTCCTGCATGCCTGGCAGGTTATTGCGGATTGCCTGCCAGGTGGTTCTCTCATAGCCAGCTGTTGATTTTGGCCTGTCAGGCAGGTGGTTCTGGTGAGTCCAGCAGGTGGCTCCGGCGTGCTCGGCAGGTGGTTCTGGCATGTCTGGCAGGTGGTTCCGGCGAGTTGAGCAGCTGGTTCCAGCCTGTCCGTCAGGTTAGGGTTAGGGATAGGGTTAGGGTTACGGTTAGGGTTAGGGTTTAGGGTTTGGGGTTAGGGGTTAGGGTTAGGGGTAGGGTTAGGGTTAGGGTTACGGTTGGGTTAGGGTTTAGGGTTAGGCTTAGGGTTAGGGGTTAGGGTTAGGGTTAGGGTTTGGGGATAGGGTTAGGGTTAGGGTTAGGGTTAGGGCCCGGCAGGTGGTTCCGGCGAGCCGAGCAGGTGGCTCCGGCGCGCCCGGCAGGTGCTTCCGCTGCGCCCGGCAGGTGGTTCCGGCGAGGCGAGCAGGTGGCTCCGGCGCGCCGGGCAGGTGGTTCCGGCGAGGCGAGCAGCTGGCTCCGGCGCGCTCGGCAGGTGCTTCCGCTGGGCCCGGTTGGTGGTTCCGGCGAGGCGAGCAGGTGGCTCCGGCGCGCTCGGCAGGTGCTTCCGCTGCGCCCGGCAGGTGGTTCCGACGAGGCGAGCAGGTTGTTCCTGCGTGCTCGGCAGGTGGTTCAGTTGGGTCTGTCAGGTGGTTTCGGTCTGTTCGGGGTGTGGTTCCAGCATCTCAGGCACATGGTTCTGGCACGTCTGAGAGGTGGTTCCGGCTGGCCCAACAGGTGTTTCTGGAGTCTCCGCCAAGTGGTTCTGGCGTAGCTGGCAGGTGATGTTGGCGTGACTGGCAGGTGGTTCCAGCCAGCCCGGCAGGTGTTTCCGGAGTGTTCACCAACTGGCTGTGGCGTAGCCGGCAGGTGATTTTGGCGTGTCCGACAGGTGGTTCTGGCGAGTCGAGCAGGTGCTTCCGGCATGCTCGGCAGGTGCTTCCGGTGTCATTGGCATGTGGTTCTGGCATGTCTGAGAGGTGGTTCCGGCATGCCTGACAGGTGATTCCGGAGTGTTCGCCAAGCGGTTCTGGCATAGGCGGCAGGTGATTTTGCCATGTCCAGAATGTGGTTCCAGCGAGTCGAACATGTGGTTCCGGCGTGTCCGGCAGGTGTTTCCGGTCTGTCCAGCAGGTGGTTCTGGGGTGTCCGGCATGAGGTTCTGGCACGTCTGAGAGGTGGTTCCGGCCGGCCCGACATGCGTTTCCGGAGTGTCCGCCACGTAGTTCAGGCACGTCTGAGAGGTGGTTCCAGCATGCCCGGCAGGTTTTCCCGGAGAGTCCTCCAAGTGGTTCTGGCGTAGCCCGCAGGTGATTTTGGTGTGTCCGGCAGGTTGTTCCGTTCTGTCCGATAGGTTGTTCCGGCATGTCCAGCACGTGCTTCTGGCACTTCTGAGAGGTGGTTCTGGCATGCCGGGCAGGTTATTCCGGAGTGTCCGGTAAGTGGTTCTGGTGTAGCCGGCAGTTCATTTTGGCGTGTCTGGCACATGGGTCCTGCGAGTCGAGCAGGTGGTTCCGGCGTGCTCGGCAGGTGGTCCAGGCATGTCCGGCAGGTGGTTCCAGTCTGTCCAGGACGTGGTTCCAGCGTGTCCGGCACGTGGTTCTCTTACGTCTGAGAGGTGGTTCCTGCATGCCTGGCAGGTTATTGCGGATTGTCTGCCAGGTGGTTCTCTCATAGCCAGCTGTTGATTTTGGCCTGTCAGGCAGGTGGTTCTGGTGAGTCCAGCAGGTGGCTCCGGCGTGCTCGGCAGGTGGTTCTGGCATGTCTGGCAGGTGGTTCCGGCGAGTTGAGCAGCTGGTTCCAGCCTGTCCGTCAGGTTAGGGTTAGGGATAGGGTTAGGGTTACGGTTAGGGTTAGGGTTTAGGGTTTGGGGTTAGGGGTTAGGGTTAGGGGTAGGGTTAGGGTTAGGGTTACGGTTGGGTTAGGGTTTAGGGTTAGGCTTAGGGTTAGGGGATAGGGTTAGGGTTAGGGTTTGGGGATAGGGTTAGGGTTAGGGTTAGGGTTAGGGCCCGGCAGGTGGTTCCGGCGAGCCGAGAAGGTGGCTCCGGCGCGCCCGGCAGGTGCTTCCGCTGCGCCCAGCAGGTGGTTCCGGCGAGGCGAGCAGGTTTCTCCGGCGCGCCGGGCAGGTGGTTCTGGCGAGGCGAGCAGCTGGCTCCGGCGCGCTCGGCAGGTGCTTCCGCTGGGCCCGGTTGGTGGTTCCGGCGAGGCGAGCAGGTGGCTCCGGCGCGCTCGGCTGGTGCTTCCGCTGCGCCCGGCAGGTGGTTCCGACGAGGCGAGCAGGTTGTTCCTGCGTGCTCGGCAGGTGGTTCAGTTGGGTCTGTCAGGTGGTTTCGGTCTGTTCGGGGTGTGGTTCCAGCATCTCAGGCACATGGTTCTGGCACGTCTGAGAGGTGGTTCCGGCTGGCCCAACAGGTGTTTCTGGAGTCTCCGCCAAGTGGTTCTGGCGTAGCTGGCAGGTGATGTTGGCGTGACTGGCAGGTGGTTCCAGCCAGCCCGGCAGGTGTTTCCGGAGTGTTCACCAACTGGCTGTGGCGTAGCCGGCAGGTGATTTTGGCATGTCTGACAGGTGGTTCTGGCGAGTCGAGCAGGTGCTTCCGGCATGCTCGGCAGGTGCTTCCGGTGTCATTGGCATGTGGTTCTGGCAGGTCTGAGAGGTGGTTCCGGCATGCCTGACAGGTGATTCCGGAGTGTTCGCCAAGCGGTTCTGGCATAGGCGGCAGGTGATTTTGCCATGTCCAGAATGTGGTTCCAGCGAGTCGAACATGTGGTTCCGGCGTGTCCGGCAGGTGTTTCCGGTCTGTCCAGCAGGTGGTTCTGGGGTGTCCGGCATGAGGTTCTGGCACGTCTGAGAGGTGGTTCCGGCCGGCCCGACATGCGTTTCCGGAGTGTCCGCCACGTGGTTCAGGCACGTCTGAGAGGTGGTTCCAGCATGCCCGGCAGGTTTTCCCGGAGAGTCCTCCAAGTGGTTCTGGCGTAGCCCGCAGGTGATTTTGGTGTGTCCGGCAGGTTGTTCCGTTCTGTCCGATAGGTTGTTCCGGCATGTCCAGCACGTGCTTCTGGCACTTCTGAGAGGTGGTTCTGGCATGCCGGGCAGGTTATTCCGGAGTGTCCGGTAAGTGGTTCTGGTGTAGCCGGCAGTTCATTTTGGCGTGTCTGGCACATGGGTCCTGCGAGTCGAGCAGGTGGTTCCGGCGTGCTCGGCAGGTGGTCCAGGCATGTCCGGCAGGTGGTTCCAGTCTGTCCAGGACGTGGTTCCAGCGTGTCCGGCACGTGGTTCTCTTACGTCTGAGAGGTGGTTCCTGCATGCCTGGCAGGTTATTGCGGATTGTCTGCCAGGTGGTTCTCTCATAGCCAGCTGTTGATTTTGGCCTGTCAGGCAGGTGGTTCTGGTGAGTCCAGCAGGTGGCTCCGGCGTGCTCGGCAGGTGGTTCTGGCATGTCTGGCAGGTGGTTCCGGCGAGTTGAGCAGCTGGTTCCAGCCTGTCCGTCAGGTTAGGGTTAGGGATAGGGTTAGGGTTACGGTTAGGGTTAGGGTTTAGGGTTTGGGGTTAGGGGTTAGGGTTAGGGGTAGGGTTAGGGTTAGGGTTACGGTTGGGTTAGGGTTTAGGGTTAGGCTTAGGGTTAGGGGTTAGGGTTAGGGTTAGGGTTTGGGGATAGGGTTAGGGTTAGGGTTAGGGTTAGGGCCCGGCAGGTGGTTCCGGCGAGCCGAGAAGGTGGCTCCGGCGCGCCCGGCAGGTGCTTCCGCTGCGCCCAGCAGGTGGTTCCGGCGAGGCGAGCAGGTTTCTCCGGCGCGCCGGGCAGGTGGTTCTGGCGAGGCGAGCAGCTGGCTCCGGCGCGCTCGGCAGGTGCTTCCGCTGGGCCCGGTTGGTGGTTCCGGCGAGGCGAGCAGGTGGCTCCGGCGCGCTCGGCAGGTGCGCCCGGCAGGTGGTTCCGGCGAGGCGAGCAGGTTGTTCCTGCGTGCTCGGCAGGTGGTTCAGTTGGGTCTGGCAGGTGGTTTCGGTCTGTTCGGGGTGTGGTTCCAGCATCTCAGGCACATGGTTCTGGCACGTCTGAGAGGTGGTTCCGGCTGGCCCAACAGGTGTTTCTGGAGTCTCCGCCAAGTGGTTCTGGCGTAGCTGGCAGGTGGTTCCAGCCAGCCCGGCAGGTGTTTCCGGAGTGTTCACCAACTGGCTGTGGCGTAGCCGGCAGGTGATTTTGGCGTGTCCGACAGGTGGTTCTGGCGAGTCGAGCAGGTGCTTCCGGCATGCTCGGCAGGTGCTTCCGGTGTCATTGGCATGTGGTTCTGGCAGGTCTGAGAGGTGGTTCCGGCATGCCTGACAGGTGATTCCGGAGTGTTCGCCAAGCGGTTCTGGCATAGGCGGCAGGTGATTTTGCCATGTCCAGAATGTGGTTCCAGCGAGTCGAACATGTGGTTCCGGCGTGTCCGGCAGGTGTTTCCGGTCTGTCCAGCAGGTGGTTCTGGGGTGTCCGGCATGAGGTTCTGGCACGTCTGAGAGGTGGTTCCGGCCGGCCCGACATGCGTTTCCGGAGTGTCCGCCACGTGGTTCAGGCACGTCTGAGAGGTGGTTCCAGCATGCCCGGCAGGTTTTCCCGGAGAGTCCTCCAAGTGGTTCTGGCGTAGCCCGCAGGTGATTTTGGTGTGTCCGGCAGGTTGTTCCGTTCTGTCCGATAGGTTGTTCCGGCATGTCCAGCACGTGCTTCTGGCACTTCTGAGAGGTGGTTCTGGCATGCCGGGCAGGTTATTCCGGAGTGTCCGGTAAGTGGTTCTGGTGTAGCCGGCAGTTCATTTTGGCGTGTCTGGCACATGGGTCCTGCGAGTCGAGCAGGTGGTTCCGGCGTGCTCGGCAGGTGGTCCAGGCATGTCCGGCAGGTGGTTCCAGTCTGTCCAGGACGTGGTTCCAGCGTGTCCGGCACGTGGTTCTCTTACGTCTGAGAGGTGGTTCCTGCATGCCTGGCAGGTTATTGCGGATTGCCTGCCAGGTGGTTCTCTCATAGCCAGCTGTTGATTTTGGCCTGTCAGGCAGGTGGTTCTGGTGAGTCCAGCAGGTGGCTCCGGCGTGCTCGGCAGGTGGTTCTGGCATGTCTGGCAGGTGGTTCCGGCGAGTTGAGCAGCTGGTTCCAGCCTGTCCGTCAGGTTAGGGTTAGGGATAGGGTTAGGGTTACGGTTAGGGTTAGGGTTTAGGGTTTGGGGTTAGGGGTTAGGGTTAGGGGTAGGGTTAGGGTTAGGGTTACGGTTGGGTTAGGGTTTAGGGTTAGGCTTAGGGTTAGGGGTTAGGGTTAGGGTTAGGGTTTGGGGATAGGGTTAGGGTTAGGGTTAGGGTTAGGGCCCGGCAGGTGGTTCCGGCGAGCCGAGCAGGTGGCTCCGGCGCGCCCGGCAGGTGCTTCCGCTGCGCCCGGCAGGTGGTTCCGGCGAGGCGAGCAGGTGGCTCCGGCGCGCCGGGCAGGTGGTTCCGGCGAGGCGAGCAGCTGGCTCCGGCGCGCTCGGCAGGTGCTTCCGCTGGGCCCGGTTGGTGGTTCCGGCGAGGCGAGCAGGTGGCTCCGGCGCGCTCGGCAGGTGCGCCCGGCAGGTGGTTCCGGCGAGGCGAGCAGGTTGTTCCTGCGTGCTCGGCAGGTGGTTCAGTTGGGTCTGGCAGGTGGTTTCGGTCTGTTCGGGGTGTGGTTCCAGCATCTCAGGCACATGGTTCTGGCACGTCTGAGAGGTGGTTCCGGCTGGCCCAACAGGTGTTTCTGGAGTCTCCGCCAAGTGGTTCTGGCGTAGCTGGCAGGTGGTTCCAGCCAGCCCGGCAGGTGTTTCCGGAGTGTTCACCAACTGGCTGTGGCGTAGCCGGCAGGTGATTTTGGCGTGTCCGACAGGTGGTTCTGGCGAGTCGAGCAGGTGCTTCCGGCATGCTCGGCAGGTGCTTCCGGTGTCATTGGCATGTGGTTCTGGCAGGTCTGAGAGGTGGTTCCGGCATGCCTGACAGGTGATTCCGGAGTGTTCGCCAAGCGGTTCTGGCATAGGCGGCAGGTGATTTTGCCATGTCCAGAATGTGGTTCCAGCGAGTCGAACATGTGGTTCCGGCGTGTCCGGCAGGTGTTTCCGGTCTGTCCAGCAGGTGGTTCTGGGGTGTCCGGCATGAGGTTCTGGCACGTCTGAGAGGTGGTTCCGGCCGGCCCGACATGCGTTTCCGGAGTGTCCGCCACGTGGTTCAGGCACGTCTGAGAGGTGGTTCCAGCATGCCCGGCAGGTTTTCCCGGAGAGTCCTCCAAGTGGTTCTGGCGTAGCCCGCAGGTGATTTTGGTGTGTCCGGCAGGTTGTTCCGTTCTGTCCGATAGGTTGTTCCGGCATGTCCAGCACGTGCTTCTGGCACTTCTGAGAGGTGGTTCTGGCATGCCGGGCAGGTTATTCCGGAGTGTCCGGTAAGTGGTTCTGGTGTAGCCGGCAGTTCATTTTGGCGTGTCTGGCACATGGGTCCTGCGAGTCGAGCAGGTGGTTCCGGCGTGCTCGGCAGGTGGTCCAGGCATGTCCGGCAGGTGGTTCCAGTCTGTCCAGGACGTGGTTCCAGCGTGTCCGGCACGTGGTTCTCTTACGTCTGAGAGGTGGTTCCTGCATGCCTGGCAGGTTATTGCGGATTGTCTGCCAGGTGGTTCTCTCATAGCCAGCTGTTGATTTTGGCCTGTCAGGCAGGTGGTTCTGGTGAGTCCAGCAGGTGGCTCCGGCGTGCTCGGCAGGTGGTTCTGGCATGTCTGGCAGGTGGTTCCGGCGAGTTGAGCAGCTGGTTCCAGCCTGTCCGTCAGGTTAGGGTTAGGGATAGGGTTAGGGTTACGGTTAGGGTTAGGGTTTAGGGTTTGGGGTTAGGGGTTAGGGTTAGGGGTAGGGTTAGGGTTAGGGTTACGGTTGGGTTAGGGTTTAGGGTTAGGCTTAGGGTTAGGGGTTAGGGTTAGGGTTAGGGTTTGGGGATAGGGTTAGGGTTAGGGTTAGGGTTAGGGCCCGGCAGGTGGTTCCGGCGAGCCGAGCAGGTGGCTCCGGCGCGCCCGGCAGGTGCTTCCGCTGGGCCCGGCAGGTGGTTCCGGCGAGGCGAGCAGGTGGCTCCGGCGCGCCGGGCAGGTGGTTCCGGCGAGGCGAGCAGGTGGCTCCGGCGCGCTCGGCAGGTGCTTCCGCTGCGCCCGGCAGGTGGTTTCGGTCTGTTCGGGGTGTGGTTCCAGCATCTCAGGCACATGGTTCTGGCACGTCTGAGAGGTGGTTCCGGCTGGCCCAACAGGTGTTTCTGGAGTCTCCGCCAAGTGGTTCTGGCGTAGCTGGCAGGTGATGTTGGCGTGACTGGCAGGTGGTTCCAGCCAGCCCGGCAGGTGTTTCCGGAGTGTTCACCAACTGGCTGTGGCGTAGCCGGCAGGTGATTTTGGCGTGTCCGACAGGTGGTTCTGGCGAGTCGAGCAGGTGCTTCCGGCATGCTCGGCAGGTGCTTCCGGTGTCATTGGCATGTGGTTCTGGCATGTCTGAGAGGTGGTTCCGGCATGCCTGACAGGTGATTCCGGAGTGTTCGCCAAGCGGTTCTGGCATAGGCGGCAGGTGATTTTGCCATGTCCAGAATGTGGTTCCAGCGAGTCGAACATGTGGTTCCGGCGTGTCCGGCAGGTGTTTCCGGTCTGTCCAGCAGGTGGTTCTGGGGTGTCCGGCATGAGGTTCTGGCACGTCTGAGAGGTGGTTCCGGCCGGCCCGACATGCGTTTCCGGAGTGTCCGCCACGTAGTTCAGGCACGTCTGAGAGGTGGTTCCAGCATGCCCGGCAGGTTTTCCCGGAGAGTCCTCCAAGTGGTTCTGGCGTAGCCCGCAGGTGATTTTGGTGTGTCCGGCAGGTTGTTCCGTTCTGTCCGATAGGTTGTTCCGGCATGTCCAGCACGTGCTTCTGGCACTTCTGAGAGGTGGTTCTGGCATGCCGGGCAGGTTATTCCGGAGTGTCCGGTAAGTGGTTCTGGTGTAGCCGGCAGTTCATTTTGGCGTGTCTGGCACATGGGTCCTGCGAGTCGAGCAGGTGGTTCCGGCGTGCTCGGCAGGTGGTCCAGGCATGTCCGGCAGGTGGTTCCAGTCTGTCCAGGACGTGGTTCCAGCGTGTCCGGCACGTGGTTCTCTTACGTCTGAGAGGTGGTTCCTGCATGCCTGGCAGGTTATTGCGGATTGCCTGCCAGGTGGTTCTCTCATAGCCAGCTGTTGATTTTGGCCTGTCAGGCAGGTGGTTCTGGTGAGTCCAGCAGGTGGCTCCGGCGTGCTCGGCAGGTGGTTCTGGCATGTCTGGCAGGTGGTTCCGGCGAGTTGAGCAGCTGGTTCCAGCCTGTCCGTCAGGTTAGGGTTAGGGATAGGGTTAGGGTTACGGTTAGGGTTAGGGTTTAGGGTTTGGGGTTAGGGGTTAGGGTTAGGGGTAGGGTTAGGGTTAGGGTTACGGTTGGGTTAGGGTTTAGGGTTAGGCTTAGGGTTAGGGGTTAGGGTTAGGGTTAGGGTTTGGGGATAGGGTTAGGGTTAGGGTTAGGGTTAGGGCCCAGCAGGTGGTTCCGGCGAGCCGAGCAGGTGGCTCCGGCGCGCCCGGCAGGTGCTTCCGCTGCGCCCGGCAGGTGGTTCCGGCGAGGCGAGCAGGTGGCTCCGGCGCGCCGGGCAGTTGGTTCCGGCGAGGCGAGCAGCTGGCTCCGGCGCGCTCGGCAGGTGCTTCCGCTGCGCCCGGCAGGTGGTTCCGACGAGGCGAGCAGGTGGCTCCGGCGCGCTCGGCAGGTGCTTCCGCTGCGCCCGGCAGGTGGTTCCGACGAGGCGAGCAGGTTGTTCCTGCGTGCTCGGCAGGTGGTTCAGTTGGGTCTGGCAGGTGGTTTCGGTCTGTTCGGGGTGTGGTTCCAGCATCTCAGGCACATGGTTCTGGCACGTCTGAGAGGTGGTTCCGGCTGGCCCAACAGGTGTTTCTGGAGTCTCCGCCAAGTGGTTCTGGCGTAGCTGGCAGGTGATGTTGGCGTGACTGGCAGGTGGTTCCAGCCAGCCCGGCAGGTGTTTCCGGAGTGTTCACCAACTGGCTGTGGCGTAGCCGGCAGGTGATTTTGGCGTGTCCGACAGGTGGTTCTGGCGAGTCGAGCAGGTGCTTCCGGCATGCTCGGCAGGTGCTTCCGGTGTCATTGGCATGTGGTTCTGGCATGTCTGAGAGGTGGTTCCGGCATGCCTGACAGGTGATTCCGGAGTGTTCGCCAAGCGGTTCTGGCATAGGCGGCAGGTGATTTTGCCATGTCCAGAATGTGGTTCCAGCGAGTCGAACATGTGGTTCCGGCGTGTCCGGCAGGTGTTTCCGGTCTGTCCAGCAGGTGGTTCTGGGGTGTCCGGCATGAGGTTCTGGCACGTCTGAGAGGTGGTTCCGGCCGGCCCGACATGCGTTTCCGGAGTGTCCGCCACGTGGTTCAGGCACGTCTGAGAGGTGGTTCCAGCATGCCCGGCAGGTTTTCCCGGAGAGTCCTCCAAGTGGTTCTGGCGTAGCCCGCAGGTGATTTTGGTGTGTCCGGCAGGTTGTTCCGTTCTGTCCGATAGGTTGTTCCGGCATGTCCAGCACGTGCTTCTGGCACTTCTGAGAGGTGGTTCTGGCATGCGGGGCAGGTTATTCCGGAGTGTCCGGTAAGTGGTTCTGGTGTAGCCGGCAGTTCATTTTGGCGTGTCTGGCACATGGGTCCTGCGAGTCGAGCAGGTGGTTCCGGCGTGCTCGGCAGGTGGTCCAGGCATGTCCGGCAGGTGGTTCCAGTCTGTCCAGGACGTGGTTCCAGCGTGTCCGGCACGTGGTTCTCTTACGTCTGAGAGGTGGTTCCTGCATGCCTGGCAGGTTATTGCGGATTGCCTGCCAGGTGGTTCTCTCATAGCCAGCTGTTGATTTTGGCCTGTCAGGCAGGTGGTTCTGGTGAGTCCAGCAGGTGGCTCCGGCGTGCTCGGCAGGTGGTTCTGGCA
This sequence comes from Equus asinus, assembly GCF_041296235.1. Taxonomy (NCBI): domain Eukaryota; kingdom Metazoa; phylum Chordata; class Mammalia; order Perissodactyla; family Equidae; genus Equus; species Equus asinus. The sequence goes on along the minus strand of NC_091798.1, from coordinate 1,055,421 downwards.
TGTCTGGCAGGTGGTTCCGGCGAGTTGAGCAGCTGGTTCCAGCCTGTCCGTCAGGTTAGGGTTAGGGATAGGGTTAGGGTTACGGTTAGGGTTAGGGTTTAGGGTTTGGGGTTAGGGGTTAGGGTTAGGGGTAGGGTTAGGGTTAGGGTTACGGTTGGGTTAGGGTTTAGGGTTAGGCTTAGGGTTAGGGGTTAGGGTTAGGGTTAGGGTTTGGGGATAGGGTTAGGGTTAGGGTTAGGGTTAGGGCCCAGCAGGTGGTTCCGGCGAGCCGAGCAGGTGGCTCCGGCGCGCCCGGCAGGTGCTTCCGCTGCGCCCGGCAGGTGGTTCCGGCGAGGCGAGCAGGTGGCTCCGGCGCGCCGGGCAGTTGGTTCCGGCGAGGCGAGCAGCTGGCTCCGGCGCGCTCGGCAGGTGCTTCCGCTGCGCCCGGCAGGTGGTTCCGACGAGGCGAGCAGGTGGCTCCGGCGCGCTCGGCAGGTGCTTCCGCTGCGCCCGGCAGGTGGTTCCGACGAGGCGAGCAGGTTGTTCCTGCGTGCTCGGCAGGTGGTTCAGTTGGGTCTGGCAGGTGGTTTCGGTCTGTTCGGGGTGTGGTTCCAGCATCTCAGGCACATGGTTCTGGCACGTCTGAGAGGTGGTTCCGGCTGGCCCAACAGGTGTTTCTGGAGTCTCCGCCAAGTGGTTCTGGCGTAGCTGGCAGGTGATGTTGGCGTGACTGGCAGGTGGTTCCAGCCAGCCCGGCAGGTGTTTCCGGAGTGTTCACCAACTGGCTGTGGCGTAGCCGGCAGGTGATTTTGGCGTGTCCGACAGGTGGTTCTGGCGAGTCGAGCAGGTGCTTCCGGCATGCTCGGCAGGTGCTTCCGGTGTCATTGGCATGTGGTTCTGGCATGTCTGAGAGGTGGTTCCGGCATGCCTGACAGGTGATTCCGGAGTGTTCGCCAAGCGGTTCTGGCATAGGCGGCAGGTGATTTTGCCATGTCCAGAATGTGGTTCCAGCGAGTCGAACATGTGGTTCCGGCGTGTCCGGCAGGTGTTTCCGGTCTGTCCAGCAGGTGGTTCTGGGGTGTCCGGCATGAGGTTCTGGCACGTCTGAGAGGTGGTTCCGGCCGGCCCGACATGCGTTTCCGGAGTGTCCGCCACGTGGTTCAGGCACGTCTGAGAGGTGGTTCCAGCATGCCCGGCAGGTTTTCCCGGAGAGTCCTCCAAGTGGTTCTGGCGTAGCCCGCAGGTGATTTTGGTGTGTCCGGCAGGTTGTTCCGTTCTGTCCGATAGGTTGTTCCGGCATGTCCAGCACGTGCTTCTGGCACTTCTGAGAGGTGGTTCTGGCATGCGGGGCAGGTTATTCCGGAGTGTCCGGTAAGTGGTTCTGGTGTAGCCGGCAGTTCATTTTGGCGTGTCTGGCACATGGGTCCTGCGAGTCGAGCAGGTGGTTCCGGCGTGCTCGGCAGGTGGTCCAGGCATGTCCGGCAGGTGGTTCCAGTCTGTCCAGGACGTGGTTCCAGCGTGTCCGGCACGTGGTTCTCTTACGTCTGAGAGGTGGTTCCTGCATGCCTGGCAGGTTATTGCGGATTGCCTGCCAGGTGGTTCTCTCATAGCCAGCTGTTGATTTTGGCCTGTCAGGCAGGTGGTTCTGGTGAGTCCAGCAGGTGGCTCCGGCGTGCTCGGCAGGTGGTTCTGGCATGTCTGGCAGGTGGTTCCGGCGAGTTGAGCAGCTGGTTCCAGCCTGTCCGTCAGGTTAGGGTTAGGGATAGGGTTAGGGTTACCGTTAGGGTTAGGGTTTAGGGTTTGGGGTTAGGGGTTAGGGTTAGGGGTAGGGTTAGGGTTAGGGTTACGGTTGGGTTAGGGTTTAGGGTTAGGCTTAGGGTTAGGGGTTAGGGTTAGGGTTAGGGTTTGGGGATAGGGTTAGGGTTAGGGTTAGGGTTAGGGCCCGGCAGGTGGTTCCGGCGAGCCGAGCAGGTGGCTCCGGCGCGCCCGGCAGGTGCTTCCGCTGCGCCCCGCAGGTGGTTCCGGCGAGGCGAGCAGGTGGCTCCGGCGCGCCGGGCAGGTGGTTCCGGCGAGGCGAGCAGGTGGCTCCGGCGCGCTCGGCAGGTGGTTCAGTTGGGTCTGTCAGGTGGTTTCGGTCTGTTCGGGGTGTGGTTCCAGCATCTCAGGCACATGGTTCTGGCACGTCTGAGAGGTGGTTCCGGCTGGCCCAACAGGTGTTTCTGGAGTCTCCGCCAAGTGGTTCTGGCGTAGCTGGCAGGTGATGTTGGCGTGACTGGCAGGTGGTTCCAGCCAGCCCGGCAGGTGTTTCCGGAGTGTTCACCAACTGGCTGTGGCGTAGCCGGCAGGTGATTTTGGCGTGTCCGACAGGTGGTTCTGGCGAGTCGAGCAGGTGCTTCCGGCATGCTCGGCAGGTGCTTCCGGTGTCATTGGCATGTGGTTCTGGCATGTCTGAGAGGTGGTTCCGGCATGCCTGACAGGTGATTCCGGAGTGTTCGCCAAGCGGTTCTGGCATAGGCGGCAGGTGATTTTGCCATGTCCAGAATGTGGTTCCAGCGAGTCGAACATGTGGTTCCGGCGTGTCCGGCAGGTGTTTCCGGTCTGTCCAGCAGGTGGTTCTGGGGTGTCCGGCATGAGGTTCTGGCACGTCTGAGAGGTGGTTCCGGCCGGCCCGACATGCGTTTCCGGAGTGTCCGCCACGTAGTTCAGGCACGTCTGAGAGGTGGTTCCAGCATGCCCGGCAGGTTTTCCCGGAGAGTCCTCCAAGTGGTTCTGGCGTAGCCCGCAGGTGATTTTGGTGTGTCCGGCAGGTTGTTCCGTTCTGTCCGATAGGTTGTTCCGGCATGTCCAGCACGTGCTTCTGGCACTTCTGAGAGGTGGTTCTGGCATGCCGGGCAGGTTATTCCGGAGTGTCCGGTAAGTGGTTCTGGTGTAGCCGGCAGTTCATTTTGGCGTGTCTGGCACATGGGTCCTGCGAGTCGAGCAGGTGGTTCCGGCGTGCTCGGCAGGTGGTCCAGGCATGTCCGGCAGGTGGTTCCAGTCTGTCCAGGACGTGGTTCCAGCGTGTCCGGCACGTGGTTCTCTTACGTCTGAGAGGTGGTTCCTGCATGCCTGGCAGGTTATTGCGGATTGTCTGCCAGGTGGTTCTCTCATAGCCAGCTGTTGATTTTGGCCTGTCAGGCAGGTGGTTCTGGTGAGTCCAGCAGGTGGCTCCGGCGTGCTCGGCAGGTGGTTCTGGCATGTCTGGCAGGTGGTTCCGGCGAGTTGAGCAGCTGGTTCCAGCCTGTCCGTCAGGTTAGGGTTAGGGATAGGGTTAGGGTTACCGTTAGGGTTAGGGTTTAGGGTTTGGGGTTAGGGGTTAGGGTTAGGGGTAGGGTTAGGGTTAGGGTTACGGTTGGGTTAGGGTTTAGGGTTAGGCTTAGGGTTAGGGGTTAGGGTTAGGGTTAGGGTTTGGGGATAGGGTTAGGGTTAGGGTTAGGGTTAGGGCCCGGCAGGTGGTTCCGGCGAGCCGAGCAGGTGGCTCCGGCGCGCCCGGCAGGTGCTTCCGCTGCGCCCCGCAGGTGGTTCCGGCGAGGCGAGCAGGTGGCTCCGGCGCGCCGGGCAGGTGGTTCCGGCGAGGCGAGCAGGTGGCTCCGGCGCGCTCGGCAGGTGCTTCCGCTGCGCCCGGCAGGTGGTTCCGACGAGGCGAGCAGGTTGTTCCTGCGTGCTCGGCAGGTGGTTCAGTTGGGTCTGGCAGGTGGTTTCGGTCTGTTCGGGGTGTGGTTCCAGCATCTCAGGCACATGGTTCTGGCACGTCTGAGAGGTGGTTCCGGCTGGCCCAACAGGTGTTTCTGGAGTCTCCGCCAAGTGGTTCTGGCGTAGCTGGCAGGTGATGTTGGCGTGACTGGCAGGTGGTTCCAGCCAGCCCGGCAGGTGTTTCCGGAGTGTTCACCAACTGGCTGTGGCGTAGCCGGCAGGTGATTTTGGCGTGTCCGACAGGTGGTTCTGGCGAGTCGAGCAGGTGCTTCCGGCATGCTCGGCAGGTGCTTCCGGTGTCATTGGCATGTGGTTCTGGCATGTCTGAGAGGTGGTTCCGGCATGCCTGACAGGTGATTCCGGAGTGTTCGCCAAGCGGTTCTGGCATAGGCGGCAGGTGATTTTGCCATGTCCAGAATGTGGTTCCAGCGAGTCGAACATGTGGTTCCGGCGTGTCCGGCAGGTGTTTCCGGTCTGTCCAGCAGGTGGTTCTGGGGTGTCCGGCATGAGGTTCTGGCACGTCTGAGAGGTGGTTCCGGCCGGCCCGACATGCGTTTCCGGAGTGTCCGCCACGTAGTTCAGGCACGTCTGAGAGGTGGTTCCAGCATGCCCGGCAGGTTTTCCCGGAGAGTCCTCCAAGTGGTTCTGGCGTAGCCCACAGGTGATTTTGGTGTGTCCGGCAGGTTGTTCCGTTCTGTCCGATAGGTTGTTCCGGCATGTCCAGCACGTGCTTCTGGCACTTCTGAGAGGTGGTTCTGGCATGCCGGGCAGGTTATTCCGGAGTGTCCGGTAAGTGGTTCTGGTGTAGCCGGCAGTTCATTTTGGCGTGTCTGGCACATGGGTCCTGCGAGTCGAGCAGGTGGTTCCGGCGTGCTCGGCAGGTGGTCCAGGCATGTCCGGCAGGTGGTTCCAGTCTGTCCAGGACGTGGTTCCAGCGTGTCCGGCACGTGGTTCTCTTACGTCTGAGAGGTGGTTCCTGCATGCCTGGCAGGTTATTGCGGATTGTCTGCCAGGTGGTTCTCTCATAGCCAGCTGTTGATTTTGGCCTGTCAGGCAGGTGGTTCTGGTGAGTCCAGCAGGTGGCTCCGGCGTGCTCGGCAGGTGGTTCTGGCATGTCTGGCAGGTGGTTCCGGCGAGTTGAGCAGCTGGTTCCAGCCTGTCCGTCAGGTTAGGGTTAGGGATAGGGTTAGGGTTACGGTTAGGGTTAGGGTTTAGGGTTTGGGGTTAGGGGTTAGGGTTAGGGGTAGGGTTAGGGTTAGGGTTACGGTTGGGTTAGGGTTTAGGGTTAGGCTTAGGGTTAGGGGTTAGGGTTAGGGTTAGGGTTTGGGGATAGGGTTAGGGTTAGGGTTAGGGTTAGGGCCCGGCAGGTGGTTCCGGCGAGCCGAGCAGGTGGCTCCGGCGCGCCCGGCAGGTGCTTCCGCTGCGCCCGGCAGGTGGTTCCGGCGAGGCGAGCAGGTGGCTCCGGCGCGCCGGGCAGTTGGTTCCGGCGAGGCGAGCAGCTGGCTCCGGCGCGCTCGGCAGGTGCTTCCGCTGCGCCCGGCAGGTGGTTCCGACGAGGCGAGCAGGTGGCTCTGGCGCGCTCGGCAGGTGCTTCCGCTGCGCCCGGCAGGTGGTTCCGACGAGGCGAGCAGGTTGTTCCTGCGTGCTCGGCAGGTGGTTCAGTTGGGTCTGTCAGGTGGTTTCGGTCTGTTCGGGGTGTGGTTCCAGCATCTCAGGCACATGGTTCTGGCACGTCTGAGAGGTGGTTCCGGCTGGCCCAACAGGTGTTTCTGGAGTCTCCGCCAAGTGGTTCTGGCGTAGGTGGCAGGTGATGTTGGCGTGACTGGCAGGTGGTTCCAGCCAGCCCGGCAGGTGTTTCCGGAGTGTTCACCAACTGGCTGTGGCGTAGCCGGCAGGTGATTTTGGCGTGTCCGACAGGTGGTTCTGGCGAGTCGAGCAGGTGCTTCCGGCATGCTCGGCAGGTGCTTCCGGTGTCATTGGCATGTGGTTCTGGCATGTCTGAGAGGTGGTTCCGGCATGCCTGACAGGTGATTCCGGAGTGTTCCCCAAGCGGTTCTGGCATAGGCGGCAGGTGATTTTGCCATGTCCAGAATGTGGTTCCAGCGAGTCGAACATGTGGTTCCGGCGTGTCCGGCAGGTGTTTCCGGTCTGTCCAGCAGGTGGTTCTGGGGTGTCCGGCATGAGGTTCTGGCACGTCTGAGAGGTGGTTCCGGCCGGCCCGACATGCGTTTCCGGAGTGTCCGCCACGTAGTTCAGGCACGTCTGAGAGGTGGTTCCAGCATGCCCGGCAGGTTTTCCCGGAGAGTCCTCCAAGTGGTTCTGGCGTAGCCCGCAGGTGATTTTGGTGTGTCTGGCAGGTTGTTCCGTTCTGTCCGATAGGTTGTTCTGGCATGTCCAGCACGTGCTTCTGGCACTTCTGAGAGGTGGTTCTGGCATGCCGGGCAGGTTATTCCGGAGTGTCCGGTAAGTGGTTCTGGTGTAGCCGGCAGTTCATTTTGGCGTGTCTGGCACATGGGTCCTGCGAGTCGAGCAGGTGGTTCCGGCGTGCTCGGCAGGTGGTCCAGGCATGTCCGGCAGGTGGTTCCAGTCTGTCCAGGACGTGGTTCCAGCGTGTCCGGCACGTGGTTCTCTTACGTCTGAGAGGTGGTTCCTGCATGCCTGGCAGGTTATTGCGGATTGCCTGCCAGGTGGTTCTCTCATAGCCAGCTGTTGATTTTGGCCTGTCAGGCAGGTGGTTCTGGTGAGTCCAGCAGGTGGCTCCGGCGTGCTCGGCAGGTGGTTCTGGCATGTCTGGCAGGTGGTTCCGGCGAGTTGAGCAGCTGGTTCCAGCCTGTCCGTCAGGTTAGGGTTAGGGATAGGGTTAGGGTTACCGTTAGGGTTAGGGTTTAGGGTTTGGGGTTAGGGGTTAGGGTTAGGGGTAGGGTTAGGGTTAGGGTTACGGTTGGGTTAGGGTTTAGGGTTAGGCTTAGGGTTAGGGGTTAGGGTTAGGGTTAGGGTTTGGGGATAGGGTTAGGGTTAGGGTTAGGGTTAGGGCCCGGCAGGTGGTTCCGGCGAGCCGAGCAGGTGGCTCCGGCGCGCCCGGCAGGTGCTTCCGCTGCGCCCCGCAGGTGGTTCCGGCGAGGCGAGCAGGTGGCTCCGGCGCGCCGGGCAGGTGGTTCCGGCGAGGCGAGCAGGTGGCTCCGGCGCGCTCGGCAGGTGGTTCAGTTGGGTCTGTCAGGTGGTTTCGGTCTGTTCGGGGTGTGGTTCCAGCATCTCAGGCACATGGTTCTGGCACGTCTGAGAGGTGGTTCCGGCTGGCCCAACAGGTGTTTCTGGAGTCTCCGCCAAGTGGTTCTGGCGTAGCTGGCAGGTGATGTTGGCGTGACTGGCAGGTGGTTCCAGCCAGCCCGGCAGGTGTTTCCGGAGTGTTCACCAACTGGCTGTGGCGTAGCCGGCAGGTGATTTTGGCGTGTCCGACAGGTGGTTCTGGCGAGTCGAGCAGGTGCTTCCGGCATGCTCGGCAGGTGCTTCCGGTGTCATTGGCATGTGGTTCTGGCATGTCTGAGAGGTGGTTCCGGCATGCCTGACAGGTGATTCCGGAGTGTTCGCCAAGCGGTTCTGGCATAGGCGGCAGGTGATTTTGCCATGTCCAGAATGTGGTTCCAGCGAGTCGAACATGTGGTTCCGGCGTGTCCGGCAGGTGTTTCCGGTCTGTCCAGCAGGTGGTTCTGGGGTGTCCGGCATGAGGTTCTGGCACGTCTGAGAGGTGGTTCCGGCCGGCCCGACATGCGTTTCCGGAGTGTCCGCCACGTAGTTCAGGCACGTCTGAGAGGTGGTTCCAGCATGCCCGGCAGGTTTTCCCGGAGAGTCCTCCAAGTGGTTCTGGCGTAGCCCGCAGGTGATTTTGGTGTGTCCGGCAGGTTGTTCCGTTCTGTCCGATAGGTTGTTCCGGCATGTCCAGCACGTGCTTCTGGCACTTCTGAGAGGTGGTTCTGGCATGCCGGGCAGGTTATTCCGGAGTGTCCGGTAAGTGGTTCTGGTGTAGCCGGCAGTTCATTTTGGCGTGTCTGGCACATGGGTCCTGCGAGTCGAGCAGGTGGTTCCGGCGTGCTCGGCAGGTGGTCCAGGCATGTCCGGCAGGTGGTTCCAGTCTGTCCAGGACGTGGTTCCAGCGTGTCCGGCACGTGGTTCTCTTACGTCTGAGAGGTGGTTCCTGCATGCCTGGCAGGTTATTGCGGATTGTCTGCCAGGTGGTTCTCTCATAGCCAGCTGTTGATTTTGGCCTGTCAGGCAGGTGGTTCTGGTGAGTCCAGCAGGTGGCTCCGGCGTGCTCGGCAGGTGGTTCTGGCATGTCTGGCAGGTGGTTCCGGCGAGTTGAGCAGCTGGTTCCAGCCTGTCCGTCAGGTTAGGGTTAGGGATAGGGTTAGGGTTACCGTTAGGGTTAGGGTTTAGGGTTTGGGGTTAGGGGTTAGGGTTAGGGGTAGGGTTAGGGTTAGGGTTACGGTTGGGTTAGGGTTTAGGGTTAGGCTTAGGGTTAGGGGTTAGGGTTAGGGTTAGGGTTTGGGGATAGGGTTAGGGTTAGGGTTAGGGTTAGGGCCCGGCAGGTGGTTCCGGCGAGCCGAGCAGGTGGCTCCGGCGCGCCCGGCAGGTGCTTCCGCTGCGCCCCGCAGGTGGTTCCGGCGAGGCGAGCAGGTGGCTCCGGCGCGCCGGGCAGGTGGTTCCGGCGAGGCGAGCAGGTGGCTCCGGCGCGCTCGGCAGGTGCTTCCGCTGCGCCCGGCAGGTGGTTCCGACGAGGCGAGCAGGTTGTTCCTGCGTGCTCGGCAGGTGGTTCAGTTGGGTCTGGCAGGTGGTTTCGGTCTGTTCGGGGTGTGGTTCCAGCATCTCAGGCACATGGTTCTGGCACGTCTGAGAGGTGGTTCCGGCTGGCCCAACAGGTGTTTCTGGAGTCTCCGCCAAGTGGTTCTGGCGTAGCTGGCAGGTGATGTTGGCGTGACTGGCAGGTGGTTCCAGCCAGCCCGGCAGGTGTTTCCGGAGTGTTCACCAACTGGCTGTGGCGTAGCCGGCAGGTGATTTTGGCGTGTCCGACAGGTGGTTCTGGCGAGTCGAGCAGGTGCTTCCGGCATGCTCGGCAGGTGCTTCCGGTGTCATTGGCATGTGGTTCTGGCATGTCTGAGAGGTGGTTCCGGCATGCCTGACAGGTGATTCCGGAGTGTTCGCCAAGCGGTTCTGGCATAGGCGGCAGGTGATTTTGCCATGTCCAGAATGTGGTTCCAGCGAGTCGAACATGTGGTTCCGGCGTGTCCGGCAGGTGTTTCCGGTCTGTCCAGCAGGTGGTTCTGGGGTGTCCGGCATGAGGTTCTGGCACGTCTGAGAGGTGGTTCCGGCCGGCCCGACATGCGTTTCCGGAGTGTCCGCCACGTAGTTCAGGCACGTCTGAGAGGTGGTTCCAGCATGCCCGGCAGGTTTTCCCGGAGAGTCCTCCAAGTGGTTCTGGCGTAGCCCACAGGTGATTTTGGTGTGTCCGGCAGGTTGTTCCGTTCTGTCCGATAGGTTGTTCCGGCATGTCCAGCACGTGCTTCTGGCACTTCTGAGAGGTGGTTCTGGCATGCCGGGCAGGTTATTCCGGAGTGTCCGGTAAGTGGTTCTGGTGTAGCCGGCAGTTCATTTTGGCGTGTCTGGCACATGGGTCCTGCGAGTCGAGCAGGTGGTTCCGGCGTGCTCGGCAGGTGGTCCAGGCATGTCCGGCAGGTGGTTCCAGTCTGTCCAGGACGTGGTTCCAGCGTGTCCGGCACGTGGTTCTCTTACGTCTGAGAGGTGGTTCCTGCATGCCTGGCAGGTTATTGCGGATTGTCTGCCAGGTGGTTCTCTCATAGCCAGCTGTTGATTTTGGCCTGTCAGGCAGGTGGTTCTGGTGAGTCCAGCAGGTGGCTCCGGCGTGCTCGGCAGGTGGTTCTGGCATGTCTGGCAGGTGGTTCCGGCGAGTTGAGCAGCTGGTTCCAGCCTGTCCGTCAGGTTAGGGTTAGGGATAGGGTTAGGGTTACGGTTAGGGTTAGGGTTTAGGGTTTGGGGTTAGGGGTTAGGGTTAGGGGTAGGGTTAGGGTTAGGGTTACGGTTGGGTTAGGGTTTAGGGTTAGGCTTAGGGTTAGGGGTTAGGGTTAGGGTTAGGGTTTGGGGATAGGGTTAGGGTTAGGGTTAGGGTTAGGGCCCGGCAGGTGGTTCCGGCGAGCCGAGCAGGTGGCTCCGGCGCGCCCGGCAGGTGCTTCCGCTGCGCCCGGCAGGTGGTTCCGGCGAGGCGAGCAGGTGGCTCCGGCGCGCCGGGCAGTTGGTTCCGGCGAGGCGAGCAGCTGGCTCCGGCGCGCTCGGCAGGTGCTTCCGCTGCGCCCGGCAGGTGGTTCCGACGAGGCGAGCAGGTGGCTCTGGCGCGCTCGGCAGGTGCTTCCGCTGCGCCCGGCAGGTGGTTCCGACGAGGCGAGCAGGTTGTTCCTGCGTGCTCGGCAGGTGGTTCAGTTGGGTCTGTCAGGTGGTTTCGGTCTGTTCGGGGTGTGGTTCCAGCATCTCAGGCACATGGTTCTGGCACGTCTGAGAGGTGGTTCCGGCTGGCCCAACAGGTGTTTCTGGAGTCTCCGCCAAGTGGTTCTGGCGTAGGTGGCAGGTGATGTTGGCGTGACTGGCAGGTGGTTCCAGCCAGCCCGGCAGGTGTTTCCGGAGTGTTCACCAACTGGCTGTGGCGTAGCCGGCAGGTGATTTTGGCGTGTCCGACAGGTGGTTCTGGCGAGTCGAGCAGGTGCTTCCGGCATGCTCGGCAGGTGCTTCCGGTGTCATTGGCATGTGGTTCTGGCATGTCTGAGAGGTGGTTCCGGCATGCCTGACAGGTGATTCCGGAGTGTTCCCCAAGCGGTTCTGGCATAGGCGGCAGGTGATTTTGCCATGTCCAGAATGTGGTTCCAGCGAGTCGAACATGTGGTTCCGGCGTGTCCGGCAGGTGTTTCCGGTCTGTCCAGCAGGTGGTTCTGGGGTGTCCGGCATGAGGTTCTGGCACGTCTGAGAGGTGGTTCCGGCCGGCCCGACATGCGTTTCCGGAGTGTCCGCCACGTAGTTCAGGCACGTCTGAGAGGTGGTTCCAGCATGCCCGGCAGGTTTTCCCGGAGAGTCCTCCAAGTGGTTCTGGCGTAGCCCGCAGGTGATTTTGGTGTGTCTGGCAGGTTGTTCCGTTCTGTCCGATAGGTTGTTCTGGCATGTCCAGCACGTGCTTCTGGCACTTCTGAGAGGTGGTTCTGGCATGCCGGGCAGGTTATTCCGGAGTGTCCGGTAAGTGGTTCTGGTGTAGCCGGCAGTTCATTTTGGCGTGTCTGGCACATGGGTCCTGCGAGTCGAGCAGGTGGTTCCGGCGTGCTCGGCAGGTGGTCCAGGCATGTCCGGCAGGTGGTTCCAGTCTGTCCAGGACGTGGTTCCAGCGTGTCCGGCACGTGGTTCTCTTACGTCTGAGAGGTGGTTCCTGCATGCCTGGCAGGTTATTGCGGATTGTCTGCCAGGTGGTTCTCTCATAGCCAGCTGTTGATTTTGGCCTGTCAGGCAGGTGGTTCTGGTGAGTCCAGCAGGTGGCTCCGGCGTGCTCGGCAGGTGGTTCTGGCATGTCTGGCAGGTGGTTCCGGCGAGTTGAGCAGCTGGTTCCAGCCTGTCCGTCAGGTTAGGGTTAGGGATAGGGTTAGGGTTACGGTTAGGGTTAGGGTTTAGGGTTTGGGGTTAGGGGTTAGGGTTAGGGGTAGGGTTAGGGTTAGGGTTACGGTTGGGTTAGGGTTTAGGGTTAGGCTTAGGGTTAGGGGTTAGGGTTAGGGTTAGGGTTTGGGGATAGGGTTAGGGTTAGGGTTAGGGTTAGGGCCCGGCAGGTGGTTCCGGCGAGCCGAGCAGGTGGCTCCGGCGCGCCCGGCAGGTGCTTCCGCTGCGCCTGGCAGGTGGTTCCGGCGAGGCGAGCAGGTGGCTCCGGCGCGCCGGGCAGTTGGTTCCGGCGAGGCGAGCAGCTGGCTCCGGCGCGCTCGGCAGGTGCTTCCGCTGCTCCCGGCAGGTGGTTCCGACGAGGCGAGCAGTTGGCTCCGGCGCGCTCGGCAGGTGCTTCCGCTGCGCCCGGCAGGTGGTTCCGACGAGGCGAGCAGGTTGTTCCTGCGTGCTCGGCAGGTGGTTCAGTTGGGTCTGTCAGGTGGTTTCGGTCTGTTCGGGGTGTGGTTCCAGCATCTCAGGCACATGGTTCTGGCACGTCTGAGAGGTGGTTCCGGCTGGCCCAACAGGTGTTTCTGGAGTCTCCGCCAAGTGGTTCTGGCGTAGGTGGCAGGTGATGTTGGCGTGACTGGCAGGTGGTTCCAGCCAGCCCGGCAGGTGTTTCCGGAGTGTTCACCAACTGGCTGTGGCGTAGCCGGCAGGTGATTTTGGCGTGTCCGACAGGTGGTTCTGGCGAGTCGAGCAGGTGCTTCCGGCATGCTCGGCAGGTGCTTCCGGTGTCATTGGCATGTGGTTCTGGCATGTCTGAGAGGTGGTTCCGGCATGCCTGACAGGTGATTCCGGAGTGTTCCCCAAGCGGTTCTGGCATAGGCGGCAGGTGATTTTGCCATGTCCAGAATGTGGTTCCAGCGAGTCGAACATGTGGTTCCGGCGTGTCCGGCAGGTGTTTCCGGTCTGTCCAGCAGGTGGTTCTGGGGTGTCCGGCATGAGGTTCTGGCACGTCTGAGAGGTGTTTCCGGCCGGCCCGACATGCGTTTCCGGAGTGTCCGCCACGTAGTTCAGGCACGTCTGAGAGGTGGTTCCAGCATGCCCGGCAGGTTTTCCCGGAGAGTCCTCCAAGTGGTTCTGGCGTAGCCCGCAGGTGATTTTGGTGTGTCCGGCAGGTTGTTCCGTTCTGTCCGATAGGTTGTTCCGGCATGTCCAGCACGTGCTTCTGGCACTTCTGAGAGGTGGTTCTGGCATGCCGGGCAGGTTATTCCGGAGTGTCCGGTAAGTGGTTCTGGTGTAGCCGGCAGTTCATTTTGGCGTGTCTGGCACATGGGTCCTGCGAGTCGAGCAGGTGGTTCCGGCGTGCTCGGCAGGTGGTCCAGGCATGTCCGGCAGGTGGTTGCAGTCTGTCAGGACGTGGTTCCAGCGTGTCCGGCACGTGGTTCTCTTACGTCTTAGAGGTGGTTCCTGCATGCCTGGCAGGTTATTGCGGATTGTCTGCCAGGTGGTTCTCTCATAGCCAGCTGTTGATTTTGGCCTGTCAGGCAGGTGGTTCTGGTGAGTCCAGCAGGTGGCTCCGGCGTGCTCGGCAGGTGGTTCTGGCATGTCTGCCAGGTGGTTCCGGCGAGTTGAGCAGCTGGTTCCAGCCTGTCCGTCAGGTTAGGGTTAGGGATAGGGTTAGGGTTACGGTTAGGGTTAGGGTTTAGGGTTTGGGGTTAGGGGTTAGGGTTAGGGGTAGGGTTAGGGTTAGGGTTACGGTTGGGTTAGGGTTTAGGGTTAGGCTTAGGGTTAGGGGATAGGGTTAGGGTTAGGGTTTGGGGATAGGGTTAGGGTTAGGGTTAGGGTTAGGGCCCGGCAGGTGGTTCCGGCGAGCCGAGCAGGTGGCTCCGGCGCGCCCGGCAGGTGCTTCCGCTGCGCCCGGCAGGTGGTTCCGGCGAGGCGAGCAGGTGGCTCCGGCGCGCCGGGCAGGTGGTTGCGGCGAGGCGAGCAGCTGGCTCCGGCGCGCTCGGCAGGTGCTTCCGCTGGGCCCGGTTGGTGGTTCCGGCGAGGCGAGCAGGTGGCTCCGGCGCGCTCGGCAGGTGCTTCTGCTGCGCCCGGCAGGTGGTTCCGACGAGGCGAGCAGGTTGTTCCTGCATGCTCGGCAGGTGGTTCAGTTGGGTCTGGCAGGTGGTTTCGGTCTGTTCGGGGTGTGGTTCCAGCATCTCAGGCACATGGTTCTGGCACGTCTGAGAGGTGGTTCCGGCTGGCCCAACAGGTGTTTCTGGAGTCTCCGCCAAGTGGTTCTGGCGTAGCTGGCAGGTGATGTTGGCGTGACTGGCAGGTGGTTCCAGCCAGCCCGGCAGGTGTTTCCGGAGTGTTCACCAACTGGCTGTGGCGTAGCCGGCAGGTGATTTTGGCGTGTCCGACAGGTGGTTCTGGCGAGTCGAGCAGGTGCTTCCGGCATGCTCGGCAGGTGCTTCCGGTGTCATTGGCATGTGGTTCTGGCATGTCTGAGAGGTGGTTCTGGCATGCCTGACAGGTGATTCCGGAGTGTTCGCCAAGCGGTTCTGGCATAGGCGGCAGGTGATTTTGCCATGTCCAGAATGTGGTTCCAGCGAGTCGAACATGTGGTTCCGGCGTGTCCGGCAGGTGTTTCCGGTCTGTCCAGCAGGTGGTTCTGGGGTGTCCGGCATGAGGTTCTGGCACGTCTGAGAGGTGTTTCCGGCCGGCCCGACATGCGTTTCCGGAGTGTCCGCCACGTAGTTCAGGCACGTCTGAGAGGTGGTTCCAGCATGCCCGGCAGGTTTTCCCGGAGAGTCCTCCAAGTGGTTCTGGCGTAGCCCGCAGGTGATTTTGGTGTGTCCGGCAGGTTGTTCCGTTCTGTCCGATAGGTTGTTCCGGCATGTCCAGCACGTGCTTCTGGCACTTCTGAGAGGTGGTTCTGGCATGCCGGGCAGGTTATTCCGGAGTGTCCGGTAAGTGGTTCTGGTGTAGCCGGCAGTTCATTTTGGCGTGTCTGGCACATGGGTCCTGCGAGTCGAGCAGGTGGTTCCGGCGTGCTCGGCAGGTGGTCCAGGCATGTCCGGCAGGTGGTTCCAGTCTGTCCAGGACGTGGTTCCAGCGTGTCCGGCACGTGGTTCTCTTACGTCTGAGAGGTGGTTCCTGCATGCCTGGCAGGTTATTGCGGATTGTCTGCCAGGTGGTTCTCTCATAGCCAGCTGTTGATTTTGGCCTGTCAGGCAGGTGGTTCTGGTGAGTCCAGCAGGTGGCTCCGGCGTGCTCGGCAGGTGGTTCTGGCATGTCTGGCAGGTGGTTCCGGCGAGTTGAGCAGCTGGTTCCAGCCTGTCCGTCAGGTTAGGGTTAGGGATAGGGTTAGGGTTACGGTTAGGGTTAGGGTTTAGGGTTTGGGGTTAGGGGTTAGGGTTAGGGGTAGGGTTAGGGTTAGGGTTACGGTTGGGTTAGGGTTTAGGGTTAGGCTTAGGGTTAGGGGATAGGGTTAGGGTTAGGGTTTGGGGATAGGGTTAGGGTTAGGGTTAGGGTTAGGGCCCGGCAGGTGGTTCCGGCGAGCCGAACAGGTGGCTCCGGCGCGCCCGGCAGGTGCTTCCGCTGCGCCCGGCAGGTGGTTCCGGCGAGGCGAGCAGGTGGCTCCGGCGCTCCGGGCAGGTGGTTGCGGCGAGGCGAGCAGCTGGCTCCGGCGCGCTCGGCAGGTGCTTCCGCTGGGCCCGGTTGGTGGTTCCGGCGAGGCGAGCAGGTGGCTCCGGCGCGCTCGGCAGGTGCTTCCGCTGGGCCCGGTTGGTGGTTCCGGCGAGGCGAGCAGGTGGCTCCGGCGCGCTCGGCAGGTGCTTCCGCTGCGCCCGGCAGGTGGTTCCGACGAGGCGAGCAGGTTGTTCCTGCGTGCTCGGCAGGTGGTTCAGTTGGGTCTGGCAGGTGGTTTCGGTCTGTTCGGGGTGTGGTTCCAGCATCTCAGGCACATGGTTCTGGCACGTCTGAGAGGTGGTTCCGGCTGGCCCAACAGGTGTTTCTGGAGTCTCCGCCAAGTGGTTCTGGCGTAGCTGGCAGGTGATGTTGGCGTGACTGGCAGGTGGTTCCAGCCAGCCCGGCAGGTGTTTCCGGAGTGTTCACCAACTGGCTGTGGCGTAGCCGGCAGGTGATTTTGGCGTGTCCGACAGGTGGTTCTGGCGAGTCGAGCAGGTGCTTCCGGCATGCTCGGCAGGTGCTTCCGGTGTCATTGGCATGTGGTTCTGGCATGTCTGAGAGGTGGTTCCGGCATGCCTGACAGGTGATTCCGGAGTGTTCGCCAAGCGGTTCTGGCATAGGCGGCAGGTGATTTTGCCATGTCCAGAATGTGGTTCCAGCGAGTCGAACATGTGGTTCCGGCGTGTCCGGCAGGTGTTTCCGGTCTGTCCAGCAGGTGGTTCTGGGGTGTCCGGCATGAGGTTCTGGCACGTCTGAGAGGTGTTTCCGGCCGGCCCGACATGCGTTTCCGGAGTGTCCGCCACGTAGTTCAGGCACGTCTGAGAGGTGGTTCCAGCATGCCCGGCAGGTTTTCCCGGAGAGTCCTCCAAGTGGTTCTGGCGTAGCCCGCAGGTGATTTTGGTGTGTCCGGCAGGTTGTTCCGTTCTGTCCGATAGGTTGTTCCGGCATGTCCAGCACGTGCTTCTGGCACTTCTGAGAGGTGGTTCTGGCATGCCGGGCAGGTTATTCCGGAGTGTCCGGTAAGTGGTTCTGGTGTAGCCGGCAGTTCATTTTGGCGTGTCTGGCACATGGGTCCTGCGAGTCGAGCAGGTGGTTCCGGCGTGCTCGGCAGGTGGTCCAGGCATGTCCGGCAGGTGGTTCCAGTCTGTCCAGGACGTGGTTCCAGCGTGTCCGGCACGTGGTTCTCTTACGTCTGAGAGGTGGTTCCTGCATGCCTGGCAGGTTATTGCGGATTGTCTGCCAGGTGGTTCTCTCATAGCCAGCTGTTGATTTTGGCCTGTCAGGCAGGTGGTTCTGGTGAGTCCAGCAGGTGGCTCCGGCGTGCTCGGCAGGTGGTTCTGGCATGTCTGGCAGGTGGTTCCGGCGAGTTGAGCAGCTGGTTCCAGCCTGTCCGTCAGGTTAGGGTTAGGGATAGGGTTAGGGTTACGGTTAGGGTTAGGGTTTAGGGTTTGGGGTTAGGGGTTAGGGTTAGGGGTAGGGTTAGGGTTAGGGTTACGGTTGGGTTAGGGTTTAGGGTTAGGCTTAGGGTTAGGGGTTAGGGTTAGGGTTAGGGTTTGGGGATAGGGTTAGGGTTAGGGTTAGGGTTAGGGCCCGGCAGGTGGTTCCGGCGAGCCGAGCAGGTGGCTCCGGCGCGCCCGGCAGGTGCTTCCGCTGCGCCCGGCAGGTGGTTCCGGCGAGGCGAGCAGGTGGCTCCGGCGCGCCGGGCAGGTGGTTCCGGCGAGGCGAGCAGCTGGCTCCGGCGCGCTCGGCAGGTGCTTCCGCTGGGCCCGGTTGGTGGTTCCGGCGAGGCGAGCAGGTGGCTCCGGCGCGCTCGGCAGGTGCTTCCGCTGCGCCCGGCAGGTGGTTCCGACGAGGCGAGCAGGTTGTTCCTGCGTGCTCGGCAGGTGGTTCAGTTGGGTCTGTCAGGTGGTTTCGGTCTGTTCGGGGTGTGGTTCCAGCATCTCAGGCACATGGTTCTGGCACGTCTGAGAGGTGGTTCCGGCTGGCCCAACAGGTGTTTCTGGAGTCTCCGCCAAGTGGTTCTGGCGTAGCTGGCAGGTGATGTTGGCGTGACTGGCAGGTGGTTCCAGCCAGCCCGGCAGGTGTTTCCGGAGTGTTCACCAACTGGCTGTGGCGTAGCCGGCAGGTGATTTTGGCGTGTCCGACAGGTGGTTCTGGCGAGTCGAGCAGGTGCTTCCGGCATGCTCGGCAGGTGCTTCCGGTGTCATTGGCATGTGGTTCTGGCATGTCTGAGAGGTGGTTCCGGCATGCCTGACAGGTGATTCCGGAGTGTTCGCCAAGCGGTTCTGGCATAGGCGGCAGGTGATTTTGCCATGTCCAGAATGTGGTTCCAGCGAGTCGAACATGTGGTTCCGGCGTGTCCGGCAGGTGTTTCCGGTCTGTCCAGCAGGTGGTTCTGGGGTGTCCGGCATGAGGTTCTGGCACATCTGAGAGGTGGTTCCGGCCGGCCCGACATGCGTTTCCGGAGTGTCCGCCACGTAGTTCAGGCACGTCTGAGAGGTGGTTCCAGCATGCCCGGCAGGTTTTCCCGGAGAGTCCTCCAAGTGGTTCTGGCGTAGCCCGCAGGTGATTTTGGTGTGTCCGGCAGGTTGTTCCGTTCTGTCCGATAGGTTGTTCCGGCATGTCCAGCACGTGCTTCTGGCACTTCTGAGAGGTGGTTCTGGCATGCCGGGCAGGTTATTCCGGAGTGTCCGGTAAGTGGTTCTGGTGTAGCCGGCAGTTCATTTTGGCGTGTCTGGCACATGGGTCCTGCGAGTCGAGCAGGTGGTTCCGGCGTGCTCGGCAGGTGGTCCAGGCATGTCCGGCAGGTGGTTCCAGTCTGTCCAGGACGTGGTTCCAGCGTGTCCGGCACGTGGTTCTCTTACGTCTGAGAGGTGGTTCCTGCATGCCTGGCAGGTTATTGCGGATTGTCTGCCAGGTGGTTCTCTCATAGCCAGCTGTTGATTTTGGCCTGTCAGGCAGGTGGTTCTGGTGAGTCCAGCAGGTGGCTCCGGCGTGCTCGGCAGGTGGTTCTGGCATGTCTGGCAGGTGGTTCCGGCGAGTTGAGCAGCTGGTTCCAGCCTGTCCGTCAGGTTAGGGTTAGGGATAGGGTTAGGGTTACGGTTAGGGTTAGGGTTTAGGGTTTGGGGTTAGGGGTTAGGGTTAGGGGTAGGGTTAGGGTTAGGGTTACGGTTGGGTTAGGGTTTAGGGTTAGGCTTAGGGTTAGGGGATAGGGTTAGGGTTAGGGTTTGGGGATAGGGTTAGGGTTAGGGTTAGGGTTAGGGCCCGGCAGGTGGTTCCGGCGAGCCGAGCAGGTGGCTCCGGCGCGCCCGGCAGGTGCTTCCGCTGCGCCCGGCAGGTGGTTCCGGCGAGGCGAGCAGGTGGCTCCGGCGCGCTCGGCAGGTGCTTCCGCTGGGCCCGGTTGGTGGTTCCGGCGAGGCGAGCAGGTGGCTCCGGCGCGCTCGGCAGGTGCTTCCGCTGCGCCCGGCAGGTGGTTCCGACGAGGCGAGCAGGTTGTTCCTGCGTGCTCGGCAGGTGGTTCAGTTGGGTCTGGCAGGTGGTTTCGGTCTGTTCGGGGTGTGGTTCCAGCATCTCAGGCACATGGTTCTGGCACGTCTGAGAGGTGGTTCCGGCTGGCCCAACAGGTGTTTCTGGAGTCTCCGCCAAGTGGTTCTGGCGTAGCTGGCAGGTGATGTTGGCGTGACTGGCAGGTGGTTCCAGCCAGCCCGGCAGGTGTTTCCGGAGTGTTCACCAACTGGCTGTGGCGTAGCCGGCAGGTGATTTTGGCGTGTCCGACAGGTGGTTCTGGCGAGTCGAGCAGGTGCTTCCGGCATGCTCGGCAGGTGCTTCCGGTGTCATTGGCATGTGGTTCTGGCATGTCTGAGAGGTGGTTCCGGCATGCCTGACAGGTGATTCCGGAGTGTTCGCCAAGCGGTTCTGGCATAGGCGGCAGGTGATTTTGCCATGTCCAGAATGTGGTTCCAGCGAGTCGAACATGTGGTTCTGGCGTGTCCGGCAGGTGTTTCCGGTCTGTCCAGCAGGTGGTTCTGGGGTGTCCGGCATGAGGTTCTGGCACATCTGAGAGGTGTTTCCGGCCGGCCCGACATGCGTTTCCGGAGTGTCCGCCACGTAGTTCAGGCACGTCTGAGAGGTGGTTCCAGCATGCCCGGCAGGTTTTCCCGGAGAGTCCTCCAAGTGGTTCTGGCGTAGCCCGCAGGTGATTTTGGTGTGTCCGGCAGGTTGTTCCGTTCTGTCCGATAGGTTGTTCCGGCATGTCCAGCACGTGCTTCTGGCACTTCTGAGAGGTGGTTCTGGCATGCCGGGCAGGTTATTCCGGAGTGTCCGGTAAGTGGTTCTGGTGTAGCCGGCAGTTCATTTTGGCGTGTCTGGCACATGGGTCCTGCGAGTCGAGCAGGTGGTTCCGGCGTGCTCGGCAGGTGGTCCAGGCATGTCCGGCAGGTGGTTCCAGTCTGTCCAGGACGTGGTTCCAGCGTGTCCGGCACGTGGTTCTCTTACGTCTGAGAGGTGGTTCCTGCATGCCTGGCAGGTTATTGCGGATTGTCTGCCAGGTGGTTCTCTCATAGCCAGCTGTTGATTTTGGCCTGTCAGGCAGGTGGTTCTGGTGAGTCCAGCAGGTGGCTCCGGCGTGCTCGGCAGGTGGTTCTGGCATGTCTGGCAGGTGGTTCCGGCGAGTTGAGCAGCTGGTTCCAGCCTGTCCGTCAGGTTAGGGTTAGGGATAGGGTTAGGGTTACGGTTAGGGTTAGGGTTTAGGGTTTGGGGTTAGGGGTTAGGGTTAGGGGTAGGGTTAGGGTTAGGGTTACGGTTGGGATAGGGTTTAGGGTTAGGCTTAGGGTTAGGGGATAGGGTTAGGGTTAGGGTTTGGGGATAGGGTTAGGGTTAGGGTTAGGGTTAGGGCCCGGCAGGTGGCTCCGGCGCGCCCGGCAGGTGCTTCCGCTGCGCCCGGCAGGTGGTTCCGGCGAGGCGAGCAGGTGGCTCCGGCGCGCCGGGCAGGTGGTTGCGGCGAGGCGAGCAGCTGGCTCCGGCGCGCTCGGCAGGTGCTTCCGCTGGGCCCGGTTGGTGGTTCCGGCGAGGCGAGCAGGTGGCTCCGGCGCGCTCGGCAGGTGCTTCCGCTGCGCCCGGCAGGTGGTTCCGACGAGGCGAGCAGGTTGTTCCTGCGTGCTCGGCAGGTGGTTCAGTTGGGTCTGGCAGGTGGTTTCGGTCTGTTCGGGGTGTGGTTCCAGCATCTCAGGCACATGGTTCTGGCACGTCTGAGAGGTGGTTCCGGCTGGCCCAACAGGTGTTTCTGGAGTCTCCGCCAAGTGGTTCTGGCGTAGCTGGCAGGTGATGTTGGCGTGACTGGCAGGTGGTTCCAGCCAGCCCGGCAGGTGTTTCCGGAGTGTTCACCAACTGGCTGTGGCGTAGCCGGCAGGTGATTTTGGCGTGTCCGACAGGTGGTTCTGGCGAGTCGAGCAGGTGCTTCCGGCATGCTCGGCAGGTGCTTCCGGTGTCATTGGCATGTGGTTCTGGCATGTCTGAGAGGTGGTTCCGGCATGCCTGACAGGTGATTCCGGAGTGTTCGCCAAGCGGTTCTGGCATAGGCGGCAGGTGATTTTGCCATGTCCAGAATGTGGTTCCAGCGAGTCGAACATGTGGTTCCGGCGTGTCCGGCAGGTGTTTCCGGTCTGTCCAGCAGGTGGTTCTGGGGTGTCCGGCATGAGGTTCTGGCACGTCTGAGAGGTGTTTACGGCCGGCCCGACATGCGTTTCCGGAGTGTCCGCCACGTAGTTCAGGCACGTCTGAGAGGTGGTTCCAGCATGCCCGGCAGGTTTTCCCGGAGAGTCCTCCAAGTGGTTCTGGCGTAGCCCGCAGGTGATTTTGGTGTGTCCGGCAGGTTGTTCCGTTCTGTCCGATAGGTTGTTCCGGCATGTCCAGCACGTGCTTCTGGCACTTCTGAGAGGTGGTTCTGGCATGCCGGGCAGGTTATTCCGGAGTGTCCGGTAAGTGGTTCTGGTGTAGCCGGCAGTTCATTTTGGCGTGTCTGGCACATGGGTCCTGCGAGTCGAGCAGGTGGTTCCGGCGTGCTCGGCAGGTGGTCCAGGCATGTCCGGCAGGTGGTTCCAGTCTGTCCAGGACGTGGTTCCAGCGTGTCCGGCACGTGGTTCTCTTACGTCTGAGAGGTGGTTCCTGCATGCCTGGCAGGTTATTGCGGATTGTCTGCCAGGTGGTTCTCTCATAGCCAGCTGTTGATTTTGGCCTGTCAGGCAGGTGGTTCTGGTGAGTCCAGCAGGTGGCTCCGGCGTGCTCGGCAGGTGGTTCTGGCATGTCTGGCAGGTGGTTCCGGCGAGTTGAGCAGCTGGTTCCAGCCTGTCCGTCAGGTTAGGGTTAGGGATAGGGTTAGGGTTACGGTTAGGGTTAGGGTTTAGGGTTTGGGGTTAGGGGTTAGGGTTAGGGGTAGGGTTAGGGTTAGGGTTACGGTTGGGATAGGGTTTAGGGTTATGGTTAGGGTTTGGGGATAGGGTTAGGGTTAGGGTTAGGGTTAGGGCCCGGCAGGTGGTTCCGGCGAGCCGAGCAGGTGGCTCCGGCGCGCCCGGCAGGTGCTTCCGCTGCGCCCGGCAGGTGGTTCCGGCGAGGCGAGCAGGTGGCTCCGGCGCGCCGGGCAGGTGGTTCCGGCGAGGCGAGCAGCTGGCTCCGGCGCGCTCGGCAGGTGCTTCCGCTGCGCCCGGCAGGTGGTTCCGACGAGGCGAGCAGGTTGTTCCTGCGTGCTCGGCAGGTGGTTCAGTTGGGTCTGTCAGGTGGTTTCGGTCTGTTCGGGGTGTGGTTCCAGCATCTCAGGCACATGGTTCTGGCACGTCTGAGAGGTGGTTCCGGCTGGCCCAACAGGTGTTTCTGGAGTCTCCGCCAAGTGGTTCTGGCGTAGCTGGCAGGTGATGTTGGCGTGACTGGCAGGTGGTTCCAGCCAGCCCGGCAGGTGTTTCCGGAGTGTTCACCAACTGGCTGTGGCGTAGCCGGCAGGTGATTTTGGCGTGTCCGACAGGTGGTTCTGGCGAGTCAAGCAGGTGCTTCCGGCATGCTCGGCAGGTGCTTCCGGTGTCATTGGCATGTGGTTCTGGCATGTCTGAAAGGTGGTTCCGGCATGCCTGACAGGTGATTCCGGAGTGTTCGCCAAGCGGTTCTGGCATAGGCGGCAGGTGATTTTGCCATGTCCAGAATGTGGTTCCAGCGAGTCGAACATGTGGTTCCGGCGTGTCCGGCAGGTGTTTCCGGTCTGTCCAGCAGGTGGTTCTGGGGTGTCCGGCATGAGGTTCTGGCACGTCTGAGAGGTGTTTCCGGCCGGCCCGACATGCGTTTCCGGAGTGTCCGCCACGTAGTTCAGGCACGTCTGAGAGGTGGTTCCAGCATGCCCGGCAGGTTTTCCCGGAGAGTCCTCCAAGTGGTTCTGGCGTAGCCCGCAGGTGATTTTGGTGTGTCCGGCAGGTTGTTCCGTTCTGTCCGATAGGTTGTTCCGGCATGTCCAGCACGTGCTTCTGGCACTTCTGAGAGGTGGTTCTGGCATGCCGGGCAGGTTATTCCGGAGTGTCCGGTAAGTGGTTCTGGTGTAGCCGGCAGTTCATTTTGGCGTGTCTGGCACATGGGTCCTGCGAGTCGAGCAGGTGGTTCCGGCGTGCTCGGCAGGTGGTCCAGGCATGTCCGGCAGGTGGTTCCAGTCTGTCCAGGACGTGGTTCCAGCGTGTCCGGCACGTGGTTCTCTTACGTCTGAGAGGTGGTTCCTGCATGCCTGGCAGGTTATTGCGGATTGTCTGCCAGGTGGTTCTCTCATAGCCAGCTGTTGATTTTGGCCTGTCAGGCAGGTGGTTCTGGTGAGTCCAGCAGGTGGCTCCGGCGTGCTCGGCAGGTGGTTCTGGCATGTCTGGCAGGTGGTTCCGGCGAGTTGAGCAGCTGGTTCCAGCCTGTCCGTCAGGTTAGGGTTAGGGATAGGGTTAGGGTTACGGTTAGGGTTAGGGTTTAGGGTTTGGGGTTAGGGGTTAGGGTTAGGGGTAGCGTTAGGGTTAGGGTTACGGTTGGGTTAGGGTTTAGGGTTAGGCTTAGGGTTAGGGGTTAGGGTTAGGGTTAGGGTTTGGGGATAGGGTTAGGGTTAGGGTTAGGGTTAGGGCCCGGCAGGTGGTTCCGGCGAGCCGAGCAGGTGGCTCCGGCGCGCCCGGCAGGTGCTTCCGCTGCGCCCGGCAGGTGGTTCCGGCGAGGCGAGCAGGTGGCTCCGGCGCGCCGGGCAGGTGGTTCCGGCGAGGCGAGCAGGTGGCTCCGGCGCGCTCGGCAGGTGCTTCCGCTGGGCCCGGTTGGTGGTTCCGGCGAGGCGAGCAGGTGGCTCCGGCGCGCTCGGCAGGTGCTTCCGCTGCGCCCGGCAGGTGGTTCCGACGAGGCGAGCAGGTTGTTCCTGCGTGCTCGGCAGGTGGTTCAGTTGGGTCTGTCAGGTGGTTTCGGTCTGTTCGGGGTGTGGTTCCAGCATCTCAGGCACATGGTTCTGGCACGTCTGAGAGGTGGTTCCGGCTGGCCCAACAGGTGTTTCTGGAGTCTCCGCCAAGTGGTTCTGGCGTAGCTGGCAGGTGATGTTGGCGTGACTGGCAGGTGGTTCCAGCCAGCCCGGCAGGTGTTTCCGGAGTGTTCACCAACTGGCTGTGGCGTAGCCGGCAGGTGATTTTGGCGTGTCCGACAGGTGGTTCTGGCGAGTCGAGCAGGTGCTTCCGGCATGCTCGGCAGGTGCTTCCGGTGTCATTGGCATGTGGTTCTGGCATGTCTGAGAGGTGGTTCCGGCATGCCTGACAGGTGATTCCGGAGTGTTCGCCAAGCGGTTCTGGCATAGGCGGCAGGTGATTTTGCCATGTCCAGAATGTGGTTCCAGCGAGTCGAACATGTGGTTCCGGCGTGTCCGGCAGGTGTTTCCGGTCTGTCCAGCAGGTGGTTCTGGGGTGTCCGGCATGAGGTTCTGGCACATCTGAGAGGTGGTTCCGGCCGGCCCGACATGCGTTTCCGGAGTGTCCGCCACGTAGTTCAGGCACGTCTGAGAGGTGGTTCCAGCATGCCCGGCAGGTTTTCCCGGAGAGTCCTCCAAGTGGTTCTGGCGTAGCCCGCAGGTGATTTTGGTGTGTCCGGCAGGTTGTTCCGTTCTGTCCGATAGGTTGTTCCGGCATGTCCAGCACGTGCTTCTGGCACTTCTGAGAGGTGGTTCTGGCATGCCGGGCAGGTTATTCCGGAGTGTCCGGTAAGTGGTTCTGGTGTAGCCGGCAGTTCATTTTGGCGTGTCTGGCACATGGGTCCTGCGAGTCGAGCAGGTGGTTCCGGCGTGCTCGGCAGGTGGTCCAGGCATGTCCGGCAGGTGGTTCCAGTCTGTCCAGGACGTGGTTCCAGCGTGTCCGGCACGTGGTTCTCTTACGTCTGAGAGGTGGTTCCTGCATGCCTGGCAGGTTATTGCGGATTGTCTGCCAGGTGGTTCTCTCATAGCCAGCTGTTGATTTTGGCCTGTCAGGCAGGTGGTTCTGGTGAGTCCAGCAGGTGGCTCCGGCGTGCTCGGCAGGTGGTTCTGGCATGTCTGGCAGGTGGTTCCGGCGAGTTGAGCAGCTGGTTCCAGCCTGTCCGTCAGGTTAGGGTTAGGGATAGGGTTAGGGTTACGGTTAGGGTTAGGGTTTAGGGTTTGGGGTTAGGGGTTAGGGTTAGGGGTAGGGTTAGGGTTAGGGTTACGGTTGGGTTAGGGTTTAGGGTTAGGCTTAGGGTTAGGGGATAGGGTTAGGGTTAGGGTTTGGGGATAGGGTTAGGGTTAGGGTTAGGGTTAGGGCCCGGCAGGTGGTTCCGGCGAGCCGAGCAGGTGGCTCCGGCGCGCCCGGCAGGTGCTTCCGCTGCGCCCGGCAGGTGGTTCCGGCGAGGCGAGCAGGTGGCTCCGGCGCGCTCGGCAGGTGCTTCCGCTGGGCCCGGTTGGTGGTTCCGGCGAGGCGAGCAGGTGGCTCCGGCGCGCTCGGCAGGTGCTTCCGCTGCGCCCGTCAGGTGGTTCCGACGAGGCGAGCAGGTTGTTCCTGCGTGCTCGGCAGGTGGTTCAGTTGGGTCTGGCAGGTGGTTTCGGTCTGTTCGGGGTGTGGTTCCAGCATCTCAGGCACATGGTTCTGGCACGTCTGAGAGGTGGTTCCGGCTGGCCCAACAGGTGTTTCTGGAGTCTCCGCCAAGTGGTTCTGGCGTAGCTGGCAGGTGATGTTGGCGTGACTGGCAGGTGGTTCCAGCCAGCCCGGCAGGTGTTTCCGGAGTGTTCACCAACTGGCTGTGGCGTAGCCGGCAGGTGATTTTGGCGTGTCCGACAGGTGGTTCTGGCGAGTCGAGCAGGTGCTTCCGGCATGCTCGGCAGGTGCTTCCGGTGTCATTGGCATGTGGTTCTGGCATGTCTGAGAGGTGGTTCCGGCATGCCTGACAGGTGATTCCGGAGTGTTCGCCAAGCGGTTCTGGCATAGGCGGCAGGTGATTTTGCCATGTCCAGAATGTGGTTCCAGCGAGTCGAACATGTGGTTCTGGCGTGTCCGGCAGGTGTTTCCGGTCTGTCCAGCAGGTGGTTCTGGGGTGTCCGGCATGAGGTTCTGGCACGTCTGAGAGGTGTTTCCGGCCGGCCCGACATGCGTTTCCGGAGTGTCGGCCACGTAGTTCAGGCACGTCTGAGAGGTGGTTCCAGCATGCCCGGCAGGTTTTCCCGGAGAGTCCTCCAAGTGGTTCTGGCGTAGCCCGCAGGTGATTTTGGTGTGTCCGGCAGGTTGTTCCGTTCTGTCCGATAGGTTGTTCCGGCATGTCCAGCACGTGCTTCTGGCACTTCTGAGAGGTGGTTCTGGCATGCCGGGCAGGTTATTCCGGAGTGTCCGGTAAGTGGTTCTGGTGTAGCCGGCAGTTCATTTTGGCGTGTCTGGCACATGGGTCCTGCGAGTCGAGCAGGTGGTTCCGGCGTGCTCGGCAGGTGGTCCAGGCATGTCCGGCAGGTGGTTCCAGTCTGTCCAGGACGTGGTTCCAGCGTGTCCGGCACGTGGTTCTCTTACGTCTGAGAGGTGGTTCCTGCATGCCTGGCAGGTTATTGCGGATTGTCTGCCAGGTGGTTCTCTCATAGCCAGCTGTTGATTTTGGCCTGTCAGGCAGGTGGTTCTGGTGAGTCCAGCAGGTGGCTCCGGCGTGCTCGGCAGGTGGTTCTGGCATGTCTGGCAGGTGGTTCCGGCGAGTTGAGCAGCTGGTTCCAGCCTGTCCGTCAGGTTAGGGTTAGGGATAGGGTTAGGGTTACGGTTAGGGTTAGGGTTTAGGGTTTGGGGTTAGGGGTTAGGGTTAGGGGTAGGGTTAGGGTTAGGGTTACGGTTGGGTTAGGGTTTAGGGTTAGGCTTAGGGTTAGGGGATAGGGTTAGGGTTAGGGTTTGGGGATAGGGTTAGGGTTAGGGTTAGGGTTAGGGCCCGGCAGGTGGTTCCGGCGAGCCGAGCAGGTGGCTCCGGCGCGCCCGGCAGGTGCTTCCGCTGCGCCCGGCAGGTGGTTCCGGCGAGGCGAGCAGGTGGCTCCGGCGCGCTCGGCAGGTGCTTCCGCTGGGCCCGGTTGGTGGTTCCGGCGAGGCGAGCAGGTGGCTCCGGCGCGCTCGGCAGGTGCTTCCGCTGCGCCCGTCAGGTGGTTCCGACGAGGCGAGCAGGTTGTTCCTGCGTGCTCGGCAGGTGGTTCAGTTGGGTCTGGCAGGTGGTTTCGGTCTGTTCGGGGTGTGGTTCCAGCATCTCAGGCACATGGTTCTGGCACGTCTGAGAGGTGGTTCCGGCTGGCCCAACAGGTGTTTCTGGAGTCTCCGCCAAGTGGTTCTGGCGTAGCTGGCAGGTGATGTTGGCGTGACTGGCAGGTGGTTCCAGCCAGCCCGGCAGGTGTTTCCGGAGTGTTCACCAACTGGCTGTGGCGTAGCCGGCAGGTGATTTTGGCGTGTCCGACAGGTGGTTCTGGCGAGTCGAGCAGGTGCTTCCGGCATGCTCGGCAGGTGCTTCCGGTGTCATTGGCATGTGGTTCTGGCATGTCTGAGAGGTGGTTCCGGCATGCCTGACAGGTGATTCCGGAGTGTTCGCCAAGCGGTTCTGGCATAGGCGGCAGGTGATTTTGCCATGTCCAGAATGTGGTTCCAGCGAGTCGAACATGTGGTTCTGGCGTGTCCGGCAGGTGTTTCCGGTCTGTCCAGCAGGTGGTTCTGGGGTGTCCGGCATGAGGTTCTGGCACGTCTGAGAGGTGTTTCCGGCCGGCCCGACATGCGTTTCCGGAGTGTCCGCCACGTAGTTCAGGCACGTCTGAGAGGTGGTTCCAGCATGCCCGGCAGGTTTTCCCGGAGAGTCCTCCAAGTGGTTCTGGCGTAGCCCGCAGGTGATTTTGGTGTGTCCGGCAGGTTGTTCCGTTCTGTCCGATAGGTTGTTCCGGCATGTCCAGCACGTGCTTCTGGCACTTCTGAGAGGTGGTTCTGGCATGCCGGGCAGGTTATTCCGGAGTGTCCGGTAAGTGGTTCTGGTGTAGCCGGCAGTTCATTTTGGCGTGTCTGGCACATGGGTCCTGCGAGTCGAGCAGGTGGTTCCGGCGTGCTCGGCAGGTGGTCCAGGCATGTCCGGCAGGTGGTTCCAGTCTGTCCAGGACGTGGTTCCAGCGTGTCCGGCACGTGGTTCTCTTACGTCTGAGAGGTGGTTCCTGCATGCCTGGCAGGTTATTGCGGATTGTCTGCCAGGTGGTTCTCTCATAGCCAGCTGTTGATTTTGGCCTGTCAGGCAGGTGGTTCTGGTGAGTCCAGCAGGTGGCTCCGGCGTGCTCGGCAGGTGGTTCTGGCATGTCTGGCAGGTGGTTCCGGCGAGTTGAGCAGCTGGTTCCAGCCTGTCCGTCAGGTTAGGGTTAGGGATAGGGTTAGGGTTACGGTTAGGGTTAGGGTTTAGGGTTTGGGGTTAGGGGTTAGGGTTAGGGGTAGGGTTAGGGTTAGGGTTACGGTTGGGTTAGGGTTTAGGGTTAGGCTTAGGGTTAGGGGTTAGGGTTAGGGTTAGGGTTTGGGGATAGGGTTAGGGTTAGGGTTAGGGTTAGGGCCCGGCAGGTGGTTCCGGCGAGCCGAGCAGGTGGCTCCGGCGCGCCCGGCAGGTGCTTCCGCTGCGCCCGGCAGGTGGTTCCGGCGAGGCGAGCAGGTGGCTCCGGCGCGCCGGGCAGGTGGTTCCGGCGAGGCGAGCAGCTGGCTCCGGCGCGCTCGGCAGGTGCTTCCGCTGGGCCCGGTTGGTGGTTCCGGCGAGGCGAGCAGGTGGCTCCGGCGCGCTCGGCAGGTGCTTCCGCTGCGCCCGGCAGGTGGTTCCGACGAGGCGAGCAGGTTGTTCCTGCGTGCTCGGCAGGTGGTTCAGTTGGGTCTGTCAGGTGGTTTCGGTCTGTTCGGGGTGTGGTTCCAGCATCTCAGGCACATGGTTCTGGCACGTCTGAGAGGTGGTTCCGGCTGGCCCAACAGGTGTTTCTGGAGTCTCCGCCAAGTGGTTCTGGCGTAGCTGGCAGGTGATGTTGGCGTGACTGGCAGGTGGTTCCAGCCAGCCCGGCAGGTGTTTCCGGAGTGTTCACCAACTGGCTGTGGCGTAGCCGGCAGGTGATTTTGGCGTGTCCGACAGGTGGTTCTGGCGAGTCGAGCAGGTGCTTCCGGCATGCTCGGCAGGTGCTTCCGGTGTCATTGGCATGTGGTTCTGGCATGTCTGAGAGGTGGTTCCGGCATGCCTGACAGGTGATTCCGGAGTGTTCGCCAAGCGGTTCTGGCATAGGCGGCAGGTGATTTTGCCATGTCCAGAATGTGGTTCCAGCGAGTCGAACATGTGGTTCCGGCGTGTCCGGCAGGTGTTTCCGGTCTGTCCAGCAGGTGGTTCTGGGGTGTCCGGCATGAGGTTCTGGCACGTCTGAGAGGTGGTTCCGGCCGGCCCGACATGCGTTTCCGGAGTGTCCGCCACGTAGTTCAGGCACGTCTGAGAGGTGGTTCCAGCATGCCCGGCAGGTTTTCCCGGAGAGTCCTCCAAGTGGTTCTGGCGTAGCCCGCAGGTGATTTTGGTGTGTCCGGCAGGTTGTTCCGTTCTGTCCGATAGGTTGTTCCGGCATGTCCAGCACGTGCTTCTGGCACTTCTGAGAGGTGGTTCTGGCATGCCGGGCAGGTTATTCCGGAGTGTCCGGTAAGTGGTTCTGGTGTAGCCGGCAGTTCATTTTGGCGTGTCTGGCACATGGGTCCTGCGAGTCGAGCAGGTGGTTCCGGCGTGCTCGGCAGGTGGTCCAGGCATGTCCGGCAGGTGGTTCCAGTCTGTCCAGGACGTGGTTCCAGCGTGTCCGGCACGTGGTTCTCTTACGTCTGAGAGGTGGTTCCTGCATGCCTGGCAGGTTATTGCGGATTGTCTGCCAGGTGGTTCTCTCATAGCCAGCTGTTGATTTTGGCCTGTCAGGCAGGTGGTTCTGGTGAGTCCAGCAGGTGGCTCCGGCGTGCTCGGCAGGTGGTTCTGGCATGTCTGGCAGGTGGTTCCGGCGAGTTGAGCAGCTGGTTCCAGCCTGTCCGTCAGGTTAGGGTTAGGGATAGGGTTAGGGTTACGGTTAGGGTTAGGGTTTAGGGTTTGGGGTTAGGGGTTAGGGTTAGGGGTAGGGTTAGGGTTAGGGTTACGGTTGGGTTAGGGTTTAGGGTTAGGCTTAGGGTTAGGGGATAGGGTTAGGGTTAGGGTTTGGGGATAGGGTTAGGGTTAGGGTTAGGGTTAGGGCCCGGCAGGTGGTTCCGGCGAGCCGAGCAGGTGGCTCCGGCGCGCCCGGCAGGTGCTTCCGCTGCGCCCGGCAGGTGGTTCCGGCGAGGCGAGCAGGTGGCTCCGGCGCGCCGGGCAGGTGGTTCCGGCGAGGCGAGCAGCTGGCTCCGGCGCGCTCGGCAGGTGCTTCCGCTGGGCCCGGTTGGTGGTTCCGGCGAGGCGAGCAGGTGGCTCCGGCGCGCTCGGCAGGTGCTTCCGCTGCGCCCGGCAGGTGGTTCCGACGAGGCGAGCAGGTTGTTCCTGCGTGCTCGGCAGGTGGTTCAGTTGGGTCTGTCAGGTGGTTTCGGTCTGTTCGGGGTGTGGTTCCAGCATCTCAGGCACATGGTTCTGGCACGTCTGAGAGGTGGTTTCGGCTGGCCCAACAGGTGTTTCTGGAGTCTCCGCCAAGTGGTTCTGGCGTAGCTGGCAGGTGATGTTGGCGTGACTGGCAGTTGGTTCCAGCCAGCCCGGCAGGTGTTTCCGGAGTGTTCACCAACTGGCTGTGGCGTAGCCGGCAGGTGATTTTGGCGTGTCCGACAGGTGGTTCTGGCGAGTCGAGCAGGTGCTTCCGGCATGCTCGGCAGGTGCTTCCGGTGTCATTGGCATGTGGTTCTGGCATGTCTGAGAGGTGGTTCCGGCATGCCTGACAGGTGATTCCGGAGTGTTCGCCAAGCGGTTCTGGCATAGGCGGCAGGTGATTTTGCCATGTCCAGAATGTGGTTCCAGCGAGTCGAACATGTGGTTCCGGCGTGTCCGGCAGGTGTTTCCGGTCTGTCCAGCAGGTGGTTCTGGGGTGTCCGGCATGAGGTTCTGGCACGTCTGAGAGGTGGTTCCGGCCGGCCCGACATGCGTTTCCGGAGTGTCCGCCACGTAGTTCAGGCACGTCTGAGAGGTGGTTCCAGCATGCCCGGCAGGTTTTCCCGGAGAGTCCTCCAAGTGGTTCTGGCGTAGCCCGCAGGTGATTTTGGTGTGTCCGGCAGGTTGTTCCGTTCTGTCCGATAGGTTGTTCCGGCATGTCCAGCACGTGCTTCTGGCACTTCTGAGAGGTGGTTCTGGCATGCCGGGCAGGTTATTCCGGAGTGTCCGGTAAGTGGTTCTGGTGTAGCCGGCAGTTCATTTTGGCGTGTCTGGCACATGGGTCCTGCGAGTCGAGCAGGTGGTTCCGGCGTGCTCGGCAGGTGGTCCAGGCATGTCCGGCAGGTGGTTCCAGTCTGTCCAGGACGTGGTTCCAGCGTGTCCGGCACGTGGTTCTCTTACGTCTGAGAGGTGGTTCCTGCATGCCTGGCAGGTTATTGCGGATTGTCTGCCAGGTGGTTCTCTCATAGCCAGCTGTTGATTTTGGCCTGTCAGGCAGGTGGT
The DNA here is from genome assembly GCF_041296235.1 of Equus asinus. NCBI lineage: Eukaryota > Metazoa > Chordata > Mammalia > Perissodactyla > Equidae > Equus > Equus asinus. Next base: position 1,024,242 of record NC_091798.1, on the reverse strand, counting down.
TCTGGTGAGTCCAGCAGGTGGCTCCGGCGTGCTCGGCAGGTGGTTCTGGCATGTCTGGCAGGTGGTTCCGGCGAGTTGAGCAGCTGGTTCCAGCCTGTCCGTCAGGTTAGGGTTAGGGATAGGGTTAGGGTTACGGTTAGGGTTAGGGTTTAGGGTTTGGGGTTAGGGGTTAGGGTTAGGGGTAGGGTTAGGGTTAGGGTTACGGTTGGGTTAGGGTTTAGGGTTAGGCTTAGGGTTAGGGGATAGGGTTAGGGTTAGGGTTTGGGGATAGGGTTAGGGTTAGGGTTAGGGTTAGGGCCCGGCAGGTGGTTCCGGCGAGCCGAGCAGGTGGCTCCGGCGCGCCCGGCAGGTGCTTCCGCTGCGCCCGGCAGGTGGTTCCGGCGAGGCGAGCAGGTGGCTCCGGCGCGCCGGGCAGGTGGTTCCGGCGAGGCGAGCAGGTGGCTCCGGCGCGCTCGGCAGGTGCTTCCGCTGGGCCCGGTTGGTGGTTCCGGCGAGGCGAGCAGGTGGCTCCGGCGCGCTCGGCAGGTGCTTCCGCTGCGCCCGGCAGGTGGTTCCGACGAGGCGAGCAGGTTGTTCCTGCGTGCTCGGCAGGTGGTTCAGTTGGGTCTGTCAGGTGGTTTCGGTCTGTTCGGGGTGTGGTTCCAGCATCTCAGGCACATGGTTCTGGCACGTCTGAGAGGTGGTTCCGGCTGGCCCAACAGGTGTTTCTGGAGTCTCCGCCAAGTGGTTCTGGCGTAGCTGGCAGGTGATGTTGGCGTGACTGGCAGTTGGTTCCAGCCAGCCCGGCAGGTGTTTCCGGAGTGTTCACCAACTGGCTGTGGCGTAGCCGGCAGGTGATTTTGGCGTGTCCGACAGGTGGTTCTGGCGAGTCGAGCAGGTGCTTCCGGCATGCTCGGCAGGTGCTTCCGGTGTCATTGGCATGTGGTTCTGGCATGTCTGAGAGGTGGTTCCGGCATGCCTGACAGGTGATTCCGGAGTGTTCGCCAAGCGGTTCTGGCATAGGCGGCAGGTGATTTTGCCATGTCCAGAATGTGGTTCCAGCGAGTCGAACATGTGGTTCCGGCGTGTCCGGCAGGTGTTTCCGGTCTGTCCAGCAGGTGGTTCTGGGGTGTCCGGCATGAGGTTCTGGCACGTCTGAGAGGTGTTTCCGGCCGGCCCGACATGCGTTTCCGGAGTGTCCGCCACGTAGTTCAGGCACGTCTGAGAGGTGGTTCCAGCATGCCCGGCAGGTTTTCCCGGAGAGTCCTCCAAGTGGTTCTGGCGTAGCCCGCAGGTGATTTTGGTGTGTCCGGCAGGTTGTTCCGTTCTGTCCGATAGGTTGTTCCGGCATGTCCAGCACGTGCTTCTGGCACTTCTGAGAGGTGGTTCTGGCATGCCGGGCAGGTTATTCCGGAGTGTCCGGTAAGTGGTTCTGGTGTAGCCGGCAGTTCATTTTGGCGTGTCTGGCACATGGGTCCTGCGAGTCGAGCAGGTGGTTCCGGCGTGCTCGGCAGGTGGTCCAGGCATGTCCGGCAGGTGGTTCCAGTCTGTCCAGGACGTGGTTCCAGCGTGTCCGGCACGTGGTTCTCTTACGTCTGAGAGGTGGTTCCTGCATGCCTGGCAGGTTATTGCGGATTGTCTGCCAGGTGGTTCTCTCATAGCCAGCTGTTGATTTTGGCCTGTCAGGCAGGTGGTTCTGGTGAGTCCAGCAGGTGGCTCCGGCGTGCTCGGCAGGTGGTTCTGGCATGTCTGGCAGGTGGTTCCGGCGAGTTGAGCAGCTGGTTCCAGCCTGTCCGTCAGGTTAGGGTTAGGGATAGGGTTAGGGTTACGGTTAGGGTTAGGGTTTAGGGTTTGGGGTTAGGGGTTAGGGTTAGGGGTAGGGTTAGGGTTAGGGTTACGGTTGGGTTAGGGTTTAGGGTTAGGCTTAGGGTTAGGGGTTAGGGTTAGGGTTAGGGTTTGGGGATAGGGTTAGGGTTAGGGTTAGGGTTAGGGCCCGGCAGGTGGTTCCGGCGAGCCGAGCAGGTGGCTCCGGCGCGCCCGGCAGGTGCTTCCGCTGCGCCCGGCAGGTGGTTCCGGCGAGGCGAGCAGGTGGCTCCGGCGCGCCGGGCAGGTGGTTCCGGCGAGGCGAGCAGCTGGCTCCGGCGCGCTCGGCAGGTGCTTCCGCTGGGCCCGGTTGGTGGTTCCGGCGAGGCGAGCAGGTGGCTCCGGCGCGCTCGGCAGGTGCTTCCGCTGCGCCCGGCAGGTGGTTCCGACGAGGCGAGCAGGTTGTTCCTGCGTGCTCGGCAGGTGGTTCAGTTGGGTCTGTCAGGTGGTTTCGGTCTGTTCGGGGTGTGGTTCCAGCATCTCAGGCACATGGTTCTGGCACGTCTGAGAGGTGGTTCCGGCTGGCCCAACAGGTGTTTCTGGAGTCTCCGCCAAGTGGTTCTGGCGTAGCTGGCAGGTGATGTTGGCGTGACTGGCAGGTGGTTCCAGCCAGCCCGGCAGGTGTTTCCGGAGTGTTCACCAACTGGCTGTGGCGTAGCCGGCAGGTGATTTTGGCGTGTCCGACAGGTGGTTCTGGCGAGTCGAGCAGGTGCTTCCGGCATGCTCGGCAGGTGCTTCCGGTGTCATTGGCATGTGGTTCTGGCATGTCTGAGAGGTGGTTCCGGCATGCCTGACAGGTGATTCCGGAGTGTTCGCCAAGCGGTTCTGGCATAGGCGGCAGGTGATTTTGCCATGTCCAGAATGTGGTTCCAGCGAGTCGAACATGTGGTTCCGGCGTGTCCGGCAGGTGTTTCCGGTCTGTCCAGCAGGTGGTTCTGGGGTGTCCGGCATGAGGTTCTGGCACGTCTGAGAGGTGTTTCCGGCCGGCCCGACATGCGTTTCCGGAGTGTCCGCCACGTAGTTCAGGCACGTCTGAGAGGTGGTTCCAGCATGCCCGGCAGGTTTTCCCGGAGAGTCCTCCAAGTGGTTCTGGCGTAGCCCGCAGTTGATTTTGGTGTGTCCGGCAGGTTGTTCCGTTCTGTCCGATAGGTTGTTCCGGCATGTCCAGCACGTGCTTCTGGCACTTCTGAGAGGTGGTTCTGGCATGCCGGGCAGGTTATTCCGGAGTGTCCGGTAAGTGGTTCTGGTGTAGCCGGCAGTTCATTTTGGCGTGTCTGGCACATGGGTCCTGCGAGTCGAGCAGGTGGTTCCGGCGTGCTCGGCAGGTGGTCCAGGCATGTCCGGCAGGTGGTTCCAGTCTGTCCAGGACGTGGTTCCAGCGTGTCCGGCACGTGGTTCTCTTACGTCTGAGAGGTGGTTCCTGCATGCCTGGCAGGTTATTGCGGATTGTCTGCCAGGTGGTTCTCTCATAGCCAGCTGTTGATTTTGGCCTGTCAGGCAGGTGGTTCTGGTGAGTCCAGCAGGTGGCTCCGGCGTGCTCGGCAGGTGGTTCTGGCATGTCTGGCAGGTGGTTCCGGCGAGTTGAGCAGCTGGTTCCAGCCTGTCCGTCAGGTTAGGGTTAGGGATAGGGTTAGGGTTACGGTTAGGGTTAGGGTTTAGGGTTTGGGGTTAGGGGTTAGGGTTAGGGGTAGGGTTAGGGTTAGGGTTACGGTTGGGTTAGGGTTTAGGGTTAGGCTTAGGGTTAGGGGTTAGGGTTAGGGTTAGGGTTTGGGGATAGGGTTAGGGTTAGGGTTAGGGTTAGGGCCCGGCAGGTGGTTCCGGCGAGCCGAGCAGGTGGCTCCGGCGCGCCCGGCAGGTGCTTCCGCTGCGCCCGGCAGGTGGTTCCGGCGAGGCGAGCAGGTGGCTCCGGCGCGCCGGGCAGGTGGTTCCGGCGAGGCGAGCAGCTGGTTCCGGCGCGCTCGGCAGGTGCTTCCGCTGGGCCCGGTTGGTGGTTCCGGCGAGGCGAGCAGGTGGCTCCGGCGCGCTCGGCAGGTGCTTCCGCTGCGCCCGGCAGGTGGTTCCGACGAGGCGAGCAGGTTGTTTCTGCGTGCTCGGCAGGTGGTTCAGTTGGGTCTGTCAGGTGGTTTCGGTCTGTTCGGGGTGTGGTTCCAGCATCTCAGGCACATGGTTCTGGCACGTCTGAGAGGTGGTTCCGGCTGGCCCAACAGGTGTTTCTGGAGTCTCCGCCAAGTGGTTCTGGCGTAGCTGGCAGGTGATGTTGGCGTGACTGGCAGGTGGTTCCAGCCAGCCCGGCAGGTGTTTCCGGAGTGTTCACCAACTGGCTGTGGCGTAGCCGGCAGGTGATTTTGGCGTGTCCGACAGGTGGTTCTGGCGAGTCGAGCAGGTGCTTCCGGCATGCTCGGCAGGTGCTTCCGGTGTCATTGGCATGTGGTTCTGGCATGTCTGAGAGGTGGTTCCGGCATGCCTGACAGGTGATTCCGGAGTGTTCGCCAAGCGGTTCTGGCATAGGCGGCAGGTGATTTTGCCATGTCCAGAATGTGGTTCCAGCGAGTCGAACATGTGGTTCCGGCGTGTCCGGCAGGTGTTTCCGGTCTGTCCAGCAGGTGGTTCTGGGGTGTCCGGCATGAGGTTCTGGCACGTCTGAGAGGTGTTTCCGGCCGGCCCGACATGCGTTTCCGGAGTGTCCGCCACGTAGTTCAGGCACGTCTGAGAGGTGGTTCCAGCATGCCCGGCAGGTTTTCCCGGAGAGTCCTCCAAGTGGTTCTGGCGTAGCCCGCAGGTGATTTTGGTGTGTCCGGCAGGTTGTTCCGTTCTGTCCGATAGGTTGTTCCGGCATGTCCAGCACGTGCTTCTGGCACTTCTGAGAGGTGGTTCTGGCATGCCGGGCAGGTTATTCCGGAGTGTCCGGTAAGTGGTTCTGGTGTAGCCGGCAGTTCATTTTGGCGTGTCTGGCACATGGGTCCTGCGAGTCGAGCAGGTGGTTCCGGCGTGCTCGGCAGGTGGTCCAGGCATGTCCGGCAGGTGGTTCCAGTCTGTCCAGGACGTGGTTCCAGCGTGTCCGGCACGTGGTTCTCTTACGTCTGAGAGGTGGTTCCTGCATGCCTGGCAGGTTATTGCGGATTGTCTGCCAGGTGGTTCTCTCATAGCCAGCTGTTGATTTTGGCCTGTCAGGCAGGTGGTTCTGGTGAGTCCAGCAGGTGGCTCCGGCGTGCTCGGCAGGTGGTTCTGGCATGTCTGGCAGGTGGTTCCGGCGAGTTGAGCAGCTGGTTCCAGCCTGTCCGTCAGGTTAGGGTTAGGGATAGGGTTAGGGTTACGGTTAGGGTTAGGGTTTAGGGTTTGGGGTTAGGGGTTAGGGTTAGGGGTAGGGTTAGGGTTAGGGTTACGGTTGGGTTAGGGTTTAGGGTTAGGCTTAGGGTTAGGGGTTAGGGTTAGGGTTAGGGTTTGGGGATAGGGTTAGGGTTAGGGTTAGGGTTAGGGCCCGGCAGGTGGTTCCGGCGAGCCGAGCAGGTGGCTCCGGCGCGCCCGGCAGGTGCTTCCGCTGCGCCCGGCAGGTGGTTCCGGCGAGGCGAGCAGGTGGCTCCGGCGCGCCGGGCAGGTGGTTCCGGCGAGGCGAGCAGCTGGCTCCGGCGCGCTCGGCAGGTGCTTCCGCTGGGCCCGGTTGGTGGTTCCGGCGAGGCGAGCAGGTGGCTCCGGCGCGCTCGGCAGGTGCTTCCGCTGCGCCCGGCAGGTGGTTCCGACGAGGCGAGCAGGTTGTTCCTGCGTGCTCGGCAGGTGGTTCAGTTGGGTCTGTCAGGTGGTTTCGGTCTGTTCGGGGTGTGGTTCCAGCATCTCAGGCACATGGTTCTGGCACGTCTGAGAGGTGGTTCCGGCTGGCCCAACAGGTGTTTCTGGAGTCTCCGCCAAGTGGTTCTGGCGTAGCTGGCAGGTGATGTTGGCGTGACTGGCAGGTGGTTCCAGCCAGCCCGGCAGGTGTTTCCGGAGTGTTCACCAACTGGCTGTGGCGTAGCCGGCAGGTGATTTTGGCGTGTCCGACAGGTGGTTCTGGCGAGTCGAGCAGGTGCTTCCGGCATGCTCGGCAGGTGCTTCCGGTGTCATTGGCATGTGGTTCTGGCATGTCTGAGAGGTGGTTCCGGCATGCCTGACAGGTGATTCCGGAGTGTTCGCCAAGCGGTTCTGGCATAGGCGGCAGGTGATTTTGCCATGTCCAGAATGTGGTTCCAGCGAGTCGAACATGTGGTTCCGGCGTGTCCGGCAGGTGTTTCCGGTCTGTCCAGCAGGTGGTTCTGGGGTGTCCGGCATGAGGTTCTGGCACGTCTGAGAGGTGTTTCCGGCCGGCCCGACATGCGTTTCCGGAGTGTCCGCCACGTAGTTCAGGCACGTCTGAGAGGTGGTTCCAGCATGCCCGGCAGGTTTTCCCGGAGAGTCCTCCAAGTGGTTCTGGCGTAGCCCGCAGGTGATTTTGGTGTGTCCGGCAGGTTGTTCCGTTCTGTCCGATAGGTTGTTCCGGCATGTCCAGCACGTGCTTCTGGCACTTCTGAGAGGTGGTTCTGGCATGCCGGGCAGGTTATTCCGGAGTGTCCGGTAAGTGGTTCTGGTGTAGCCGGCAGTTCATTTTGGCGTGTCTGGCACATGGGTCCTGCGAGTCGAGCAGGTGGTTCCGGCGTGCTCGGCAGGTGGTCCAGGCATGTCCGGCAGGTGGTTCCAGTCTGTCCAGGACGTGGTTCCAGCGTGTCCGGCACGTGGTTCTCTTACGTCTGAGAGGTGGTTCCTGCATGCCTGGCAGGTTATTGCGGATTGTCTGCCAGGTGGTTCTCTCATAGCCAGCTGTTGATTTTGGCCTGTCAGGCAGGTGGTTCTGGTGAGTCCAGCAGGTGGCTCCGGCGTGCTCGGCAGGTGGTTCTGGCATGTCTGGCAGGTGGTTCCGGCGAGTTGAGCAGCTGGTTCCAGCCTGTCCGTCAGGTTAGGGTTAGGGATAGGGTTAGGGTTACGGTTAGGGTTAGGGTTTAGGGTTTGGGGTTAGGGGTTAGGGTTAGGGGTAGGGTTAGGGTTAGGGTTACGGTTGGGTTAGGGTTTAGGGTTAGGCTTAGGGTTAGGGGTTAGGGTTAGGGTTAGGGTTTGGGGATAGGGTTAGGGTTAGGGTTAGGGTTAGGGCCCGGCAGGTGGTTCCGGCGAGCCGAGCAGGTGGCTCCGGCGCGCCCGGCAGGTGCTTCCGCTGCGCCCGGCAGGTGGTTCCGGCGAGGCGAGCAGGTGGCTCCGGCGCGCCGGGCAGGTGGTTCCGGCGAGGCGAGCAGCTGGCTCCGGCGCGCTCAGCAGGTGCTTCCGCTGGGCCCGGTTGGTGGTTCCGGCGAGGCGAGCAGGTGGCTCCGGCGCGCTCGGCAGGTGCTTCCGCTGCGCCCGGCAGGTGGTTCCGACGAGGCGAGCAGGTTGTTCCTGCGTGCTCGGCAGGTGGTTCAGTTGGGTCTGTCAGGTGGTTTCGGTCTGTTCGGGGTGTGGTTCCAGCATCTCAGGCACATGGTTCTGGCACGTCTGAGAGGTGGTTCCGGCTGGCCCAACAGGTGTTTCTGGAGTCTCCGCCAAGTGGTTCTGGCGTAGCTGGCAGGTGATGTTGGCGTGACTGGCAGGTGGTTCCAGCCAGCCCGGCAGGTGTTTCCGGAGTGTTCACCAACTGGCTGTGGCGTAGCCGGCAGGTGATTTTGGCGTGTCCGACAGGTGGTTCTGGCGAGTCGAGCAGGTGCTTCCGGCATGCTCGGCAGGTGCTTCCGGTGTCATTGGCATGTGGTTCTGGCATGTCTGAGAGGTGGTTCCGGCATGCCTGACAGGTGATTCCGGAGTGTTCGCCAAGCGGTTCTGGCATAGGCGGCAGGTGATTTTGCCATGTCCAGAATGTGGTTCCAGCGAGTCGAACATGTGGTTCCGGCGTGTCCGGCAGGTGTTTCCGGTCTGTCCAGCAGGTGGTTCTGGGGTGTCCGGCATGAGGTTCTGGCACGTCTGAGAGGTGTTTCCGGCCGGCCCGACATGCGTTTCCGGAGTGTCCGCCACGTAGTTCAGGCACGTCTGAGAGGTGGTTCCAGCATGCCCGGCAGGTTTTCCCGGAGAGTCCTCCAAGTGGTTCTGGCGTAGCCCGCAGGTGATTTTGGTGTGTCCGGCAGGTTGTTCCGTTCTGTCCGATAGGTTGTTCCGGCATGTCCAGCACGTGCTTCTGGCACTTCTGAGAGGTGGTTCTGGCATGCCGGGCAGGTTATTCCGGAGTGTCCGGTAAGTGGTTCTGGTGTAGCCGGCAGTTCATTTTGGCGTGTCTGGCACATGGGTCCTGCGAGTCGAGCAGGTGGTTCCGGCGTGCTCGGCAGGTGGTCCAGGCATGTCCGGCAGGTGGTTCCAGTCTGTCCAGGACGTGGTTCCAGCGTGTCCGGCACGTGGTTCTCTTACGTCTGAGAGGTGGTTCCTGCATGCCTGGCAGGTTATTGCGGATTGTCTGCCAGGTGGTTCTCTCATAGCCAGCTGTTGATTTTGGCCTGTCAGGCAGGTGGTTCTGGTGAGTCCAGCAGGTGGCTCCGGCGTGCTCGGCAGGTGGTTCTGGCATGTCTGGCAGGTGGTTCCGGCGAGTTGAGCAGCTGGTTCCAGCCTGTCCGTCAGGTTAGGGTTAGGGATAGGGTTAGGGTTACGGTTAGGGTTAGGGTTTAGGGTTTGGGGTTAGGGGTTAGGGTTAGGGGTAGGGTTAGGGTTAGGGTTACGGTTGGGTTAGGGTTTAGGGTTAGGCTTAGGGTTAGGGGATAGGGTTAGGGTTAGGGTTTGGGGATAGGGTTAGGGTTAGGGTTAGGGTTAGGGCCCGGCAGGTGGTTCCGGCAAGCCGAGCAGGTGGCTCCGGCGCGCCCGGCAGGTGCTTCCGCTGCGCCCGGCAGGTGGTTCCGGCGAGGCGAGCAGGTGGCTCCGGCGCGCTCGGCAGGTGCTTCCGCTGGGCCCGGTTGGTGGTTCCGGCGAGGCGAGCAGGTGGCTCCGGCGCGCTCGGCAGGTGCTTCCGCTGCGCCCGGCAGGTGGTTCCGACGAGGCGAGCAGGTTGTTCCTGCGTGCTCGGCAGGTGGTTCAGTTGGGTCTGGCAGGTGGTTTCGGTCTGTTCGGGGTGTGGTTCCAGCATCTCAGGCACATGGTTCTGGCACGTCTGAGAGGTGGTTCCGGCTGGCCCAACAGGTGTTTCTGGAGTCTCCGCCAAGTGGTTCTGGCGTAGCTGGCAGGTGATGTTGGCGTGACTGGCAGGTGGTTCCAGCCAGCCCGGCAGGTGTTTCCGGAGTGTTCACCAACTGGCTGTGGCGTAGCCGGCAGGTGATTTTGGCGTGTCCGACAGGTGGTTCTGGCGAGTCGAGCAGGTGCTTCCGGCATGCTCGGCAGGTGCTTCCGGTGTCATTGGCATGTGGTTCTGGCATGTCTGAGAGGTGGTTCCGGCATGCCTGACAGGTGATTCCGGAGTGTTCGCCAAGCGGTTCTGGCATAGGCGGCAGGTGATTTTGCCATGTCCAGAATGTGGTTCCAGCGAGTCGAACATGTGGTTCCGGCGTGTCCGGCAGGTGTTTCCGGTCTGTCCAGCAGGTGGTTCTGGGGTGTCCGGCATGAGGTTCTGGCACGTCTGAGAGGTGTTTCCGGCCGGCCCGACATGCGTTTCCGGAGTGTCCGCCACGTAGTTCAGGCACGTCTGAGAGGTGGTTCCAGCATGCCCGGCAGGTTTTCCCGGAGAGTCCTCCAAGTGGTTCTGGCGTAGCCCGCAGGTGATTTTGGTGTGTCCGGCAGGTTGTTCCGTTCTGTCCGATAGGTTGTTCCGGCATGTCCAGCACGTGCTTCTGGCACTTCTGAGAGGTGGTTCTGGCATGCCGGGCAGGTTATTCCGGAGTGTCCGGTAAGTGGTTCTGGTGTAGCCGGCAGTTCATTTTGGCGTGTCTGGCACATGGGTCCTGCGAGTCGAGCAGGTGGTTCCGGCGTGCTCGGCAGGTGGTCCAGGCATGTCCGGCAGGTGGTTCCAGTCTGTCCAGGACGTGGTTCCAGCGTGTCCGGCACGTGGTTCTCTTACGTCTGAGAGGTGGTTCCTGCATGCCTGGCAGGTTATTGCGGATTGTCTGCCAGGTGGTTCTCTCATAGCCAGCTGTTGATTTTGGCCTGTCAGGCAGGTGGTTCTGGTGAGTCCAGCAGGTGGCTCCGGCGTGCTCGGCAGGTGGTTCTGGCATGTCTGGCAGGTGGTTCCGGCGAGTTGAGCAGCTGGTTCCAGCCTGTCCGTCAGGTTAGGGTTAGGGATAGGGTTAGGGTTACGGTTAGGGTTAGGGTTTAGGGTTTGGGGTTAGGGGTTAGGGTTAGGGGTAGGGTTAGGGTTAGGGTTACGGTTGGGATAGGGTTTAGGGTTAGGCTTAGGGTTAGGGGATAGGGTTAGGGTTAGGGTTTGGGGATAGGGTTAGGGTTAGGGTTAGGGTTAGGGCCCGGCAGGTGGCTCCGGCGCGCCCGGCAGGTGCTTCCGCTGCGCCCGGCAGGTGGTTCCGGCGAGGCGAGCAGGTGGCTCCGGCGCGCCGGGCAGGTGGTTGCGGCGAGGCGAGCAGCTGGCTCCGGCGCGCTCGGCAGGTGCTTCTGCTGGGCCCGGTTGGTGGTTCCGGCGAGGCGAGCAGGTGGCTCCGGCGCGCTCGGCAGGTGCTTCCGCTGCGCCCGGCAGGTGGTTCCGACGAGGCGAGCAGGTTGTTCCTGCGTGCTCGGCAGGTGGTTCAGTTGGGTCTGGCAGGTGGTTTCGGTCTGTTCGGGGTGTGGTTCCAGCATCTCAGGCACATGGTTCTGGCACGTCTGAGAGGTGGTTCCGGCTGGCCCAACAGGTGTTTCTGGAGTCTCCGCCAAGTGGTTCTGGCGTAGCTGGCAGGTGATGTTGGCGTGACTGGCAGTTGGTTCCAGCCAGCCCGGCAGGTGTTTCCGGAGTGTTCACCAACTGGCTGTGGCGTAGCCGGCAGGTGATTTTGGCGTGTCCGACAGGTGGTTCTGGCGAGTCGAGCAGGTGCTTCCGGCATGCTCGGCAGGTGCTTCCGGTGTCATTGGCATGTGGTTCTGGCATGTCTGAGAGGTGGTTCCGGCATGCCTGACAGGTGATTCCGGAGTGTTCGCCAAGCGGTTCTGGCATAGGCGGCAGGTGATTTTGCCATGTCCAGAATGTGGTTCCAGCGAGTCGAACATGTGGTTCCGGCGTGTCCGGCAGGTGTTTCCGGTCTGTCCAGCAGGTGGTTCTGGGGTGTCCGGCATGAGGTTCTGGCACGTCTGAGAGGTGTTTCCGGCCGGCCCGACATGCGTTTCCGGAGTGTCCGCCACGTAGTTCAGGCACGTCTGAGAGGTGGTTCCAGCATGCCCGGCAGGTTTTCCCGGAGAGTCCTCCAAGTGGTTCTGGCGTAGCCCGCAGGTGATTTTGGTGTGTCCGGCAGGTTGTTCCGTTCTGTCCGATAGGTTGTTCCGGCATGTCCAGCACGTGCTTCTGGCACTTCTGAGAGGTGGTTCTGGCATGCCGGGCAGGTTATTCCGGAGTGTCCGGTAAGTGGTTCTGGTGTAGCCGGCAGTTCATTTTGGCGTGTCTGGCACATGGGTCCTGCGAGTCGAGCAGGTGGTTCCGGCGTGCTCGGCAGGTGGTCCAGGCATGTCCGGCAGGTGGTTCCAGTCTGTCCAGGACGTGGTTCCAGCGTGTCCGGCACGTGGTTCTCTTACGTCTGAGAGGTGGTTCCTGCATGCCTGGCAGGTTATTGCGGATTGTCTGCCAGGTGGTTCTCTCATAGCCAGCTGTTGATTTTGGCCTGTCAGGCAGGTGGTTCTGGTGAGTCCAGCAGGTGGCTCCGGCGTGCTCGGCAGGTGGTTCTGGCATGTCTGGCAGGTGGTTCCGGCGAGTTGAGCAGCTGGTTCCAGCCTGTCCGTCAGGTTAGGGTTAGGGATAGGGTTAGGGTTACGGTTAGGGTTAGGGTTTAGGGTTTGGGGTTAGGGGTTAGGGTTAGGGGTAGGGTTAGGGTTAGGGTTACGGTTGGGTTAGGGTTTAGGGTTAGGCTTAGGGTTAGGGGTTAGGGTTAGGGTTAGGGTTTGGGGATAGGGTTAGGGTTAGGGTTAGGGTTAGGGCCCGGCAGGTGGTTCCGGCGAGCCGAGCAGGTGGCTCCGGCGCGCCCGGCAGGTGCTTCCGCTGCGCCCGGCAGGTGGTTCCGGCGAGGCGAGCAGGTGGCTCCGGCGCGCCGGGCAGGTGGTTCCGGCGAGGCGAGCAGCTGGCTCCGGCGCGCTCGGCAGGTGCTTCCGCTGGGCCCGGTTGGTGGTTCCGGCGAGGCGAGCAGGTGGCTCCGGCGCGCTCGGCAGGTGCTTCCGCTGCGCCCGGCAGGTGGTTCCGACGAGGCGAGCAGGTTGTTCCTGCGTGCTCGGCAGGTGGTTAAGTTGGGTCTGTCAGGTGGTTTCGGTCTGTTCGGGGTGTGGTTCCAGCATCTCAGGCACATGGTTCTGGCACGTCTGAGAGGTGGTTCCGGCTGGCCCAACAGGTGTTTCTGGAGTCTCCGCCAAGTGGTTCTGGCGTAGCTGGCAGGTGATGTTGGCGTGACTGGCAGGTGGTTCCAGCCAGCCCGGCAGGTGTTTCCGGAGTGTTCACCAACTGGCTGTGGCGTAGCCGGCAGGTGATTTTGGCGTGTCCGACAGGTGGTTCTGGCGAGTCGAGCAGGTGCTTCCGGCATGCTCGGCAGGTGCTTCCGGTGTCATTGGCATGTGGTTCTGGCATGTCTGAGAGGTGGTTCCGGCATGCCTGACAGGTGATTCCGGAGTGTTCGCCAAGCGGTTCTGGCATAGGCGGCAGGTGATTTTGCCATGTCCAGAATGTGGTTCCAGCGAGTCGAACATGTGGTTCCGGCGTGTCCGGCAGGTGTTTCCGGTCTGTCCAGCAGGTGGTTCTGGGGTGTCCGGCATGAGGTTCTGGCACGTCTGAGAGGTGGTTCCGGCCGGCCCGACATGCGTTTCCGGAGTGTCCGCCACGTAGTTCAGGCACGTCTGAGAGGTGGTTCCAGCATGCCCGGCAGGTTTTCCCGGAGAGTCCTCCAAGTGGTTCTGGCGTAGCCCGCAGGTGATTTTGGTGTGTCCGGCAGGTTGTTCCGTTCTGTCCGATAGGTTGTTCCGGCATGTCCAGCACGTGCTTCTGGCACTTCTGAGAGGTGGTTCTGGCATGCCGGGCAGGTTATTCCGGAGTGTCCGGTAAGTGGTTCTGGTGTAGCCGGCAGTTCATTTTGGCGTGTCTGGCACATGGGTCCTGCGAGTCGAGCAGGTGGTTCCGGCGTGCTCGGCAGGTGGTCCAGGCATGTCCGGCAGGTGGTTCCAGTCTGTCCAGGACGTGGTTCCAGCGTGTCCGGCACGTGGTTCTCTTACGTCTGAGAGGTGGTTCCTGCATGCCTGGCAGGTTATTGCGGATTGTCTGCCAGGTGGTTCTCTCATAGCCAGCTGTTGATTTTGGCCTGTCAGGCAGGTGGTTCTGGTGAGTCCAGCAGGTGGCTCCGGCGTGCTCGGCAGGTGGTTCTGGCATGTCTGGCAGGTGGTTCCGGCGAGTTGAGCAGCTGGTTCCAGCCTGTCCGTCAGGTTAGGGTTAGGGATAGGGTTAGGGTTACGGTTAGGGTTAGGGTTTAGGGTTTGGGGTTAGGGGTTAGGGTTAGGGGTAGGGTTAGGGTTAGGGTTACGGTTGGGTTAGGGTTTAGGGTTAGGCTTAGGGTTAGGGGATAGGGTTAGGGTTAGGGTTTGGGGATAGGGTTAGGGTTAGGGTTAGGGTTAGGGCCCGGCAGGTGGTTCCGGCGAGCCGAGCAGGTGGCTCCGGCGCGCCCGGCAGGTGCTTCCGCTGCGCCCGGCAGGTGGTTCCGGCGAGGCGAGCAGGTGGCTCCGGCGCGCCGGGCAGGTGGTTCCGGCGAGGCGAGCAGCTGGCTCCGGCGCGCTCGGCAGGTGCTTCCGCTGGGCCCGGTTGGTGGTTCCGGCGAGGCGAGCAGGTGGCTCCGGCGCGCTCGGCAGGTGCTTCCGCTGCGCCCGGCAGGTGGTTCCGACGAGGCGAGCAGGTTGTTCCTGCGTGCTCGGCAGGTGGTTCAGTTGGGTCTGTCAGGTGGTTTCGGTCTGTTCGGGGTGTGGTTCCAGCATCTCAGGCACATGGTTCTGGCACGTCTGAGAGGTGGTTCCGGCTGGCCCAACAGGTGTTTCTGGAGTCTCCGCCAAGTGGTTCTGGCGTAGCTGGCAGGTGATGTTGGCGTGACTGGCAGTTGGTTCCAGCCAGCCCGGCAGGTGTTTCCGGAGTGTTCACCAACTGGCTGTGGCGTAGCCGGCAGGTGATTTTGGCGTGTCCGACAGGTGGTTCTGGCGAGTCGAGCAGGTGCTTCCGGCATGCTCGGCAGGTGCTTCCGGTGTCATTGGCATGTGGTTCTGGCATGTCTGAGAGGTGGTTCCGGCATGCCTGACAGGTGATTCCGGAGTGTTCGCCAAGCGGTTCTGGCATAGGCGGCAGGTGATTTTGCCATGTCCAGAATGTGGTTCCAGCGAGTCGAACATGTGGTTCCGGCGTGTCCGGCAGGTGTTTCCGGTCTGTCCAGCAGGTGGTTCTGGGGTGTCCGGCATGAGGTTCTGGCACGTCTGAGAGGTGTTTCCGGCCGGCCCGACATGCGTTTCCGGAGTGTCCGCCACGTAGTTCAGGCACGTCTGAGAGGTGGTTCCAGCATGCCCGGCAGGTTTTCCCGGAGAGTCCTCCAAGTGGTTCTGGCGTAGCCCGCAGGTGATTTTGGTGTGTCCGGCAGGTTGTTCCGTTCTGTCCGATAGGTTGTTCCGGCATGTCCAGCACGTGCTTCTGGCACTTCTGAGAGGTGGTTCTGGCATGCCGGGCAGGTTATTCCGGAGTGTCCGGTAAGTGGTTCTGGTGTAGCCGGCAGTTCATTTTGGCGTGTCTGGCACATGGGTCCTGCGAGTCGAGCAGGTGGTTCCGGCGTGCTCGGCAGGTGGTCCAGGCATGTCCGGCAGGTGGTTCCAGTCTGTCCAGGACGTGGTTCCAGCGTGTCCGGCACGTGGTTCTCTTACGTCTGAGAGGTGGTTCCTGCATGCCTGGCAGGTTATTGCGGATTGTCTGCCAGGTGGTTCTCTCATAGCCAGCTGTTGATTTTGGCCTGTCAGGCAGGTGGTTCTGGTGAGTCCAGCAGGTGGCTCCGGCGTGCTCGGCAGGTGGTTCTGGCATGTCTGGCAGGTGGTTCCGGCGAGTTGAGCAGCTGGTTCCAGCCTGTCCGTCAGGTTAGGGTTAGGGATAGGGTTAGGGTTACGGTTAGGGTTAGGGTTTAGGGTTTGGGGTTAGGGGTTAGGGTTAGGGGTAGGGTTAGGGTTAGGGTTACGGTTGGGTTAGGGTTTAGGGTTAGGCTTAGGGTTAGGGGTTAGGGTTAGGGTTAGGGTTTGGGGATAGGGTTAGGGTTAGGGTTAGGGTTAGGGCCCGGCAGGTGGTTCCGGCGAGCCGAGCAGGTGGCTCCGGCGCGCCCGGCAGGTGCTTCCGCTGCGCCCGGCAGGTGGTTCCGGCGAGGCGAGCAGGTGGCTCCGGCGCGCCGGGCAGGTGGTTCCGGCGAGGCGAGCAGCTGGCTCCGGCGCGCTCGGCAGGTGCTTCCGCTGGGCCCGGTTGGTGGTTCCGGCGAGGCGAGCAGGTGGCTCCGGCGCGCTCGGCAGGTGCTTCCGCTGCGCCCGGCAGGTGGTTCCGACGAGGCGAGCAGGTTGTTCCTGCGTGCTCGGCAGGTGGTTCAGTTGGGTCTGTCAGGTGGTTTCGGTCTGTTCGGGGTGTGGTTCCAGCATCTCAGGCACATGGTTCTGGCACGTCTGAGAGGTGGTTCCGGCTGGCCCAACAGGTGTTTCTGGAGTCTCCGCCAAGTGGTTCTGGCGTAGCTGGCAGGTGATGTTGGCGTGACTGGCAGTTGGTTCCAGCCAGCCCGGCAGGTGTTTCCGGAGTGTTCACCAACTGGCTGTGGCGTAGCCGGCAGGTGATTTTGGCGTGTCCGACAGGTGGTTCTGGCGAGTCGAGCAGGTGCTTCCGGCATGCTCGGCAGGTGCTTCCGGTGTCATTGGCATGTGGTTCTGGCATGTCTGAGAGGTGGTTCCGGCATGCCTGACAGGTGATTCCGGAGTGTTCGCCAAGCGGTTCTGGCATAGGCGGCAGGTGATTTTGCCATGTCCAGAATGTGGTTCCAGCGAGTCGAACATGTGGTTCCGGCGTGTCCGGCAGGTGTTTCCGGTCTGTCCAGCAGGTGGTTCTGGGGTGTCCGGCATGAGGTTCTGGCACGTCTGAGAGGTGTTTCCGGCCGGCCCGACATGCGTTTCCGGAGTGTCCGCCACGTAGTTCAGGCACGTCTGAGAGGTGGTTCCAGCATGCCCGGCAGGTTTTCCCGGAGAGTCCTCCAAGTGGTTCTGGCGTAGCCCGCAGGTGATTTTGGTGTGTCCGGCAGGTTGTTCCGTTCTGTCCGATAGGTTGTTCCGGCATGTCCAGCACGTGCTTCTGGCACTTCTGAGAGGTGGTTCTGGCATGCCGGGCAGGTTATTCCGGAGTGTCCGGTAAGTGGTTCTGGTGTAGCCGGCAGTTCATTTTGGCGTGTCTGGCACATGGGTCCTGCGAGTCGAGCAGGTGGTTCCGGCGTGCTCGGCAGGTGGTCCAGGCATGTCCGGCAGGTGGTTCCAGTCTGTCCAGGACGTGGTTCCAGCGTGTCCGGCACGTGGTTCTCTTACGTCTGAGAGGTGGTTCCTGCATGCCTGGCAGGTTATTGCGGATTGTCTGCCAGGTGGTTCTCTCATAGCCAGCTGTTGATTTTGGCCTGTCAGGCAGGTGGTTCTGGTGAGTCCAGCAGGTGGCTCCGGCGTGCTCGGCAGGTGGTTCTGGCATGTCTGGCAGGTGGTTCCTGCGAGTTGAGCAGCTGGTTCCAGCCTGTCCGTCAGGTTAGGGTTAGGGATAGGGTTAGGGTTACGGTTAGGGTTAGGGTTTAGGGTTTGGGGTTAGGGGTTAGGGTTAGGGGTAGGGTTAGGGTTAGGGTTACGGTTGGGTTAGGGTTTAGGGTTAGGCTTAGGGTTAGGGGATAGGGTTAGGGTTAGGGTTTGGGGATAGGGTTAGGGTTAGGGTTAGGGTTAGGGCCCGGCAGGTGGTTCCGGCGAGCCGAGCAGGTGGCTCCGGCGCGCCCGGCAGGTGCTTCCGCTGCGCCCGGCAGGTGGTTCCGGAGAGGCGAGCAGGTGGCTCCGGCGCGCCGGGCAGGTGGTTGCGGCGAGGCGAGCAGCTGGCTCCGGCGCGCTCGGCAGGTGCTTCCGCTGGGCCCGGTTGGTGGTTCCGGCGAGGCGAGCAGGTGGCTCCGGCGCGCTCGGCAGGTGCTTCCGCTGCGCCCGGCAGGTGGTTCCGACGAGGCGAGCAGGTTGTTCCTGCGTGCTCGGCAGGTGGTTAAGTTGGGTCTGGCAGGTGGTTTCGGTCTGTTCGCGGTGTGGTTCCAGCATCTCAGGCACATGGTTCTGGCACGTCTGAGAGGTGGTTCCGGCTGGCCCAACAGGTGTTTCTGGAGTCTCCGCCAAGTGGTTCTGGCGTAGCTGGCAGGTGATGTTGGCGTGACTGGCAGGTGGTTCCAGCCAGCCCGGCAGGTGTTTCCGGAGTGTTCACCAACTGGCTGTGGCGTAGCCGGCAGGTGATTTTGGCGTGTCCGACAGGTGGTTCTGGCGAGTCGAGCAGGTGCTTCCGGCATGCTCGGCAGGTGCTTCCGGTGTCATTGGCATGTGGTTCTGGCATGTCTGAGAGGTGGTTCCGGCATGCCTGACAGGTGATTCCGGAGTGTTCGCCAAGCGGTTCTGGCATAGGCGGCAGGTGATTTTGCCATGTCCAGAATGTGGTTCCAGCGAGTCGAACATGTGGTTCCGGCGTGTCCGGCAGGTGTTTCCGGTCTGTCCAGCAGGTGGTTCTGGGGTGTCCGGCATGAGGTTCTGGCACGTCTGAGAGGTGTTTCCGGCCGGCCCGACATGCGTTTCCGGAGTGTCCGCCACGTAGTTCAGGCACGTCTGAGAGGTGGTTCCAGCATGCCCGGCAGGTTTTCCCGGAGAGTCCTCCAAGTGGTTCTGGCGTAGCCCGCAGGTGATTTTGGTGTGTCCGGCAGGTTGTTCCGTTCTGTCCGATAGGTTGTTCCGGCATGTCCAGCACGTGCTTCTGGCACTTCTGAGAGGTGGTTCTGGCATGCCGGGCAGGTTATTCCGGAGTGTCCGGTAAGTGGTTCTGGTGTAGCCGGCAGTTCATTTTGGCGTGTCTGGCACATGGGTCCTGCGAGTCGAGCAGGTGGTTCCGGCGTGCTCGGCAGGTGGTCCAGGCATGTCCGGCAGGTGGTTCCAGTCTGTCCAGGACGTGGTTCTAGCGTGTCCGGCACGTGGTTCTCTTACGTCTGAGAGGTGGTTCCTGCATGCCTGGCAGGTTATTGCGGATTGTCTGCCAGGTGGTTCTCTCATAGCCAGCTGTTGATTTTGGCCTGTCAGGCAGGTGGTTCTGGTGAGTCCAGCAGGTGGCTCCGGCGTGCTCGGCAGGTGGTTCTGGCATGTCTGGCAGGTGGTTCTGGGGAGTTGAGCAGCTGGTTCCAGCCTGTCCGTCAGGTTAGGGTTAGGGATAGGGTTAGGGTTACGGTTAGGGTTAGGGTTTAGGGTTTGGGGTTAGGGGTTAGGGTTAGGGGTAGGGTTAGGGTTAGGGTTACGGTTGGGTTAGGGTTTAGGGTTAGGCTTAGGGTTAGGGGATAGGGTTAGGGTTAGGGTTTGGGGATAGGGTTAGGGTTAGGGTTAGGGTTAGGGCCCGGCAGGTGGTTCCGGCGAGCCGAGCAGGTGGCTCCGGCGCGCCCGGCAGGTGCTTCCGCTGCGCCCGGCAGGTGGTTCCGGCGAGGCGAGCAGGTGGCTCCGGCGCGCTCGGCAGGTGCTTCCGCTGGGCCCGGTTGGTGGTTCCGGCGAGGCGAGCAGGTGGCTCCGGCGCGCTCGGCAGGTGCTTCCGCTGCGCCCGGCAGGTGGTTCCGACGAGGCGAGCAGGTTGTTCCTGCGTGCTCGGCAGGTGGTTAAGTTGGGTCTGGCAGGTGGTTTCGGTCTGTTCGCGGTGTGGTTCCAGCATCTCAGGCACATGGTTCTGGCACGTCTGAGAGGTGGTTCCGGCTGGCCCAACAGGTGTTTCTGGAGTCTCCGCCAAGTGGTTCTGGCGTAGCTGGCAGGTGATGTTGGCGTGACTGGCAGGTGGTTCCAGCCAGCCCGGCAGGTGTTTCCGGAGTGTTCACCAACTGGCTGTGGCGTAGCCGGCAGGTGATTTTGGCGTGTCCGACAGGTGGTTCTGGCGAGTCGAGCAGGTGCTTCCGGCATGCTCGGCAGGTGCTTCCGGTGTCATTGGCATGTGGTTCTGGCATGTCTGAGAGGTGGTTCCGGCATGCCTGACAGGTGATTCCGGAGTGTTCGCCAAGCGGTTCTGGCATAGGCGGCAGGTGATTTTGCCATGTCCAGAATGTGGTTCCAGCGAGTCGAACATGTGGTTCCGGCGTGTCCGGCAGGTGTTTCCGGTCTGTCCAGCAGGTGGTTCTGGGGTGTCCGGCATGAGGTTCTGGCACGTCTGAGAGGTGGTTCCGGCCGGCCCGACATGCGTTTCCGGAGTGTCCGCCACGTAGTTCAGGCACGTCTGAGAGGTGGTTCCAGCATGCCCGGCAGGTTTTCCCGGAGAGTCCTCCAAGTGGTTCTGGCGTAGCCCGCAGGTGATTTTGGTGTGTCCGGCAGGTTGTTCCGTTCTGTCCGATAGGTTGTTCCGGCATGTCCAGCACGTGCTTCTGGCACTTCTGAGAGGTGGTTCTGGCATGCCGGGCAGGTTATTCCGGAGTGTCCGGTAAGTGGTTCTGGTGTAGCCGGCAGTTCATTTTGGCGTGTCTGGCACATGGGTCCTGCGAGTCGAGCAGGTGGTTCCGGCGTGCTCGGCAGGTGGTCCAGGCATGTCCGGCAGGTGGTTCCAGTCTGTCCAGGACGTGGTTCCAGCGTGTCCGGCACGTGGTTCTCTTACGTCTGAGAGGTGGTTCCTGCATGCCTGGCAGGTTATTGCGGATTGTCTGCCAGGTGGTTCTCTCATAGCCAGCTGTTGATTTTGGCCTGTCAGGCAGGTGGTTCTGGTGAGTCCAGCAGGTGGCTCCGGCGTGCTCGGCAGGTGGTTCTGGCATGTCTGGCAGGTGGTTCCGGCGAGTTGAGCAGCTGGTTCCAGCCTGTCCGTCAGGTTAGGGTTAGGGATAGGGTTAGGGTTACGGTTAGGGTTAGGGTTTAGGGTTTGGGGTTAGGGGTTAGGGTTAGGGGTAGGGTTAGGGTTAGGGTTACGGTTGGGTTAGGGTTTAGGGTTAGGCTTAGGGTTAGGGGTTAGGGTTAGGGTTAGGGTTTGGGGATAGGGTTAGGGTTAGGGTTAGGGTTAGGGCCCGGCAGGTGGTTCCGGCGAGCCGAGCAGGTGGCTCCGGCGCGCCCGGCAGGTGCTTCCGCTGCGCCCCGCAGGTGGTTCCGGCGAGGCGAGCAGGTGGCTCCGGCGCGCCGGGCAGGTGGTTCCGGCGAGGCGAGCAGCTGGCTCCGGCGCGCTCGGCAGGTGCTTCCGCTGGGCCCGGTTGGTGGTTCCGGCGAGGCGAGCAGGTGGCTCCGGCGCGCTCGGCAGGTGCTTCCGCTGCGCCCGGCAGGTGGTTCCGACGAGGCGAGCAGGTTGTTCCTGCGTGCTCGGCAGGTGGTTCAGTTGGGTCTGTCAGGTGGTTTCGGTCTGTTCGGGGTGTGGTTCCAGCATCTCAGGCACATGGTTCTGGCACGTCTGAGAGGTGGTTCCGGCTGGCCCAACAGGTGTTTCTGGAGTCTCCGCCAAGTGGTTCTGGCGTAGCTGGCAGGTGATGTTGGCGTGACTGGCAGGTGGTTCCAGCCAGCCCGGCAGGTGTTTCCGGAGTGTTCACCAACTGGCTGTGGCGTAGCCGGCAGGTGATTTTGGCATGTCTGACAGGTGGTTCTGGCGAGTCGAGCAGGTGCTTCCGGCATGCTCGGCAGGTGCTTCCGGTGTCATTGGCATGTGGTTCTGGCATGTCTGAGAGGTGGTTCCGGCATGCCTGACAGGTGATTCCGGAGTGTTCGCCAAGCGGTTCTGGCATAGGCGGCAGGTGATTTTGCCATGTCCAGAATGTGGTTCCAGCGAGTCGAACATGTGGTTCCGGCGTGTCCGGCAGGTGTTTCCGGTCTGTCCAGCAGGTGGTTCTGGGGTGTCCGGCATGAGGTTCTGGCACGTCTGAGAGGTGGTTCCGGCCGGCCCGACATGCGTTTCCGGAGTGTCCGCCACGTGGTTCAGGCACGTCTGAGAGGTGGTTCCAGCATGCCCGGCAGGTTTTCCCGGAGAGTCCTCCAAGTGGTTCTGGCGTAGCCCGCAGGTGATTTTGGTGTGTCCGGCAGGTTGTTCCGTTCTGTCCGATAGGTTGTTCCGGCATGTCCAGCACGTGCTTCTGGCACTTCTGAGAGGTGGTTCTGGCATGCCGGGCAGGTTATTCCGGAGTGTCCGGTAAGTGGTTCTGGTGTAGCCGGCAGTTCATTTTGGCGTGTCTGGCACATGGGTCCTGCGAGTCGAGCAGGTGGTTCCGGCGTGCTCGGCAGGTGGTCCAGGCATGTCCGGCAGGTGGTTCCAGTCTGTCCAGGACGTGGTTCCAGCGTGTCCGGCACGTGGTTCTCTTACGTCTGAGAGGTGGTTCCTGCATGCCTGGCAGGTTATTGCGGATTGTCTGCCAGGTGGTTCTCTCATAGCCAGCTGTTGATTTTGGCCTGTCAGGCAGGTGGTTCTGGTGAGTCCAGCAGGTGGCTCCGGCGTGCTCGGCAGGTGGTTCTGGCATGTCTGGCAGGTGGTTCTGGGGAGTTGAGCAGCTGGTTCCAGCCTGTCCGTCAGGTTAGGGTTAGGGATAGGGTTAGGGTTACGGTTAGGGTTAGGGTTTAGGGTTTGGGGTTAGGGGTTAGGGTTAGGGGTAGGGTTAGGGTTAGGGTTACGGTTGGGTTAGGGTTTAGGGTTAGGCTTAGGGTTAGGGGATAGGGTTAGGGTTAGGGTTTGGGGATAGGGTTAGGGTTAGGGTTAGGGTTAGGGCCCGGCAGGTGGTTCCGGCGAGCCGAGCAGGTGGCTCCGGCGCGCCCGGCAGGTGCTTCCGCTGCGCCCGGCAGGTGGTTCCGGCGAGGCGAGCAGGTGGCTCCGGCGCGCCGGGCAGGTGGTTCCGGCGAGGCGAGCAGCTGGCTCCGGCGCGCTCGGCAGGTGCTTCCGCTGGGCCCGGTTGGTGGTTCCGGCGAGGCGAGCAGGTGGCTCCGGCGCGCTCGGCTGGTGCTTCCGCTGCGCCCGGCAGGTGGTTCCGACGAGGCGAGCAGGTTGTACCTGCGTGCTCGGCAGGTGGTTCAGTTGGGTCTGTCAGGTGGTTTCGGTCTGTTCGGGGTGTGGTTCCAGCATCTCAGGCACATGGTTCTGGCACGTCTGAGAGGTGGTTCCGGCTGGCCCAACAGGTGTTTCTGGAGTCTCCGCCAAGTGGTTCTAGCGTAGCTGGCAGGTGATGTTGGCGTGACTGGCAGGTGGTTCCAGCCAGCCCGGCAGGTGTTTCCGGAGTGTTCACCAACTGGCTGTGGCGTAGCCGGCAGGTGATTTTGGCGTGTCCGACAGGTGGTTCTGGCGAGTCGAGCAGGTGCTTCCGGCATGCTCGGCAGGTGCTTCCGGTGTCATTGGCATGTGGTTCTGGCATGTCTGAGAGGTGGTTCCGGCATGCCTGACAGGTGATTCCGGAGTGTTCGCCAAGCGGTTCTGGCATAGGCGGCAGGTGATTTTGCCATGTCCAGAATGTGGTTCCAGCGAGTCGAACATGTGGTTCCGGCGTGTCCGGCAGGTGTTTCCGGTCTGTCCAGCAGGTGGTTCTGGGGTGTCCGGCATGAGGTTCTGGCACGTCTGAGAGGTGTTTCCGGCCGGCCCGACATGCGTTTCCGGAGTGTCCGCCACGTAGTTCAGGCACGTCTGAGAGGTGGTTCCAGCATGCCCGGCAGGTTTTCCCGGAGAGTCCTCCAAGTGGTTCTGGCGTAGCCCGCAGGTGATTTTGGTGTGTCCGGCAGGTTGTTCCGTTCTGTCCGATAGGTTGTTCCGGCATGTCCAGCACGTGCTTCTGGCACTTCTGAGAGGTGGTTCTGGCATGCCGGGCAGGTTATTCCGGAGTGTCCGGTAAGTGGTTCTGGTGTAGCCGGCAGTTCATTTTGGCGTGTCTGGCACATGGGTCCTGCGAGTCGAGCAGGTGGTTCCGGCGTGCTCGGCAGGTGGTCCAGGCATGTCCGGCAGGTGGTTCCAGTCTGTCCAGGACGTGGTTCCAGCGTGTCCGGCACGTGGTTCTCTTACGTCTGAGAGGTGGTTCCTGCATGCCTGGCAGGTTATTGCGGATTGTCTGCCAGGTGGTTCTCTCATAGCCAGCTGTTGATTTTGGCCTGTCAGGCAGGTGGTTCTGGTGAGTCCAGCAGGTGGCTCCGGCGTGCTCGGCAGGTGGTTCTGGCATGTCTGGCAGGTGGTTCTGGCGAGTTGAGCAGCTGGTTCCAGCCTGTCCGTCAGGTTAGGGTTAGGGATAGGGTTAGGGTTACGGTTAGGGTTAGGGTTTAGGGTTTGGGGTTAGGGGTTAGGGTTAGGGGTAGGGTTAGGGTTAGGGTTACGGTTGGGTTAGGGTTTAGGGTTAGGCTTAGGGTTAGGGGATAGGGTTAGGGTTAGGGTTTGGGGATAGGGTTAGGGTTAGGGTTAGGGTTAGGGCCCGGCAGGTGGTTCCGGCGAGCCGAGCAGGTGGCTCCGGCGCGCCCGGCAGGTGCTTCCGCTGCGCCCGGCAGGTGGTTCCGGAGAGGCGAGCAGCTGGCTCCGGCGCGCTCGGCAGGTGCTTCCGCTGGACCCGGTTGGTGGTTCCGGCGAGGCGAGCAGGTGGCTCCGGCGCGCTCGGCAGGTGCTTCCGCTGCGCCCGGCAGGTGGTTCCGACGAGGCGAGCAGGTTGTTCCTGCGTGCTCGGCAGGTGGTTCAGTTGGGTCTGGCAGGTGGTTTCGGTCTGTTCGGGGTGTGGTTCCAGCATCTCAGGCACATGGTTCTGGCACGTCTGAGAGGTGGTTCCGGCTGGCCCAACAGGTGTTTCTGGAGTCTCCGCCAAGTGGTTCTGGCGTAGCTGGCAGGTGATGTTGGCGTGACTGGCAGTTGGTTCCAGCCAGCCCGGCAGGTGTTTCCGGAGTGTTCACCAACTGGCTGTGGCGTAGCCGGCAGGTGATTTTGGCGTGTCCGACAGGTGGTTCTGGCGAGTCGAGCAGGTGCTTCCGGCATGCTCGGCAGGTGCTTCCGGTGTCATTGGCATGTGGTTCTGGCATGTCTGAGAGGTGGTTCCGGCATGCCTGACAGGTGATTCCGGAGTGTTCGCCAAGCGGTTCTGGCATAGGCGGCAGGTGATTTTGCCATGTCCAGAATGTGGTTCCAGCGAGTCGAACATGTGGTTCCGGCGTGTCCGGCAGGTGTTTCCGGTCTGTCCAGCAGGTGGTTCTGGGGTGTCCGGCATGAGGTTCTGGCACGTCTGAGAGGTGTTTCCGGCCGGCCCGACATGCGTTTCCGGAGTGTCCGCCACGTAGTTCAGGCACGTCTGAGAGGTGGTTCCAGCATGCCCGGCAGGTTTTCCCGGAGAGTCCTCCAAGTGGTTCTGGCGTAGCCCGCAGGTGATTTTGGTGTGTCCGGCAGGTTGTTCCGTTCTGTCCGATAGGTTGTTCCGGCATGTCCAGCACGTGCTTCTGGCACTTCTGAGAGGTGGTTCTGGCATGCCGGGCAGGTTATTCCGGAGTGTCCGGTAAGTGGTTCTGGTGTAGCCGGCAGTTCATTTTGGCGTGTCTGGCACATGGGTCCTGCGAGTCGAGCAGGTGGTTCCGGCGTGCTCGGCAGGTGGTCCAGGCATGTCCGGCAGGTGGTTCCAGTCTGTCCAGGACGTGGTTCCAGCGTGTCCGGCACGTGGTTCTCTTACGTCTGAGAGGTGGTTCCTGCATGCCTGGCAGGTTATTGCGGATTGTCTGCCAGGTGGTTCTCTCATAGCCAGCTGTTGATTTTGGCCTGTCAGGCAGGTGGTTCTGGTGAGTCCAGCAGGTGGCTCCGGCGTGCTCGGCAGGTGGTTCTGGCATGTCTGGCAGGTGGTTCTGGCGAGTTGAGCAGCTGGTTCCAGCCTGTCCGTCAGGTTAGGGTTAGGGATAGGGTTAGGGTTACGGTTAGGGTTAGGGTTTAGGGTTTGGGGTTAGGGGTTAGGGTTAGGGGTAGGGTTAGGATTAGGGTTACGGTTGGGTTAGGGTTTAGGGTTAGGCTTAGGGTTAGGGGTTAGGGTTAGGGTTAGGGTTTGGGGATAGGGTTAGGGTTAGGGTTAGGGTTAGGGCCCGGCAGGTGGTTCCGGCGAGCCGAGCAGGTGGCTCCGGCGCGCCCGGCAGGTGCTTCCGCTGCGCCCGGCAGGTGGTTCCGGAGAGGCGAGCAGCTGGCTCCGGCGCGCTCGGCAGGTGCTTCCGCTGGACCCGGTTGGTGGTTCCGGCGAGGCGAGCAGGTGGCTCCGGCGCGCTCGGCAGGTGCTTCCGCTGCGCCCGGCAGGTGGTTCCGACGAGGCGAGCAGGTTGTTCCTGCGTGCTCGGCAGGTGGTTCAGTTGGGTCTGTCAGGTGGTTTCGGTCTGTTCGGGGTGTGGTTCCAGCATCTCAGGCACATGGTTCTGGCACGTCTGAGAGGTGGTTCCGGCTGGCCCAACAGGTGTTTCTGGAGTCTCCGCCAAGTGGTTCTGGCGTAGCTGGCAGGTGATGTTGGCATGACTGGCAGGTGGTTCTAGCCAGCCCGGCAGGTGTTTCCGGAGTGTTCACCAACTGGCTGTGGCGTAGCCGGCAGGTGATTTTGGCATGTCTGACAGGTGGTTCTGGCGAGTCGAGCAGGTGCTTCCGGCATGCTCGGCAGGTGCTTCCGGTGTCATTGGCATGTGGTTCTGGCATGTCTGAGAGGTGGTTCCGGCATGCCTGACAGGTGATTCCGGAGTGTTCGCCAAGCGGTTCTGGCATAGGCGGCAGGTGATTTTGCCATGTCCAGAATGTGGTTCCAGCGAGTCGAACATGTGGTTCCGGCGTGTCCGGCAGGTGTTTCCGGTCTGTCCAGCAGGTGGTTCTGGGGTGTCCGGCATGAGGTTCTGGCACGTCTGAGAGGTGGTTCCGGCCGGCCCGACATGCGTTTCCGGAGTGTCCGCCACGTGGTTCAGGCACGTCTGAGAGGTGGTTCCAGCATGCCCGGCAGGTTTTCCCGGAGAGTCCTCCAAGTGGTTCTGGCGTAGCCCGCAGGTGATTTTGGTGTGTCCGGCAGGTTGTTCCGTTCTGTCCGATAGGTTGTTCCGGCATGTCCAGCACGTGCTTCTGGCACTTCTGAGAGGTGGTTCTGGCATGCCGGGCAGGTTATTCCGGAGTGTCCGGTAAGTGGTTCTGGTGTAGCCGGCAGTTCATTTTGGCGTGTCTGGCACATGGGTCCTGCGAGTCGAGCAGGTGGTTCCGGCGTGCTCGGCAGGTGGTCCAGGCATGTCCGGCAGGTGGTTCCAGTCTGTCCAGGACGTGGTTCCAGCGTGTCCGGCACGTGGTTCTCTTACGTCTGAGAGGTGGTTCCTGCATGCCTGGCAGGTTATTGCGGATTGTCTGCCAGGTGGTTCTCTCATAGCCAGCTGTTGATTTTGGCCTGTCAGGCAGGTGGTTCTGGTGAGTCCAGCAGGTGGCTCCGGCGTGCTCGGCAGGTGGTTCTGGCATGTCTGGCAGGTGGTTCTGGCGAGTTGAGCAGCTGGTTCCAGCCTGTCCGTCAGGTTAGGGTTAGGGATAGGGTTAGGGTTACGGTTAGGGTTAGGGTTTAGGGTTTGGGGTTAGGGGTTAGGGTTAGGGGTAGGGTTAGGGTTAGGGTTACGGTTGGGTTAGGGTTTAGGGTTAGGCTTAGGGTTAGGGGATAGGGTTAGGGTTAGGGTTTGGGGATAGGGTTAGGGTTAGGGTTAGGGTTAGGGCCCGGCAGGTGGTTCCGGCGAGCCGAGCAGGTGGCTCCGGCGCGCCCGGCAGGTGCTTCCGCTGCGCCCGGCAGGTGGTTCCGGAGAGGCGAGCAGCTGGCTCCGGCGCGCTCGGCAGGTGCTTCCGCTGGACCCGGTTGGTGGTTCCGGCGAGGCGAGCAGGTGGCTCCGGCGCGCTCGGCAGGTGCTTCCGCTGCGCCCGGCAGGTGGTTCCGACGAGGCGAGCAGGTTGTTCCTGCGTGCTCGGCAGGTGGTTCAGTTGGGTCTGTCAGGTGGTTTCGGTCTGTTCGGGGTGTGGTTCCAGCATCTCAGGCACATGGTTCTGGCACGTCTGAGAGGTGGTTCCGGCTGGCCCAACAGGTGTTTCTGGAGTCTCCGCCAAGTGGTTCTGGCGTAGCTGGCAGGTGATGTTGGCATGACTGGCAGGTGGTTCTAGCCAGCCCGGCAGGTGTTTCCGGAGTGTTCACCAACTGGCTGTGGCGTAGCCGGCAGGTGATTTTGGCATGTCTGACAGGTGGTTCTGGCGAGTCGAGCAGGTGCTTCCGGCATGCTCGGCAGGTGCTTCCGGTGTCATTGGCATGTGGTTCTGGCATGTCTGAGAGGTGGTTCCGGCATGCCTGACAGGTGATTCCGGAGTGTTCGCCAAGCGGTTCTGGCATAGGCGGCAGGTGATTTTGCCATGTCCAGAATGTGGTTCCAGCGAGTCGAACATGTGGTTCCGGCGTGTCCGGCAGGTGTTTCCGGTCTGTCCAGCAGGTGGTTCTGGGGTGTCCGGCATGAGGTTCTGGCACGTCTGAGAGGTGGTTCCGGCCGGCCCGACATGCGTTTCCGGAGTGTCCGCCACGTGGTTCAGGCACGTCTGAGAGGTGGTTCCAGCATGCCCGGCAGGTTTTCCCGGAGAGTCCTCCAAGTGGTTCTGGCGTAGCCCGCAGGTGATTTTGGTGTGTCCGGCAGGTTGTTCCGTTCTGTCCGATAGGTTGTTCCGGCATGTCCAGCACGTGCTTCTGGCACTTCTGAGAGGTGGTTCTGGCATGCCGGGCAGGTTATTCCGGAGTGTCCGGTAAGTGGTTCTGGTGTAGCCGGCAGTTCATTTTGGCGTGTCTGGCACATGGGTCCTGCGAGTCGAGCAGGTGGTTCCGGCGTGCTCGGCAGGTGGTCCAGGCATGTCCGGCAGGTGGTTCCAGTCTGTCCAGGACGTGGTTCCAGCGTGTCCGGCACGTGGTTCTCTTACGTCTGAGAGGTGGTTCCTGCATGCCTGGCAGGTTATTGCGGATTGTCTGCCAGGTGGTTCTCTCATAGCCAGCTGTTGATTTTGGCCTGTCAGGCAGGTGGTTCTGGTGAGTCCAGCAGGTGGCTCCGGCGTGCTCGGCAGGTGGTTCTGGCATGTCTGGCAGGTGGTTCCGGCGAGTTGAGCAGCTGGTTCCAGCCTGTCCGTCAGGTTAGGGTTAGGGATAGGGTTAGGGTTACGGTTAGGGTTAGGGTTTAGGGTTTGGGGTTAGGGGTTAGGGTTAGGGGTAGGGTTAGGGTTAGGGTTACGGTTGGGTTAGGGTTTAGGGTTAGGCTTAGGGTTAGGGGTTAGGGTTAGGGTTAGGGTTTGGGGATAGGGTTAGGGTTAGGGTTAGGGTTAGGGCCCGGCAGGTGGTTCCGGCGAGCCGAGCAGGTGGCTCCGGCGCGCCCGGCAGGTGCTTCCGCTGCGCCCCGCAGGTGGTTCCGGCGAGGCGAGCAGGTGGCTCCGGCGCGCCGGGCAGGTGGTTCCGGCGAGGCGAGCAGCTGGCTCCAGCGCGCTCGGCAGGTGCTTCCGCTGGGCCCGGTTGGTGGTTCCGGCGAGGCGAGCAGGTGGCTCCGGCGCGCTCGGCTGGTGCTTCCGCTGCGCCCGGCAGGTGGTTCCGACGAGGCGAGCAGGTTGTACCTGCGTGCTCGGCAGGTGGTTCAGTTGGGTCTGTCAGGTGGTTTCGGTCTGTTCGGGGTGTGGTTCCAGCATCTCAGGCACATGGTTCTGGCACGTCTGAGAGGTGGTTCCGGCTGGCCCAACAGGTGTTTCTGGAGTCTCCGCCAAGTGGTTCTGGCGTAGCTGGCAGGTGATGTTGGCATGACTGGCAGGTGGTTCTAGCCAGCCCGGCAGGTGTTTCCGGAGTGTTCACCAACTGGCTGTGGCGTAGCCGGCAGGTGATTTTGGCATGTCTGACAGGTGGTTCTGGCGAGTCGAGCAGGTGCTTCCGGCATGCTCGGCAGGTGCTTCCGGTGTCATTGGCATGTGGTTCTGGCATGTCTGAGAGGTGGTTCCGGCATGCCTGACAGGTGATTCCGGAGTGTTCGCCAAGCGGTTCTGGCATAGGCGGCAGGTGATTTTGCCATGTCCAGAATGTGGTTCCAGCGAGTCGAACATGTGGTTCCGGCGTGTCCGGCAGGTGTTTCCGGTCTGTCCAGCAGGTGGTTCTGGGGTGTCCGGCATGAGGTTCTGGCACGTCTGAGAGGTGGTTCCGGCCGGCCCGACATGCGTTTCCGGAGTGTCCGCCACGTGGTTCAGGCACGTCTGAGAGGTGGTTCCAGCATGCCCGGCAGGTTTTCCCGGAGAGTCCTCCAAGTGGTTCTGGCGTAGCCCGCAGGTGATTTTGGTGTGTCCGGCAGGTTGTTCCGTTCTGTCCGATAGGTTGTTCCGGCATGTCCAGCACGTGCTTCTGGCACTTCTGAGAGGTGGTTCTGGCATGCCGGGCAGGTTATTCCGGAGTGTCCGGTAAGTGGTTCTGGTGTAGCCGGCAGTTCATTTTGGCGTGTCTGGCACATGGGTCCTGCGAGTCGAGCAGGTGGTTCCGGCGTGCTCGGCAGGTGGTCCAGGCATGTCCGGCAGGTGGTTCCAGTCTGTCCAGGACGTGGTTCCAGCGTGTCCGGCACGTGGTTCTCTTACGTCTGAGAGGTGGTTCCTGCATGCCTGGCAGGTTATTGCGGATTGTCTGCCAGGTGGTTCTCTCATAGCCAGCTGTTGATTTTGGCCTGTCAGGCAGGTGGTTCTGGTGAGTCCAGCAGGTGGCTCCGGCGTGCTCGGCAGGTGGTTCTGGCATGTCTGGCAGGTGGTTCCGGCGAGTTGAGCAGCTGGTTCCAGCCTGTCCGTCAGGTTAGGGTTAGGGATAGGGTTAGGGTTACGGTTAGGGTTAGGGTTTAGGGTTTGGGGTTAGGGGTTAGGGTTAGGGGTAGGGTTAGGGTTAGGGTTACGGTTGGGTTAGGGTTTAGGGTTAGGCTTAGGGTTAGGGGTTAGGGTTAGGGTTAGGGTTTGGGGATAGGGTTAGGGTTAGGGTTAGGGTTAGGGCCCGGCAGGTGGTTCCGGCGAGCCGAGCAGGTGGCTCCGGCGCGCCCGGCAGGTGCTTCCGCTGCGCCCGGCAGGTGGTTCCGTCGAGGCGAGCAGGTGGCTCCGGCGCGCCGGGCAGGTGGTTCCGGCGAGGCGAGCAGCTGGCTCCGGCGCGCTCGGCAGGTGCTTCCGCTGGGCCCGGTTGGTGGTTCCGGCGAGGCGAGCAGGTGGCTCCGGCGCGCTCGGCAGGTGCTTCCGCTGCGCCTGGCAGGTGGTTCCGACGAGGCGAGCAGGTTGTTCCTGCGTGCTCGGCAGGTGGTTCAGTTGGGTCTGTCAGGTGGTTTCGGTCTGTTCGGGGTGTGGTTCCAGCATCTCAGGCACATGGTTCTGGCACGTCTGAGAGGTGGTTCCGGCTGGCCCAACAGGTGTTTCTGGAGTCTCCGCCAAGTGGTTCTGGCGTAGCTGGCAGGTGATGTTGGCATGACTGGCAGGTGGTTCTAGCCAGCCCGGCAGGTGTTTCCGGAGTGTTCACCAACTGGCTGTGGCGTAGCCGGCAGGTGATTTTGGCATGTCTGACAGGTGGTTCTGGCGAGTCGAGCAGGTGCTTCCGGCATGCTCGGCAGGTGCTTCCGGTGTCATTGGCATGTGGTTCTGGCATGTCTGAGAGGTGGTTCCGGCATGCCTGACAGGTGATTCCGGAGTGTTCGCCAAGCGGTTCTGGCATAGGCGGCAGGTGATTTTGCCATGTCCAGAATGTGGTTCCAGCGAGTCGAACATGTGGTTCCGGCGTGTCCGGCAGGTGTTTCCGGTCTGTCCAGCAGGTGGTTCTGGGGTGTCCGGCATGAGGTTCTGGCACGTCTGAGAGGTGGTTCCGGCCGGCCCGACATGCGTTTCCGGAGTGTCCGCCACGTGGTTCAGGCACGTCTGAGAGGTGGTTCCAGCATGCCCGGCAGGTTTTCCCGGAGAGTCCTCCAAGTGGTTCTGGCGTAGCCCGCAGGTGATTTTGGTGTGTCCGGCAGGTTGTTCCGTTCTGTCCGATAGGTTGTTCCGGCATGTCCAGCACGTGCTTCTGGCACTTCTGAGAGGTGGTTCTGGCATGCCGGGCAGGTTATTCCGGAGTGTCCGGTAAGTGGTTCTGGTGTAGCCGGCAGTTCATTTTGGCGTGTCTGGCACATGGGTCCTGCGAGTCGAGCAGGTGGTTCCGGCGTGCTCGGCAGGTGGTCCAGGCATGTCCGGCAGGTGGTTCCAGTCTGTCCAGGACGTGGTTCCAGCGTGTCCGGCACGTGGTTCTCTTACGTCTGAGAGGTGGTTCCTGCATGCCTGGCAGGTTATTGCGGATTGTCTGCCAGGTGGTTCTCTCATAGCCAGCTGTTGATTTTGGCCTGTCAGGCAGGTGGTTCTGGTGAGTCCAGCAGGTGGCTCCGGCGTGCTCGGCAGGTGGTTCTGGCATGTCTGGCAGGTGGTTCCGGCGAGTTGAGCAGCTGGTTCCAGCCTGTCCGTCAGGTTAGGGTTAGGGATAGGGTTAGGGTTACGGTTAGGGTTAGGGTTTAGGGTTTGGGGTTAGGGGTTAGGGTTAGGGGTAGGGTTAGGGTTAGGGTTACGGTTGGGTTAGGGTTTAGGGTTAGGCTTAGGGTTAGGGGTTAGGGTTAGGGTTAGGGTTTGGGGATAGGGTTAGGGTTAGGGTTAGGGTTAGGGCCCGGCAGGTGGTTCCGGCGAGCCGAGCAGGTGGCTCCGGCGCGCCGGGCAGGTGGTTCCGGCGAGGCGAGCAGCTGGCTCCGGCGCGCTCGGCAGGTGCTTCCGCTGGGCCCGGTTGGTGGTTCCGGCGAGGCGAGCAGGTGGCTCCGGCGCGCTCGGCAGGTGCTTCCGCTGCGCCCGGCAGGTGGTTCCGACGAGGCGAGCAGGTTGTTCCTGCGTGCTCGGCAGGTGGTTCAGTTGGGTCTGTCAGGTGGTTTCGGTCTGTTCGGGGTGTGGTTCCAGCATCTCAGGCACATGGTTCTGGCACGTCTGAGAGGTGGTTCCGGCTGGCCCAACAGGTGTTTCTGGAGTCTCCGCCAAGTGGTTCTGGCGTAGCTGGCAGGTGATGTTGGCGTGACTGGCAGGTGGTTCCAGCCAGCCCGGCAGGTGTTTCCGGAGTGTTCACCAACTGGCTGTGGCGTAGCCGGCAGGTGATTTTGGCGTGTCCGACAGGTGGTTCTGGCGAGTCGAGCAGGTGCTTCCGGCATGCTCGGCAGGTGCTTCCGGTGTCATTGGCATGTGGTTCTGGCATGTCTGAGAGGTGGTTCCGGCATGCCTGACAGGTGATTCCGGAGTGTTCGCCAAGCGGTTCTGGCATAGGCGGCAGGTGATTTTGCCATGTCCAGAATGTGGTTCCAGCGAGTCGAACATGTGGTTCCGGCGTGTCCGGCAGGTGTTTCCGGTCTGTCCAGCAGGTGGTTCTGGGGTGTCCGGCATGAGGTTCTGGCACGTCTGAGAGGTGTTTCCGGCCGGCCCGACATGCGTTTCCGGAGTGTCCGCCACGTAGTTCAGGCACGTCTGAGAGGTGGTTCCAGCATGCCCGGCAGGTTTTCCCGGAGAGTCCTCCAAGTGGTTCTGGCGTAGCCCGCAGGTGATTTTGGTGTGTCCGGCAGGTTGTTCCGTTCTGTCCGATAGGTTGTTCCGGCATGTCCAGCACGTGCTTCTGGCACTTCTGAGAGGTGGTTCTGGCATGCCGGGCAGGTTATTCCGGAGTGTCCGGTAAGTGGTTCTGGTGTAGCCGGCAGTTCATTTTGGCGTGTCTGGCACATGGGTCCTGCGAGTCGAGCAGGTGGTTCCGGCGTGCTCGGCAGGTGGTCCAGGCATGTCCGGCAGGTGGTTCCAGTCTGTCCAGGACGTGGTTCCAGCGTGTCCGGCACGTGGTTCTCTTACGTCTGAGAGGTGGTTCCTGCATGCCTGGCAGGTTATTGCGGATTGTCTGCCAGGTGGTTCTCTCATAGCCAGCTGTTGATTTTGGCCTGTCAGGCAGGTGGTTCTGGTGAGTCCAGCAGGTGGCTCCGGCGTGCTCGGCAGGTGGTTCTGGCATGTCTGGCAGGTGGTTCCGGCGAGTTGAGCAGCTGGTTCCAGCCTGTCCGTCAGGTTAGGGTTAGGGATAGGGTTAGGGTTACGGTTAGGGTTAGGGTTTAGGGTTTGGGGTTAGGGGTTAGGGTTAGGGGTAGGGTTAGGGTTAGGGTTACGGTTGGGTTAGGGTTTAGGGTTAGGCTTAGGGTTAGGGGTTAGGGTTAGGGTTAGGGTTTGGGGATAGGGTTAGGGTTAGGGTTAGGGTTAGGGCCCGGCAGGTGGTTCCGGCGAGCCGAGCAGGTGGCTCCGGCGCGCCCGGCAGGTGCTTCCGCTGCGCCCGGCAGGTGGTTCCGGCGAGGCGAGCAGGTGGCTCCGGCGCGCCGGGCAGGTGGTTCCGGCGAGGCGAGCAGCTGGCTCCGGCGCGCTCGGCAGGTGCTTCCGCTGGGCCCGGTTGGTGGTTCCGGCGAGGCGAGCAGGTGGCTCCGGCGCGCTCGGCAGGTGCTTCCGCTGCGCCCGGCAGGTGGTTCCGACGAGGCGAGCAGGTTGTTCCTGCGTGCTCGGCAGGTGGTTCAGTTGGGTCTGGCAGGTGGTTTCGGTCTGTTCGGGGTGTGGTTCCAGCATCTCAGGCACATGGTTCTGGCACGTCTGAGAGGTGGTTCCGGCTGGCCCAACAGGTGTTTCTGGAGTCTCCGCCAAGTGGTTCTGGCGTAGCTGGCAGGTGATGTTGGCGTGACTGGCAGGTGGATCCAGCCAGCCCGGCAGGTGTTTCCGGAGTGTTCACCAACTGGCTGTGGCGTAGCCGGCAGGTGATTTTGGCGTGTCCGACAGGTGGTTCTGGCGAGTCGAGCAGGTGCTTCCGGCATGCTCGGCAGGTGCTTCCGGTGTCATTGGCATGTGGTTCTGGCATGTCTGAGAGGTGGTTCCGGCATGCCTGACAGGTGATTCCGGAGTGTTCGCCAAGCGGTTCTGGCATAGGCGGCAGGTGATTTTGCCATGTCCAGAATGTGGTTCCAGCGAGTCGAACATGTGGTTCCGGCGTGTCCGGCAGGTGTTTCCGGTCTGTCCAGCAGGTGGTTCTGGGGTGTCCGGCATGAGGTTCTGGCACGTCTGAGAGGTGTTTCCGGCCGGCCCGACATGCGTTTCCGGAGTGTCCGCCACGTAGTTCAGGCACGTCTGAGAGGTGGTTCCAGCATGCCCGGCAGGTTTTCCCGGAGAGTCCTCCAAGTGGTTCTGGCGTAGCCCGCAGGTGATTTTGGTGTGTCCGGCAGGTTGTTCCGTTCTGTCCGATAGGTTGTTCCGGCATGTCCAGCACGTGCTTCTGGCACTTCTGAGAGGTGGTTCTGGCATGCCGGGCAGGTTATTCCGGAGTGTCCGGTAAGTGGTTCTGGTGTAGCCGGCAGTTCATTTTGGCGTGTCTGGCACATGGGTCCTGCGAGTCGAGCAGGTGGTTCCGGCGTGCTCGGCAGGTGGTCCAGGCATGTCCGGCAGGTGGTTCCAGTCTGTCCAGGACGTGGTTCCAGCGTGTCCGGCACGTGGTTCTCTTACGTCTGAGAGGTGGTTCCTGCATGCCTGGCAGGTTATTGCGGATTGTCTGCCAGGTGGTTCTCTCATAGCCAGCTGTTGATTTTGGCCTGTCAGGCAGGTGGTTCTGGTGAGTCCAGCAGGTGGCTCCGGCGTGCTCGGCAGGTGGTTCTGGCATGTCTGGCAGGTGGTTCCTGCGAGTTGAGCAGCTGGTTCCAGCCTGTCCGTCAGGTTAGGGTTAGGGATAGGGTTAGGGTTACGGTTAGGGTTAGGGTTTAGGGTTTGGGGTTAGGGGTTAGGGTTAGGGGTAGGGTTAGGGTTAGGGTTACGGTTGGGTTAGGGTTTAGGGTTAGGCTTAGGGTTAGGGGTTAGGGTTAGGGTTAGGGTTTGGGGATAGGGTTAGGGTTAGGGTTAGGGTTAGGGCCCGGCAGGTGGTTCCGGCGAGCCGAGCAGGTGGCTCCGGCGCGCCCGGCAGGTGCTTCCGCTGCGCCCGGCAGGTGGTTCCGGCGAGGCGAGCAGGTGGCTCCGGCGCGCCGGGCAGGTGGTTCCGGCGAGGCGAGCAGCTGGCTCCGGCGCGCTCGGCAGGTGCTTCCGCTGGGCCCGGTTGGTGGTTCCGGCGAGGCGAGCAGGTGGCTCCGGCGCGCTCGGCAGGTGCTTCCGCTGCGCCCGGCAGGTGGTTCCGACGAGGCGAGCAGGTTGTTCCTGCGTGCTCGGCAGGTGGTTCAGTTGGGTCTGTCAGGTGGTTTCGGTCTGTTCGGGGTGTGGTTCCAGCATCTCAGGCACATGGTTCTGGCACGTCTGAGAGGTGGTTCCGGCTGGCCCAACAGGTGTTTCTGGAGTCTCCGCCAAGTGGTTCTGGCGTAGCTGGCAGGTGATGTTGGCGTGACTGGCAGGTGGTTCCAGCCAGCCCGGCAGGTGTTTCCGGAGTGTTCACCAACTGGCTGTGGCGTAGCCGGCAGGTGATTTTGGCGTGTCCGACAGGTGGTTCTGGCGAGTCGAGCAGGTGCTTCCGGCATGCTCGGCAGGTGCTTCCGGTGTCATTGGCATGTGGTTCTGGCATGTCTGAGAGGTGGTTCCGGCATGCCTGACAGGTGATTCCGGAGTGTTCGCCAAGCGGTTCTGGCATAGGCGGCAGGTGATTTTGCCATGTCCAGAATGTGGTTCCAGCGAGTCGAACATGTGGTTCCGGCGTGTCCGGCAGGTGTTTCCGGTCTGTCCAGCAGGTGGTTCTGGGGTGTCCGGCATGAGGTTCTGGCACGTCTGAGAGGTGTTTCCGGCCGGCCCGACATGCGTTTCCGGAGTGTCCGCCACGTAGTTCAGGCACGTCTGAGAGGTGGTTCCAGCATGCCCGGCAGGTTTTCCCGGAGAGTCCTCCAAGTGGTTCTGGCGTAGCCCGCAGGTGATTTTGGTGTGTCCGGCAGGTTGTTCCGTTCTGTCCGATAGGTTGTTCCGGCATGTCCAGCACGTGCTTCTGGCACTTCTGAGAGGTGGTTCTGGCATGCCGGGCAGGTTATTCCGGAGTGTCCGGTAAGTGGTTCTGGTGTAGCCGGCAGTTCATTTTGGCGTGTCTGGCACATGGGTCCTGCGAGTCGAGCAGGTGGTTCCGGCGTGCTCGGCAGGTGGTCCAGGCATGTCCGGCAGGTGGTTCCAGTCTGTCCAGGACGTGGTTCCAGCGTGTCCGGCACGTGGTTCTCTTACGTCTGAGAGGTGGTTCCTGCATGCCTGGCAGGTTATTGCGGATTGTCTGCCAGGTGGTTCTCTCATAGCCAGCTGTTGATTTTGGCCTGTCAGGCAGGTGGTTCTGGTGAGTCCAGCAGGTGGCTCCGGCGTGCTCGGCAGGTGGTTCTGGCATGTCTGGCAGGTGGTTCCGGCGAGTTGAGCAGCTGGTTCCAGCCTGTCCGTCAGGTTAGGGTTAGGGATAGGGTTAGGGTTACGGTTAGGGTTAGGGTTTACGGTTTGGGGTTAGGGGTTAGGGTTAGGGGTAGGGTTAGGGTTAGGGTTACGGTTGGGTTAGGGTTTAGGGTTAGGCTTAGGGTTAGGGGTTAGGGTTAGGGTTAGGGTTTGGGGATAGGGTTAGGGTTAGGGTTAGGGTTAGGGCCCGGCAGGTGGTTCCGGCGAGCCGAGCAGGTGGCTCCGGCGCGCCCGGCAGGTGCTTCCGCTGCGCCCGGCAGGTGGTTCCGGCGAGGCGAGCAGGTGGCTCCGGCGCGCCGGGCAGGTGGTTCCGGCGAGGCGAGCAGCTGGCTCCGGCGCGCTCGGCAGGTGCTTCCGCTGGGCCCGGTTGGTGGTTCCGGCGAGGCGAGCAGGTGGCTCCGGCGCGCTCGGCAGGTGCTTCCGCTGCGCCCGGCAGGTGGTTCCGACGAGGCGAGCAGGTTGTTCCTGCGTGCTCGGCAGGTGGTTCAGTTGGGTCTGTCAGGTGGTTTCGGTCTGTTCGGGGTGTGGTTCCAGCATCTCAGGCACATGGTTCTGGCACGTCTGAGAGGTGGTTCCGGCTGGCCCAACAGGTGTTTCTGGAGTCTCCGCCAAGTGGTTCTGGCGTAGCTGGCAGGTGATGTTGGCGTGACTGGCAGGTGGTTCCAGCCAGCCCGGCAGGTGTTTCCGGAGTGTTCACCAACTGGCTGTGGCGTAGCCGGCAGGTGATTTTGGCGTGTCCGACAGGTGGTTCTGGCGAGTCGAGCAGGTGCTTCCGGCATGCTCGGCAGGTGCTTCCGGTGTCATTGGCATGTGGTTCTGGCATGTCTGAGAGGTGGTTCCGGCATGCCTGACAGGTGATTCCGGAGTGTTCGCCAAGCGGTTCTGGCATAGGCGGCAGGTGATTTTGCCATGTCCAGAATGTGGTTCCAGCGAGTCGAACATGTGGTTCCGGCGTGTCCGGCAGGTGTTTCCGGTCTGTCCAGCAGGTGGTTCTGGGGTGTCCGGCATGAGGTTCTGGCACGTCTGAGAGGTGTTTCCGGCCGGCCCGACATGCGTTTCCGGAGTGTCCGCCACGTAGTTCAGGCACGTCTGAGAGGTGGTTCCAGCATGCCCGGCAGGTTTTCCCGGAGAGTCCTCCAAGTGGTTCTGGCGTAGCCCGCAGGTGATTTTGGTGTGTCCGGCAGGTTGTTCCGTTCTGTCCGATAGGTTGTTCCGGCATGTCCAGCACGTGCTTCTGGCACTTCTGAGAGGTGGTTCTGGCATGCCGGGCAGGTTATTCCGGAGTGTCCGGTAAGTGGTTCTGGTGTAGCCGGCAGTTCATTTTGGCGTGTCTGGCACATGGGTCCTGCGAGTCGAGCAGGTGGTTCCGGCGTGCTCGGCAGGTGGTCCAGGCATGTCCGGCAGGTGGTTCCAGTCTGTCCAGGACGTGGTTCCAGCGTGTCCGGCACGTGGTTCTCTTACGTCTGAGAGGTGGTTCCTGCATGCCTGGCAGGTTATTGCGGATTGTCTGCCAGGTGGTTCTCTCATAGCCAGCTGTTGATTTTGGCCTGTCAGGCAGGTGGTTCTGGTGAGTCCAGCAGGTGGCTCCGGCGTGCTCGGCAGGTGGTTCTGGCATGTCTGGCAGGTGGTTCCGGCGAGTTGAGCAGCTGGTTCCAGCCTGTCCGTCAGGTTAGGGTTAGGGATAGGGTTAGGGTTACGGTTAGGGTTAGGGTTTAGGGTTTGGGGTTAGGGGTTAGGGTTAGGGGTAGGGTTAGGGTTAGGGTTACGGTTGGGTTAGGGTTTAGGGTTAGGCTTAGGGTTAGGGGTTAGGGTTAGGGTTAGGGTTTGGGGATAGGGTTAGGGTTAGGGTTAGGGTTAGGGCCCGGCAGGTGGTTCCGGCGAGCCGAGCAGGTGGCTCCGGCGCGCCCGGCAGGTGCTTCCGCTGCGCCCGGCAGGTGGTTCCGGCGAGGCGAGCAGGTGGCTCCGGCGCGCCGGGCAGGTGGTTCCGGCGAGGCGAGCAGCTGGCTCCGGCGCGCTCGGCAGGTGCTTCCGCTGGGCCCGGTTGGTGGTTCCGGCGAGGCGAGCAGGTGGCTCCGGCGCGCTCGGCAGGTGCTTCCGCTGCGCCCGGCAGGTGGTTCCGACGAGGCGAGCAGGTTGTTCCTGCGTGCTCGGCAGGTGGTTCAGTTGGGTCTGGCAGGTGGTTTCGGTCTGTTCGGGGTGTGGTTCCAGCATCTCAGGCACATGGTTCTGGCACGTCTGAGAGGTGGTTCCGGCTGGCCCAACAGGTGTTTCTGGAGTCTCCGCCAAGTGGTTCTGGCGTAGCTGGCAGGTGATGTTGGCGTGACTGGCAGGTGGTTCCAGCCAGCCCGGCAGGTGTTTCCGGAGTGTTCACCAACTGGCTGTGGCGTAGCCGGCAGGTGATTTTGGCGTGTCCGACAGGTGGTTCTGGCGAGTCGAGCAGGTGCTTCCGGCATGCTCGGCAGGTGCTTCCGGTGTCATTGGCATGTGGTTCTGGCATGTCTGAGAGGTGGTTCCGGCATGCCTGACAGGTGATTCCGGAGTGTTCGCCAAGCGGTTCTGGCATAGGCGGCAGGTGATTTTGCCATGTCCAGAATGTGGTTCCAGCGAGTCGAACATGTGGTTCCGGCGTGTCCGGCAGGTGTTTCCGGTCTGTCCAGCAGGTGGTTCTGGGGTGTCCGGCATGAGGTTCTGGCACGTCTGAGAGGTGTTTCCGGCCGGCCCGACATGCGTTTCCGGAGTGTCCGCCACGTAGTTCAGGCACGTCTGAGAGGTGGTTCCAGCATGCCCGGCAGGTTTTCCCGGAGAGTCCTCCAAGTGGTTCTGGCGTAGCCCGCAGGTGATTTTGGTGTGTCCGGCAGGTTGTTCCGTTCTGTCCGATAGGTTGTTCCGGCATGTCCAGCACGTGCTTCTGGCACTTCTGAGAGGTGGTTCTGGCATGCCGGGCAGGTTATTCCGGAGTGTCCGGTAAGTGGTTCTGGTGTAGCCGGCAGTTCATTTTGGCGTGTCTGGCACATGGGTCCTGCGAGTCGAGCAGGTGGTTCCGGCGTGCTCGGCAGGTGGTCCAGGCATGTCCGGCAGGTGGTTCCAGTCTGTCCAGGACGTGGTTCCAGCGTGTCCGGCACGTGGTTCTCTTACGTCTGAGAGGTGGTTCCTGCATGCCTGGCAGGTTATTGCGGATTGTCTGCCAGGTGGTTCTCTCATAGCCAGCTGTTGATTTTGGCCTGTCAGGCAGGTGGTTCTGGTGAGTCCAGCAGGTGGCTCCGGCGTGCTCGGCAGGTGGTTCTGGCATGTCTGGCAGGTGGTTCCGGCGAGTTGAGCAGCTGGTTCCAGCCTGTCCGTCAGGTTAGGGTTAGGGATAGGGTTAGGGTTACGGTTAGGGTTAGGGTTTAGGGTTTGGGGTTAGGGGTTAGGGTTAGGGGTAGGGTTAGGGTTAGGGTTACGGTTGGGTTAGGGTTTAGGGTTAGGCTTAGGGTTAGGGGTTAGGGTTAGGGTTAGGGTTTGGGGATAGGGTTAGGGTTAGGGTTAGGGTTAGGGCCCGGCAGGTGGTTCCGGCGAGCCGAGCAGGTGGCTCCGGCGCGCCCGGCAGGTGCTTCCGCTGCGCCCGGCAGGTGGTTCCGGCGAGGCGAGCAGGTGGCTCCGGCGCGCCGGGCAGGTGGTTCCGGCGAGGCGAGCAGCTGGCTCCGGCGCGCTCGGCAGGTGCTTCCGCTGGGCCCGGTTGGTGGTTCCGGCGAGGCGAGCAGGTGGCTCCGGCGCGCTCGGCAGGTGCTTCCGCTGCGCCCGGCAGGTGGTTCCGACGAGGCGAGCAGGTTGTTCCTGCGTGCTCGGCAGGTGGTTCAGTTGGGTCTGGCAGGTGGT
The DNA here is from genome assembly GCF_041296235.1 of Equus asinus. Classification (NCBI taxonomy): domain Eukaryota; kingdom Metazoa; phylum Chordata; class Mammalia; order Perissodactyla; family Equidae; genus Equus; species Equus asinus. The sequence goes on along the minus strand of NC_091798.1, from coordinate 983,756 downwards.
TTCGGTCTGTTCGGGGTGTGGTTCCAGCATCTCAGGCACATGGTTCTGGCACGTCTGAGAGGTGGTTCCGGCTGGCCCAACAGGTGTTTCTGGAGTCTCCGCCAAGTGGTTCTGGCGTAGCTGGCAGGTGATGTTGGCGTGACTGGCAGGTGGTTCCAGCCAGCCCGGCAGGTGTTTCCGGAGTGTTCACCAACTGGCTGTGGCGTAGCCGGCAGGTGATTTTGGCGTGTCCGACAGGTGGTTCTGGCGAGTCGAGCAGGTGCTTCCGGCATGCTCGGCAGGTGCTTCCGGTGTCATTGGCATGTGGTTCTGGCATGTCTGAGAGGTGGTTCCGGCATGCCTGACAGGTGATTCCGGAGTGTTCGCCAAGCGGTTCTGGCATAGGCGGCAGGTGATTTTGCCATGTCCAGAATGTGGTTCCAGCGAGTCGAACATGTGGTTCCGGCGTGTCCGGCAGGTGTTTCCGGTCTGTCCAGCAGGTGGTTCTGGGGTGTCCGGCATGAGGTTCTGGCACGTCTGAGAGGTGTTTCCGGCCGGCCCGACATGCGTTTCCGGAGTGTCCGCCACGTAGTTCAGGCACGTCTGAGAGGTGGTTCCAGCATGCCCGGCAGGTTTTCCCGGAGAGTCCTCCAAGTGGTTCTGGCGTAGCCCGCAGGTGATTTTGGTGTGTCCGGCAGGTTGTTCCGTTCTGTCCGATAGGTTGTTCCGGCATGTCCAGCACGTGCTTCTGGCACTTCTGAGAGGTGGTTCTGGCATGCCGGGCAGGTTATTCCGGAGTGTCCGGTAAGTGGTTCTGGTGTAGCCGGCAGTTCATTTTGGCGTGTCTGGCACATGGGTCCTGCGAGTCGAGCAGGTGGTTCCGGCGTGCTCGGCAGGTGGTCCAGGCATGTCCGGCAGGTGGTTCCAGTCTGTCCAGGACGTGGTTCCAGCGTGTCCGGCACGTGGTTCTCTTACGTCTGAGAGGTGGTTCCTGCATGCCTGGCAGGTTATTGCGGATTGTCTGCCAGGTGGTTCTCTCATAGCCAGCTGTTGATTTTGGCCTGTCAGGCAGGTGGTTCTGGTGAGTCCAGCAGGTGGCTCCGGCGTGCTCGGCAGGTGGTTCTGGCATGTCTGGCAGGTGGTTCCGGCGAGTTGAGCAGCTGGTTCCAGCCTGTCCGTCAGGTTAGGGTTAGGGATAGGGTTAGGGTTACGGTTAGGGTTAGGGTTTAGGGTTTGGGGTTAGGGGTTAGGGTTAGGGGTAGGGTTAGGGTTAGGGTTACGGTTGGGTTAGGGTTTAGGGTTAGGCTTAGGGTTAGGGGTTAGGGTTAGGGTTAGGGTTTGGGGATAGGGTTAGGGTTAGGGTTAGGGTTAGGGCCCGGCAGGTGGTTCCGGTGAGCCGAGCAGGTGGCTCCGGCGCGCCCGGCAGGTGCTTCCGCTGCGCCCGGCAGGTGGTTCCGGCGAGGCGAGCAGGTGGCTCCGGCGCGCCGGGCAGGTGGTTCCGGCGAGGCGAGCAGCTGGCTCCGGCGCGCTCGGCAGGTGCTTCCGCTGGGCCCGGTTGGTGGTTCCGGCGAGGCGAGCAGGTGGCTCCGGCGCGCTCGGCAGGTGCTTCCGCTGCGCCCGGCAGGTGGTTCCGACGAGGCGAGCAGGTTGTTCCTGCGTGCTCGGCAGGTGGTTCAGTTGGGTCTGGCAGGTGGTTTCGGTCTGTTCGGGGTGTGGTTCCAGCATCTCAGGCACATGGTTCTGGCACGTCTGAGAGGTGGTTCCGGCTGGCCCAACAGGTGTTTCTGGAGTCTCCGCCAAGTGGTTCTGGCGTAGCTGGCAGGTGATGTTGGCGTGACTGGCAGGTGGTTCCAGCCAGCCCGGCAGGTGTTTCCGGAGTGTTCACCAACTGGCTGTGGCGTAGCCGGCAGGTGATTTTGGCGTGTCCGACAGGTGGTTCTGGCGAGTCGAGCAGGTGCTTCCGGCATGCTCGGCAGGTGCTTCCGGTGTCATTGGCATGTGGTTCTGGCATGTCTGAGAGGTGGTTCCGGCATGCCTGACAGGTGATTCCGGAGTGTTCGCCAAGCGGTTCTGGCATAGGCGGCAGGTGATTTTGCCATGTCCAGAATGTGGTTCCAGCGAGTCGAACATGTGGTTCCGGCGTGTCCGGCAGGTGTTTCCGGTCTGTCCAGCAGGTGGTTCTGGGGTGTCCGGCATGAGGTTCTGGCACGTCTGAGAGGTGTTTCCGGCCGGCCCGACATGCGTTTCCGGAGTGTCCGCCACGTAGTTCAGGCACGTCTGAGAGGTGGTTCCAGCATGCCCGGCAGGTTTTCCCGGAGAGTCCTCCAAGTGGTTCTGGCGTAGCCCGCAGGTGATTTTGGTGTGTCCGGCAGGTTGTTCCGTTCTGTCCGATAGGTTGTTCCGGCATGTCCAGCACGTGCTTCTGGCACTTCTGAGAGGTGGTTCTGGCATGCCGGGCAGGTTATTCCGGAGTGTCCGGTAAGTGGTTCTGGTGTAGCCGGCAGTTCATTTTGGCGTGTCTGGCACATGGGTCCTGCGAGTCGAGCAGGTGGTTCCGGCGTGCTCGGCAGGTGGTCCAGGCATGTCCGGCAGGTGGTTCCAGTCTGTCCAGGACGTGGTTCCAGCGTGTCCGGCACGTGGTTCTCTTACGTCTGAGAGGTGGTTCCTGCATGCCTGGCAGGTTATTGCGGATTGTCTGCCAGGTGGTTCTCTCATAGCCAGCTGTTGATTTTGGCCTGTCAGGCAGGTGGTTCTGGTGAGTCCAGCAGGTGGCTCCGGCGTGCTCGGCAGGTGGTTCTGGCATGTCTGGCAGGTGGTTCCGGCGAGTTGAGCAGCTGGTTCCAGCCTGTCCGTCAGGTTAGGGTTAGGGATAGGGTTAGGGTTACGGTTAGGGTTAGGGTTTAGGGTTTGGGGTTAGGGGTTAGGGTTAGGGGTAGGGTTAGGGTTAGGGTTACGGTTGGGTTAGGGTTTAGGGTTAGGCTTAGGGTTAGGGGTTAGGGTTAGGGTTAGGGTTTGGGGATAGGGTTAGGGTTAGGGTTAGGGTTAGGGTCCGGCAGGTGGTTCCGGCGAGCCGAGCAGGTGGCTCCGGCGCGCCCGGCAGGTGCTTCCGCTGCGCCCGGCAGGTGGTTCCGGCGAGGCGAGCAGGTGGCTCCGGTGCGCCGGGCAGGTGGTTCCGGCGAGGCGAGCAGCTGGCTCCGGCGCGCTCGGCAGGTGCTTCCGCTGGGCCCGGTTGGTGGTTCCGGCGAGGCGAGCAGGTGGCTCCGGCGCGCTCGGCAGGTGCTTCCGCTGCGCCCGGCAGGTGGTTCCGACGAGGCGAGCAGGTTGTTCCTGCGTGCTCGGCAGGTGGTTCAGTTGGGTCTGGCAGGTGGTTTCGGTCTGTTCGGGGTGTGGTTCCAGCATCTCAGGCACATGGTTCTGGCACGTCTGAGAGGTGGTTCCGGCTGGCCCAACAGGTGTTTCTGGAGTCTCCGCCAAGTGGTTCTGGCGTAGCTGGCAGGTGATGTTGGCGTGACTGGCAGGTGGTTCCAGCCAGCCCGGCAGGTGTTTCCGGAGTGTTCACCAACTGGCTGTGGCGTAGCCGGCAGGTGATTTTGGCGTGTCCGACAGGTGGTTCTGGCGAGTCGAGCAGGTGCTTCCGGCATGCTCGGCAGGTGCTTCCGGTGTCATTGGCATGTGGTTCTGGCATGTCTGAGAGGTGGTTCCGGCATGCCTGACAGGTGATTCCGGAGTGTTCGCCAAGCGGTTCTGGCATAGGCGGCAGGTGATTTTGCCATGTCCAGAATGTGGTTCCAGCGAGTCGAACATGTGGTTCCGGCGTGTCCGGCAGGTGTTTCCGGTCTGTCCAGCAGGTGGTTCTGGGGTGTCCGGCATGAGGTTCTGGCACGTCTGAGAGGTGTTTCCGGCCGGCCCGACATGCGTTTCCGGAGTGTCCGCCACGTAGTTCAGGCACGTCTGAGAGGTGGTTCCAGCATGCCCGGCAGGTTTTCCCGGAGAGTCCTCCAAGTGGTTCTGGCGTAGCCCGCAGGTGATTTTGGTGTGTCCGGCAGGTTGTTCCGTTCTGTCCGATAGGTTGTTCCGGCATGTCCAGCACGTGCTTCTGGCACTTCTGAGAGGTGGTTCTGGCATGCCGGGCAGGTTATTCCGGAGTGTCCGGTAAGTGGTTCTGGTGTAGCCGGCAGTTCATTTTGGCGTGTCTGGCACATGGGTCCTGCGAGTCGAGCAGGTGGTTCCGGCGTGCTCGGCAGGTGGTCCAGGCATGTCCGGCAGGTGGTTCCAGTCTGTCCAGGACGTGGTTCCAGCGTGTCCGGCACGTGGTTCTCTTACGTCTGAGAGGTGGTTCCTGCATGCCTGGCAGGTTATTGCGGATTGTCTGCCAGGTGGTTCTCTCATAGCCAGCTGTTGATTTTGGCCTGTCAGGCAGGTGGTTCTGGTGAGTCCAGCAGGTGGCTCCGGCGTGCTCGGCAGGTGGTTCTGGCATGTCTGGCAGGTGGTTCCGGCGAGTTGAGCAGCTGGTTCCAGCCTGTCCGTCAGGTTAGGGTTAGGGATAGGGTTAGGGTTACGGTTAGGGTTAGGGTTTAGGGTTTGGGGTTAGGGGTTAGGGTTAGGGGTAGGGTTAGGGTTAGGGTTACGGTTGGGTTAGGGTTTAGGGTTAGGCTTAGGGTTAGGGGTTAGGGTTAGGGTTAGGGTTTGGGGATAGGGTTAGGGTTAGGGTTAGGGTTAGGGCCCGGCAGGTGGTTCCGGCGAGCCGAGCAGGTGGCTCCGGCGCGCCCGGCAGGTGCTTCCGCTGCGCCCGGCAGGTGGTTCCGGCGAGGCGAGCAGGTGGCTCCGGCGCGCCGGGCAGGTGGTTCCGGCGAGGCGAGCAGCTGGCTCCGGCGCGCTCGGCAGGTGCTTCCGCTGCGCCCGGCAGGTGGTTCCGACGAGGCGAGCAGGTTGTTCCTGCGTGCTCGGCAGGTGGTTCAGTTGGGTCTGTCAGGTGGTTTCGGTCTGTTCGGGGTGTGGTTCCAGCATCTCAGGCACATGGTTCTGGCACGTCTGAGAGGTGGTTCCGGCTGGCCCAACAGGTGTTTCTGGAGTCTCCGCCAAGTGGTTCTGGCGTAGCTGGCAGGTGATGTTGGCGTGACTGGCAGGTGGTTCCAGCCAGCCCGGCAGGTGTTTCCGGAGTGTTCACCAACTGGCTGTGGCGTAGCCGGCAGGTGATTTTGGCGTGTCCGACAGGTGGTTCTGGCGAGTCGAGCAGGTGCTTCCGGCATGCTCGGCAGGTGCTTCCGGTGTCATTGGCATGTGGTTCTGGCATGTCTGAGAGGTGGTTCCGGCATGCCTGACAGGTGATTCCGGAGTGTTCGCCAAGCGGTTCTGGCATAGGCGGCAGGTGATTTTGCCATGTCCAGAATGTGGTTCCAGCGAGTCGAACATGTGGTTCCGGCGTGTCCGGCAGGTGTTTCCGGTCTGTCCAGCAGGTGGTTCTGGGGTGTCCGGCATGAGGTTCTGGCACGTCTGAGAGGTGTTTCCGGCCGGCCCGACATGCGTTTCCGGAGTGTCCGCCACGTAGTTCAGGCACGTCTGAGAGGTGGTTCCAGCATGCCCGGCAGGTTTTCCCGGAGAGTCCTCCAAGTGGTTCTGGCGTAGCCCGCAGGTGATTTTGGTGTGTCCGGCAGGTTGTTCCGTTCTGTCCGATAGGTTGTTCCGGCATGTCCAGCACGTGCTTCTGGCACTTCTGAGAGGTGGTTCTGGCATGCCGGGCAGGTTATTCCGGAGTGTCCGGTAAGTGGTTCTGGTGTAGCCGGCAGTTCATTTTGGCGTGTCTGGCACATGGGTCCTGCGAGTCGAGCAGGTGGTTCCGGCGTGCTCGGCAGGTGGTCCAGGCATGTCCGGCAGGTGGTTCCAGTCTGTCCAGGACGTGGTTCCAGCGTGTCCGGCACGTGGTTCTCTTACGTCTGAGAGGTGGTTCCTGCATGCCTGGCAGGTTATTGCGGATTGTCTGCCAGGTGGTTCTCTCATAGCCAGCTGTTGATTTTGGCCTGTCAGGCAGGTGGTTCTGGTGAGTCCAGCAGGTGGCTCCGGCGTGCTCGGCAGGTGGTTCTGGCATGTCTGGCAGGTGGTTCCGGCGAGTTGAGCAGCTGGTTCCAGCCTGTCCGTCAGGTTAGGGTTAGGGATAGGGTTAGGGTTACGGTTAGGGTTAGGGTTTAGGGTTTGGGGTTAGGGGTTAGGGTTAGGGGTAGGGTTAGGGTTAGGGTTACGGTTGGGTTAGGGTTTAGGGTTAGGCTTAGGGTTAGGGGATAGGGTTAGGGTTAGGGTTTGGGGATAGGGTTAGGGTTAGGGCCCGGCAGGTGGTTCCGGCGAGCCGAGCAGGTGGCTCCGGCGCGCCCGGCAGGTGCTTCCGCTGCGCCCGGCAGGTGGTTCCGGCGAGGCGAGCAGGTGGCTCCGGCGCGCCGGGCAGGTGGTTCCGGCGAGGCGAGCAGCTGGCTCCGGCGCGCTCGGCAGGTGCTTCCGCTGGGCCCGGTTGGTGGTTCCGGCGAGGCGAGCAGGTGGCTCCGGCGCGCTCGGCAGGTGCTTCCGCTGCGCCCGGCAGGTGGTTCCGACGAGGCGAGCAGGTTGTTCCTGCGTGCTCGGCAGGTGGTTCAGTTGGGTCTGGCAGGTGGTTTCGGTCTGTTCGGGGTGTGGTTCCAGCATCTCAGGCACATGGTTCTGGCACGTCTGAGAGGTGGTTCCGGCTGGCCCAACAGGTGTTTCTGGAGTCTCCGCCAAGTGGTTCTGGCGTAGCTGGCAGGTGATGTTGGCGTGACTGGCAGGTGGTTCCAGCCAGCCCGGCAGGTGTTTCCGGAGTGTTCACCAACTGGCTGTGGCATAGCCGGCAGGTGATTTTGGCGTGTCCGACAGGTGGTTCTGGCGAGTCGAGCAGGTGCTTCCGGCATGCTCGGCAGGTGCTTCCGGTGTCATTGGCATGTGGTTCTGGCATGTCTGAGAGGTGGTTCCGGCATGCCTGACAGGTGATTCCGGAGTGTTTGCCAAGCGGTTCTGGCATAGGCGGCAGGTGATTTTGCCATGTCCAGAATGTGGTTCCAGCGAGTCGAACATGTGGTTCCGGCGTGTCCGGCAGGTGTTTCCGGTCTGTCCAGCAGGTGGTTCTGGGGTGTCCGGCATGAGGTTCTGGCACGTCTGAGAGGTGGTTCCGGCCGGCCCGACATGCGTTTCCGGAGTGTCCGCCACGTAGTTCAGGCACGTCTGAGAGGTGGTTCCAGCATGCCCGGCAGGTTTTCCCGGAGAGTCCTCCAAGTGGTTCTGGCGTAGCCCGCAGGTGATTTTGGTGTGTCCGGCAGGTTGTTCCGTTCTGTCCGATAGGTTGTTCCGGCATGTCCAGCACGTGCTTCTGGCACTTCTGAGAGGTGGTTCTGGCATGCCGGGCAGGTTATTCCGGAGTGTCCGGTAAGTGGTTCTGGTGTAGCCGGCAGTTCATTTTGGCGTGTCTGGCACATGGGTCCTGCGAGTCGAGCAGGTGGTTCCGGCGTGCTCGGCAGGTGGTCCAGGCATGTCCGGCAGGTGGTTCCAGTCTGTCCAGGACGTGGTTCCAGCGTGTCCGGCACGTGGTTCTCTTACGTCTGAGAGGTGGTTCCTGCATGCCTGGCAGGTTATTGCGGATTGTCTGCCAGGTGGTTCTCTCATAGCCAGCTGTTGATTTTGGCCTGTCAGGCAGGTGGTTCTGGTGAGTCCAGCAGGTGGCTCCGGCGTGCTCGGCAGGTGGTTCTGGCATGTCTGGCAGGTGGTTCCGGCGAGTTGAGCAGCTGGTTCCAGCCTGTCCGTCAGGTTAGGGTTAGGGATAGGGTTAGGGTTACGGTTAGGGTTAGGGTTTAGGGTTTGGGGTTAGGGGTTAGGGTTAGGGGTAGGGTTAGGGTTAGGGTTACGGTTGGGTTAGGGTTTAGGGTTAGGCTTAGGGTTAGGGGTTAGGGTTAGGGTTAGGGTTTGGGGATAGGGTTAGGGTTAGGGTTAGGGTTAGGGCCCGGCAGGTGGTTCCGGCGAGCCGAGCAGGTGGCTCCGGCGCGCCCGGCAGGTGCTTCCGCTGCGCCCGGCAGGTGGTTCCGGCGAGGCGAGCAGGTGGCTCCGGCGCGCCGGGCAGGTGGTTCCGGCGAGGCGAGCAGCTGGCTCCGGCGCGCTCGGCAGGTGCTTCCGCTGGGCCCGGTTGGTGGTTCCGGCGAGGCGAGCAGGTGGCTCCGGCGCGCTCGGCAGGTGCTTCCGCTGCGCCCGGCAGGTGGTTCCGACGAGGCGAGCAGGTTGTTCCTGCGTGCTCGGCAGGTGGTTCAGTTGGGTCTGTCAGGTGGTTTCGGTCTGTTCGGGGTGTGGTTCCAGCATCTCAGGCACATGGTTCTGGCACGTCTGAGAGGTGGTTCCGGCTGGCCCAACAGGTGTTTCTGGAGTCTCCGCCAAGTGGTTCTGGCGTAGCTGGCAGGTGATGTTGGCGTGACTGGCAGGTGGTTCCAGCCAGCCCGGCAGGTGTTTCCGGAGTGTTCACCAACTGGCTGTGGCGTAGCCGGCAGGTGATTTTGGCGTGTCCGACAGGTGGTTCTGGCGAGTCGAGCAGGTGCTTCCGGCATGCTCGGCAGGTGCTTCCGGTGTCATTGGCATGTGGTTCTGGCATGTCTGAGAGGTGGTTCCGGCATGCCTGACAGGTGATTCCGGAGTGTTCGCCAAGCGGTTCTGGCATAGGCGGCAGGTGATTTTGCCATGTCCAGAATGTGGTTCCAGCGAGTCGAACATGTGGTTCCGGCGTGTCCGGCAGGTGTTTCCGGTCTGTCCAGCAGGTGGTTCTGGGGTGTCCGGCATGAGGTTCTGGCACGTCTGAGAGGTGGTTCCGGCCGGCCCGACATGCGTTTCCGGAGTGTCCGCCACGTGGTTCAGGCACGTCTGAGAGGTGGTTCCAGCATGCCCGGCAGGTTTTCCCGGAGAGTCCTCCAAGTGGTTCTGGCGTAGCCCGCAGGTGATTTTGGTGTGTCCGGCAGGTTGTTCCGTTCTGTCCGATAGGTTGTTCCGGCATGTCCAGCACGTGCTTCTGGCACTTCTGAGAGGTGGTTCTGGCATGCCGGGCAGGTTATTCCGGAGTGTCCGGTAAGTGGTTCTGGTGTAGCCGGCAGTTCATTTTGGCGTGTCTGGCACATGGGTCCTGCGAGTCGAGCAGGTGGTTCCGGCGTGCTCGGCAGGTGGTCCAGGCATGTCCGGCAGGTGGTTCCAGTCTGTCCAGGACGTGGTTCCAGCGTGTCCGGCACGTGGTTCTCTTACGTCTGAGAGGTGGTTCCTGCATGCCTGGCAGGTTATTGCGGATTGTCTGCCAGGTGGTTCTCTCATAGCCAGCTGTTGATTTTGGCCTGTCAGGCAGGTGGTTCTGGTGAGTCCAGCAGGTGGCTCCGGCGTGCTCGGCAGGTGGTTCTGGCATGTCTGGCAGGTGGTTCCGGCGAGTTGAGCAGCTGGTTCCAGCCTGTCCGTCAGGTTAGGGTTAGGGATAGGGTTAGGGTTACGGTTAGGGTTAGGGTTTAGGGTTTGGGGTTAGGGGTTAGGGTTAGGGGTAGGGTTAGGGTTAGGGTTACGGTTGGGTTAGGGTTTAGGGTTAGGCTTAGGGTTAGGGGATAGGGTTAGGGTTAGGGTTTGGGGATAGGGTTAGGGTTAGGGTTAGGGTTAGGGCCCGGCAGGTGGTTCCGGCGAGCCGAGAAGGTGGCTCCGGCGCGCCCGGCAGGTGCTTCCGCTGGGCCCGGCAGGTGGTTCCGGCGAGGCGAGCAGGTTTCTCCGGCGCGCCGGGCAGGTGGTTCCGGCGAGGCGAGCAGCTGGCTCCGGCGCGCTCGGCAGGTGCTTCCGCTGGGCCCGGTTGGTGGTTCCGGCGAGGCGAGCAGGTGGCTCCGGCGCGCTCGGCTGGTGCTTCCGCTGCGCCCGGCAGGTGGTTCCGACGAGGCGAGCAGGTTGTTCCTGCGTGCTCTGCAGGTGGTTCAGTTGGGTCTGTCAGGTGGTTTCGGTCTGTTCGGGGTGTGGTTCCAGCATCTCAGGCACATGGTTCTGGCACGTCTGAGAGGTGGTTCCGGCTGGCCCAACAGGTGTTTCTGGAGTCTCCGCCAAGTGGTTCTGGCGTAGCTGGCAGGTGATGTTGGCGTGACTGGCAGGTGGTTCCAGCCAGCCCGGCAGGTGTTTCCGGAGTGTTCACCAACTGGCTGTGGCGTAGCCGGCAGGTGATTTTGGCGTGTCCGACAGGTGGTTCTGGCGAGTCGAGCAGGTGCTTCCGGCATGCTCGGCAGGTGCTTCCGGTGTCATTGGCATGTGGTTCTGGCATGTCTGAGAGGTGGTTCCGGCATGCCTGACAGGTGATTCCGGAGTGTTCGCCAAGCGGTTCTGGCATAGGCGGCAGGTGATTTTGCCATGTCCAGAATGTGGTTCCAGCGAGTCGAACATGTGGTTCCGGCGTGTCCGGCAGGTGTTTCCGATCTGTCCAGCAGGTGGTTCTGGGGTGTCCGGCATGAGGTTCTGGCACGTCTGAGAGGTGTTTCCGGCCGGCCCGACATGCGTTTCCGGAGTGTCCGCCACGTAGTTCAGGCACGTCTGAGAGGTGGTTCCAGCATGCCCGGCAGGTTTTCCCGGAGAGTCCTCCAAGTGGTTCTGGCGTAGCCCGCAGGTGATTTTGGTGTGTCCGGCAGGTTGTTCCGTTCTGTCCGATAGGTTGTTCCGGCATGTCCAGCACGTGCTTCTGGCACTTCTGAGAGGTGGTTCTGGCATGCCGGGCAGGTTATTCCGGAGTGTCCGGTAAGTGGTTCTGGTGTAGCCGGCAGTTCATTTTGGCGTGTCTGGCACATGGGTCCTGCGAGTCGAGCAGGTGGTTCCGGCGTGCTCGGCAGGTGGTCCAGGCATGTCCGGCAGGTGGTTCCAGTCTGTCCAGGACGTGGTTCCAGCGTGTCCGGCACGTGGTTCTCTTACGTCTGAGAGGTGGTTCCTGCATGCCTGGCAGGTTATTGCGGATTGTCTGCCAGGTGGTTCTCTCATAGCCAGCTGTTGATTTTGGCCTGTCAGGCAGGTGGTTCTGGTGAGTCCAGCAGGTGGCTCCGGCGTGCTCGGCAGGTGGTTCTGGCATGTCTGGCAGGTGGTTCCGGCGAGTTGAGCAGCTGGTTCCAGCCTGTCCGTCAGGTTAGGGTTAGGGATAGGGTTAGGGTTACGGTTAGGGTTAGGGTTTAGGGTTTGGGGTTAGGGGTTAGGGTTAGGGGTAGGGTTAGGGTTAGGGTTACGGTTGGGTTAGGGTTTAGGGTTAGGCTTAGGGTTAGGGGTTAGGGTTAGGGTTAGGGTTTGGGGATAGGGTTAGGGTTAGGGTTAGGGTTAGGGCCCAGCAGGTGGTTCCGGCGAGCCGAGCAGGTGGCTCCGGCGCGCCCGGCAGGTGCTTCCGCTGCGCCCGGCAGGTGGTTCCGGCGAGGCGAGCAGGTGGCTCCGGCGCGCCGGGCAGGTGGTTCCGGCGAGGCGAGCAGCTGGCTCCGGCGCGCTCGGCAGGTGCTTCCGCTGGGCCCGGTTGGTGGTTCCGGCGAGGCGAGCAGGTGGCTCCGGCGCGCTCGGCAGGTGCTTCCGCTGCGCCCGGCAGGTGGTTCCGACGAGGCGAGCAGGTTGTTCCTGCGTGCTCGGCAGGTGGTTCAGTTGGGTCTGTCAGGTGGTTTCGGTCTGTTCGGGGTGTGGTTCCAGCATCTCAGGCACATTGTTCTGGCACGTCTGAGAGGTGGTTCCGGCTGGCCCAACAGGTGTTTCTGGAGTCTCCGCCAAGTGGTTCTGGCGTAGCTGGCAGGTGATGTTGGCGTGACTGGCAGGTGGTTCCAGCCAGCCCGGCAGGTGTTTCCGGAGTGTTCACCAACTGGCTGTGGCGTAGCCGGCAGGTGATTTTGGCGTGTCCGACAGGTGGTTCTGGCGAGTCGAGCAGGTGCTTCCGGCATGCTCGGCAGGTGCTTCCGGTGTCATTGGCATGTGGTTCTGGCATGTCTGAGAGGTGGTTCCGGCATGCCTGACAGGTGATTCCGGAGTGTTCGCCAAGCGGTTCTGGCATAGGCGGCAGGTGATTTTGCCATGTCCAGAATGTGGTTCCAGCGAGTCGAACATGTGGTTCCGGCGTGTCCGGCAGGTGTTTCCGGTCTGTCCAGCAGGTGGTTCTGGGGTGTCCGGCATGAGGTTCTGGCACGTCTGAGAGGTGTTTCCGGCCGGCCCGACATGCGTTTCCGGAGTGTCCGCCACGTAGTTCAGGCACGTCTGAGAGGTGGTTCCAGCATGCCCGGCAGGTTTTCCCGGAGAGTCCTCCAAGTGGTTCTGGCGTAGCCCGCAGGTGATTTTGGTGTGTCCGGCAGGTTGTTCCGTTCTGTCCGATAGGTTGTTCCGGCATGTCCAGCACGTGCTTCTGGCACTTCTGAGAGGTGGTTCTGGCATGCCGGGCAGGTTATTCCGGAGTGTCCGGTAAGTGGTTCTGGTGTAGCCGGCAGTTCATTTTGGCGTGTCTGGCACATGGGTCCTGCGAGTCGAGCAGGTGGTTCCGGCGTGCTCGGCAGGTGGTCCAGGCATGTCCGGCAGGTGGTTCCAGTCTGTCCAGGACGTGGTTCCAGCGTGTCCGGCACGTGGTTCTCTTACGTCTGAGAGGTGGTTCCTGCATGCCTGGCAGGTTATTGCGGATTGTCTGCCAGGTGGTTCTCTCATAGCCAGCTGTTGATTTTGGCCTGTCAGGCAGGTGGTTCTGGTGAGTCCAGCAGGTGGCTCCGGCGTGCTCGGCAGGTGGTTCTGGCATGTCTGGCAGGTGGTTCCGGCGAGTTGAGCAGCTGGTTCCAGCCTGTCCGTCAGGTTAGGGTTAGGGATAGGGTTAGGGTTACGGTTAGGGTTAGGGTTTAGGGTTTGGGGTTAGGGGTTAGGGTTAGGGGTAGGGTTAGGGTTAGGGTTACGGTTGGGTTAGGGTTTAGGGTTAGGCTTAGGGTTAGGGGTTAGGGTTAGGGTTAGGGTTTGGGGATAGGGTTAGGGTTAGGGTTAGGGTTAGGGCCCAGCAGGTGGTTCCGGCGAGCCGAGCAGGTGGCTCCGGCGCGCCCGGCAGGTGCTTCCGCTGCGCCCGGCAGGTGGTTCCGGCGAGGCGAGCAGGTGGCTCCGGCGCGCCGGGCAGGTGGTTCCGGCGAGGCGAGCAGCTGGCTCCGGCGCGCTCGGCAGGTGCTTCCGCTGGGCCCGGTTGGTGGTTCCGGCGAGGCGAGCAGGTGGCTCCGGCGCGCTCGGCAGGTGCTTCCGCTGCGCCCGGCAGGTGGTTCCGACGAGGCGAGCAGGTTGTTCCTGCGTGCTCGGCAGGTGGTTCAGTTGGGTCTGTCAGGTGGTTTCGGTCTGTTCGGGGTGTGGTTCCAGCATCTCAGGCACATGGTTCTGGCACGTCTGAGAGGTGGTTCCGGCTGGCCCAACAGGTGTTTCTGGAGTCTCCGCCAAGTGGTTCTGGCGTAGCTGGCAGGTGATGTTGGCGTGACTGGCAGGTGGTTCCAGCCAGCCCGGCAGGTGTTTCCGGAGTGTTCACCAACTGGCTGTGGCGTAGCCGGCAGGTGATTTTGGCGTGTCCGACAGGTGGTTCTGGCGAGTCGAGCAGGTGCTTCCGGCATGCTCGGCAGGTGCTTCCGGTGTCATTGGCATGTGGTTCTGGCATGTCTGAGAGGTGGTTCCGGCATGCCTGACAGGTGATTCCGGAGTGTTCGCCAAGCGGTTCTGGCATAGGCGGCAGGTGATTTTGCCATGTCCAGAATGTGGTTCCAGCGAGTCGAACATGTGGTTCCGGCGTGTCCGGCAGGTGTTTCCGGTCTGTCCAGCAGGTGGTTCTGGGGTGTCCGGCATGAGGTTCTGGCACGTCTGAGAGGTGTTTCCGGCCGGCCCGACATGCGTTTCCGGAGTGTCCGCCACGTAGTTCAGGCACGTCTGAGAGGTGGTTCCAGCATGCCCGGCAGGTTTTCCCGGAGAGTCCTCCAAGTGGTTCTGGCGTAGCCCGCAGGTGATTTTGGTGTGTCCGGCAGGTTGTTCCGTTCTGTCCGATAGGTTGTTCCGGCATGTCCAGCACGTGCTTCTGGCACTTCTGAGAGGTGGTTCTGGCATGCCGGGCAGGTTATTCCGGAGTGTCCGGTAAGTGGTTCTGGTGTAGCCGGCAGTTCATTTTGGCGTGTCTGGCACATGGGTCCTGCGAGTCGAGCAGGTGGTTCCGGCGTGCTCGGCAGGTGGTCCAGGCATGTCCGGCAGGTGGTTCCAGTCTGTCCAGGACGTGGTTCCAGCGTGTCCGGCACGTGGTTCTCTTACGTCTGAGAGGTGGTTCCTGCATGCCTGGCAGGTTATTGCGGATTGTCTGCCAGGTGGTTCTCTCATAGCCAGCTGTTGATTTTGGCCTGTCAGGCAGGTGGTTCTGGTGAGTCCAGCAGGTGGCTCCGGCGTGCTCGGCAGGTGGTTCTGGCATGTCTGGCAGGTGGTTCCGGCGAGTTGAGCAGCTGGTTCCAGCCTGTCCGTCAGGTTAGGGTTAGGGATAGGGTTAGGGTTACGGTTAGGGTTAGGGTTTAGGGTTTGGGGTTAGGGGTTAGGGTTAGGGGTAGGGTTAGGGTTAGGGTTACGGTTGGGTTAGGGTTTAGGGTTAGGCTTAGGGTTAGGGGTTAGGGTTAGGGTTAGGGTTTGGGGATAGGGTTAGGGTTAGGGTTAGGGTTAGGGCCCGGCAGGTGGTTCCGGCGAGCCGAGCAGGTGGCTCCGGCGCGCCCGGCAGGTGCTTCCGCTGCGCCCGGCAGGTGGTTCCGGCGAGGCGAGCAGGTGGCTCCGGCGCGCCGGGCAGGTGGTTCCGGCGAGGCGAGCAGCTGGCTCCGGCGCGCTCGGCAGGTGCTTCCGCTGGGCCCGGTTGGTGGTTCCGGCGAGGCGAGCAGGTGGCTCCGGCGCGCTCGGCAGGTGCTTCCGCTGCGCCCGGCAGGTGGTTCCGACGAGGCGAGCAGGTTGTTCCTGCGTGCTCGGCAGGTGGTTCAGTTGGGTCTGTCAGGTGGTTTCGGTCTGTTCGGGGTGTGGTTCCAGCATCTCAGGCACATGGTTCTGGCACGTCTGAGAGGTGGTTCCGGCTGGCCCAACAGGTGTTTCTGGAGTCTCCGCCAAGTGGTTCTGGCGTAGCTGGCAGGTGATGTTGGCGTGACTGGCAGGTGGTTCCAGCCAGCCCGGCAGGTGTTTCCGGAGTGTTCACCAACTGGCTGTGGCGTAGCCGGCAGGTGATTTTGGCGTGTCCGACAGGTGGTTCTGGCGAGTCGAGCAGGTGCTTCCGGCATGCTCGGCAGGTGCTTCCGGTGTCATTGGCATGTGGTTCTGGCATGTCTGAGAGGTGGTTCCGGCATGCCTGACAGGTGATTCCGGAGTGTTCGCCAAGCGGTTCTGGCATAGGCGGCAGGTGATTTTGCCATGTCCAGAATGTGGTTCCAGCGAGTCGAACATGTGGTTCCGGCGTGTCCGGCAGGTGTTTCCGGTCTGTCCAGCAGGTGGTTCTGGGGTGTCCGGCATGAGGTTCTGGCACGTCTGAGAGGTGTTTCCGGCCGGCCCGACATGCGTTTCCGGAGTGTCCGCCACGTAGTTCAGGCACGTCTGAGAGGTGGTTCCAGCATGCCCGGCAGGTTTTCCCGGAGAGTCCTCCAAGTGGTTCTGGCGTAGCCCGCAGGTGATTTTGGTGTGTCCGGCAGGTTGTTCCGTTCTGTCCGATAGGTTGTTCCGGCATGTCCAGCACGTGCTTCTGGCACTTCTGAGAGGTGGTTCTGGCATGCCGGGCAGGTTATTCCGGAGTGTCCGGTAAGTGGTTCTGGTGTAGCCGGCAGTTCATTTTGGCGTGTCTGGCACATGGGTCCTGCGAGTCGAGCAGGTGGTTCCGGCGTGCTCGGCAGGTGGTCCAGGCATGTCCGGCAGGTGGTTCCAGTCTGTCCAGGACGTGGTTCCAGCGTGTCCGGCACGTGGTTCTCTTACGTCTGAGAGGTGGTTCCTGCATGCCTGGCAGGTTATTGCGGATTGTCTGCCAGGTGGTTCTCTCATAGCCAGCTGTTGATTTTGGCCTGTCAGGCAGGTGGTTCTGGTGAGTCCAGCAGGTGGCTCCGGCGTGCTCGGCAGGTGGTTCTGGCATGTCTGGCAGGTGGTTCCGGCGAGTTGAGCAGCTGGTTCCAGCCTGTCCGTCAGGTTAGGGTTAGGGATAGGGTTAGGGTTACGGTTAGGGTTAGGGTTTAGGGTTTGGGGTTAGGGGTTAGGGTTAGGGGTAGGGTTAGGGTTAGGGTTACGGTTGGGTTAGGGTTTAGGGTTAGGCTTAGGGTTAGGGGATAGGGTTAGGGTTAGGGTTTGGGGATAGGGTTAGGGTTAGGGTTAGGGTTAGGGCCCGGCAGGTGGTTCCGGCGAGCCGAGAAGGTGGCTCCGGCGCGCCCGGCAGGTGCTTCCGCTGCGCCCGGCAGGTGGTTCCGGCGATGCGAGCAGGTTTCTCCGGCGCGCCGGGCAGGTGGTTCCGGCGAGGCGAGCAGGTGGCTCCGGCGCGCTCGGCAGGTGCTTCCGCTGCGCCCGGCAGGTGGTTCCGACGAGGCGAGCAGGTTGTTCCTGCGTGCTCGGCAGGTGGTTCAGTTGGGTCTGTCAGGTGGTTTCGGTCTGTTCGGGGTGTGGTTCCAGCATCTCAGGCACATGGTTCTGGCACGTCTGAGAGGTGGTTCCGGCTGGCCCAACAGGTGTTTCTGGAGTCTCCGCCAAGTGGTTCTGGCGTAGCTGGCAGGTGATGTTGGCGTGACTGGCAGGTGGTTCCAGCCAGCCCGGCAGGTGTTTCCGGAGTGTTCACCAACTGGCTGTGGCGTAGCCGGCAGGTGATTTTGGCGTGTCCGACAGGTGGTTCTGGCGAGTCGAGCAGGTGCTTCCGGCATGCTCGGCAGGTGCTTCCGGTGTCATTGGCATGTGGTTCTGGCATGTCTGAGAGGTGGTTCCGGCATGCCTGACAGGTGATTCCGGAGTGTTCGCCAAGCGGTTCTGGCATAGGCGGCAGGTGATTTTGCCATGTCCAGAATGTGGTTCCAGCGAGTCGAACATGTGGTTCCGGCGTGTCCGGCAGGTGTTTCCGGTCTGTCCAGCAGGTGGTTCTGGGGTGTCCGGCATGAGGTTCTGGCACGTCTGAGAGGTGTTTCCGGCCGGCCCGACATGCGTTTCCGGAGTGTCCGCCACGTAGTTCAGGCACGTCTGAGAGGTGGTTCCAGCATGCCCGGCAGGTTTTCCCGGAGAGTCCTCCAAGTGGTTCTGGCGTAGCCCGCAGGTGATTTTGGTGTGTCCGGCAGGTTGTTCCGTTCTGTCCGATAGGTTGTTCCGGCATGTCCAGCACGTGCTTCTGGCACTTCTGAGAGGTGGTTCTGGCATGCCGGGCAGGTTATTCCGGAGTGTCCGGTAAGTGGTTCTGGTGTAGCCGGCAGTTCATTTTGGCGTGTCTGGCACATGGGTCCTGCGAGTCGAGCAGGTGGTTCCGGCGTGCTCGGCAGGTGGTCCAGGCATGTCCGGCAGGTGGTTCCAGTCTGTCCAGGACGTGGTTCCAGCGTGTCCGGCACGTGGTTCTCTTACGTCTGAGAGGTGGTTCCTGCATGCCTGGCAGGTTATTGCGGATTGTCTGCCAGGTGGTTCTCTCATAGCCAGCTGTTGATTTTGGCCTGTCAGGCAGGTGGTTCTGGTGAGTCCAGCAGGTGGCTCCGGCGTGCTCGGCAGGTGGTTCTGGCATGTCTGGCAGGTGGTTCCGGCGAGTTGAGCAGCTGGTTCCAGCCTGTCCGTCAGGTTAGGGTTAGGGATAGGGTTAGGGTTACGGTTAGGGTTAGGGTTTAGGGTTTGGGGTTAGGGGTTAGGGTTAGGGGTAGGGTTAGGGTTAGGGTTACGGTTGGGTTAGGGTTTAGGGTTAGGCTTAGGGTTAGGGGTTAGGGTTAGGGTTAGGGTTTGGGGATAGGGTTAGGGTTAGGGTTAGGGTTAGGGCCCGGCAGGTGGTTCCGGCGAGGCGAGCAGGTGGCTCCGGCGCGCCTGGCAGGTTGTTCCGGCGAGGCGAGCAGCTGGCTCCGGCGCGCTTGGCAGGTGCTTCCGCTGGGCCCGGTTGGTGGTTCCGGCGAGGCGAGCAGGTGGCTCCGGCGCGCTCGGCAGGTGCTTCCGCTGCGCCCGGCAGGTGGTTCCGACGAGGCGAGCAGGTTGTTCCTGCGTGCTCGGCAGGTGGTTCAGTTGGGTCTGTCAGGTGGTTTCGGTCTGTTCAGGGTGTGGTTCCAGCATCTCAGGCACATGGTTCTGGCACGTCTGAGAGGTGGTTCCGGCTGGCCCAACAGGTGTTTCTGGAGTCTCCGCCAAGTGGTTCTGGCGTAGCTGGCAGGTGATGTTGGCGTGACTGGCAGGTGGTTCCAGCCAGCCCGGCAGGTGTTTCCGGAGTGTTCACCAACTGGCTGTGGCGTAGCCGGCAGGTGATTTTGGCGTGTCCGACAGGTGGTTCTGGCGAGTCGAGCAGGTGCTTCCGGCATGCTCGGCAGGTGCTTCCGGTGTCATTGGCATGTGGTTCTGGCATGTCTGAGAGGTGGTTCCGGCATGCCTGACAGGTGATTCCGGAGTGTTCGCCATGCGGTTCTGGCATAGGCGGCAGGTGATTTTGCCATGTCCAGAATGTGGTTCCAGCGAGTCGAACATGTGGTTCCGGCGTGTCCGGCAGGTGTTTCCGGTCTGTCCAGCAGGTGGTTCTGGGGTGTCCGGCATGAGGTTCTGGCACGTCTGAGAGGTGGTTCCGGCCGGCCCGACATGCGTTTCCGGAGTGTCCGCCACGTGGTTCAGGCACGTCTGAGAGGTGGTTCCAGCATGCCCGGCAGGTTTTCCCGGAGAGTCCTCCAAGTGGTTCTGGCGTAGCCCGCAGGTGATTTTGGTGTGTCCGGCAGGTTGTTCCGTTCTGTCCGATAGGTTGTTCCGGCATGTCCAGCACGTGCTTCTGGCACTTCTGAGAGGTGGTTCTGGCATGCCGGGCAGGTTATTCCGGAGTGTCCGGTAAGTGGTTCTGGTGTAGCCGGCAGTTCATTTTGGCGTGTCTGGCACATGGGTCCTGCGAGTCGAGCAGGTGGTTCCGGCGTGCTCGGCAGGTGGTCCAGGCATGTCCGCCAGGTGGTTCCAGTCTGTCCAGGACGTGGTTCCAGCGTGTCCGGCACGTGGTTCTCTTACGTCTGAGAGGTGGTTCCTGCATGCCTGGCAGGTTATTGCGGATTGTCTGCCAGGTGGTTCTCTCATAGCCAGCTGTTGATTTTGGCCTGTCAGGCAGGTGGTTCTGGTGAGTCCAGCAGGTGGCTCCGGCGTGCTCGGCAGGTGGTTCTGGCATGTCTGGCAGGTGGTTCCGGCGAGTTGAGCAGCTGGTTCCAGCCTGTCCGTCAGGTTAGGGTTAGGGATAGGGTTAGGGTTACGGTTAGGGTTAGGGTTTAGGGTTTGGGGTTAGGGGTTAGGGTTAGGGGTAGGGTTAGGGTTAGGGTTACGGTTGGGTTAGGGTTTAGGGTTAGGCTTAGGGTTAGGGGTTAGGGTTAGGGTTAGGGTTTGGGGATAGGGTTAGGGTTAGGGTTAGGGTTAGGGCCCGGCAGGTGGTTCCGGCGAGCCGAGCAGGTGGCTCCGGCGCGCCCGGCAGGTGCTTCCGCTGCGCCCGGCAGGTGGTTCCGGCGAGGCGAGCAGGTGGCTCCGGCGCGCCGGGCAGGTGGTTCCGGCGAGGCGAGCAGCTGGCTCCGGCGCGCTCGGCAGGTGCTTCCGCTGGGCCCGGTTGGTGGTTCCGGCGAGGCGAGCAGGTGGCTCCGGCGCGCTCGGCAGGTGCTTCCGCTGCGCCCGGCAGGTGGTTCCGACGAGGCGAGCAGGTTGTTCCTGCGTGCTCGGCAGGTGGTTCAGTTGGGTCTGTCAGGTGGTTTCGGTCTGTTCGGGGTGTGGTTCCAGCATCTCAGGCACATGGTTCTGGCACGTCTGAGAGGTGGTTCCGGCTGGCCCAACAGGTGTTTCTGGAGTCTCCCCCAAGTGGTTCTGGCGTAGCTGGCAGGTGATGTTGGCGTGACTGGCAGGTGGTTCCAGCCAGCCCGGCAGGTGTTTCCGGAGTGTTCACCAACTGGCTGTGGCGTAGCCGGCAGGTGATTTTGGCGTGTCCGACAGGTGGTTCTGGCGAGTCGAGCAGGTGCTTCCGGCATGCTCGGCAGGTGCTTCCGGTGTCATTGGCATGTGGTTCTGGCATGTCTGAGAGGTGGTTCCGGCATGCCTGACAGGTGATTCCGGAGTGTTCGCCAAGCGGTTCTGGCATAGGCGGCAGGTGATTTTGCCATGTCCAGAATGTGGTTCCAGCGAGTCGAACATGTGGTTCCGGCGTGTCCGGCAGGTGTTTCCGGTCTGTCCAGCAGGTGGTTCTGGGGTGTCCGGCATGAGGTTCTGGCACGTCTGAGAGGTGTTTCCGGCCGGCCCGACATGCGTTTCCGGAGTGTCCGCCACGTAGTTCAGGCACGTCTGAGAGGTGGTTCCAGCATGCCCGGCAGGTTTTCCCGGAGAGTCCTCCAAGTGGTTCTGGCGTAGCCCGCAGGTGATTTTGGTGTGTCCGGCAGGTTGTTCCGTTCTGTCCGATAGGTTGTTCCGGCATGTCCAGCACGTGCTTCTGGCACTTCTGAGAGGTGGTTCTGGCATGCCGGGCAGGTTATTCCGGAGTGTCCGGTAAGTGGTTCTGGTGTAGCCGGCAGTTCATTTTGGCGTGTCTGGCACATGGGTCCTGCGAGTCGAGCAGGTGGTTCCGGCGTGCTCGGCAGGTGGTCCAGGCATGTCCGGCAGGTGGTTCCAGTCTGTCCAGGACGTGGTTCCAGCGTGTCCGGCACGTGGTTCTCTTACGTCTGAGAGGTGGTTCCTGCATGCCTGGCAGGTTATTGCGGATTGTCTGCCAGGTGGTTCTCTCATAGCCAGCTGTTGATTTTGGCCTGTCAGGCAGGTGGTTCTGGTGAGTCCAGCAGGTGGCTCCGGCGTGCTCGGCAGGTGGTTCTGGCATGTCTGGCAGGTGGTTCCGGCGAGTTGAGCAGCTGGTTCCAGCCTGTCCGTCAGGTTAGGGTTAGGGATAGGGTTAGGGTTACGGTTAGGGTTAGGGTTTAGGGTTTGGGGTTAGGGGTTAGGGTTAGGGGTAGGGTTAGGGTTAGGGTTACGGTTGGGTTAGGGTTTAGGGTTAGGCTTAGGGTTAGGGGTTAGGGTTAGGGTTAGGGTTTGGGGATAGGGTTAGGGTTAGGGTTAGGGTTAGGGCCCGGCAGGTGGTTCCGGCGAGGCGAGCAGGTGGCTCCGGCGCGCCGGGCAGGTGGTTCCGGCGAGGCGAGCAGCTGGCTCCGGCGCGCTCGGCAGGTGCTTCCGCTGGGCCCGGTTGGTGGTTCCGGCGAGGCGAGCAGGTGGCTCCGGCGCGCTCGGCAGGTGCTTCCGCTGCGCCCGGCAGGTGGTTCCGACGAGGCGAGCAGGTTGTTCCTGCGTGCTCGGCAGGTGGTTCAGTTGGGTCTGTCAGGTGGTTTCGGTCTGTTCAGGGTGTGGTTCCAGCATCTCAGGCACATGGTTCTGGCACGTCTGAGAGGTGGTTCCGGCTGGCCCAACAGGTGTTTCTGGAGTCTCCGCCAAGTGGTTCTGGCGTAGCTGGCAGGTGATGTTGGCGTGACTGGCAGGTGGTTCCAGCCAGCCCGGCAGGTGTTTCCGGAGTGTTCACCAACTGGCTGTGGCGTAGCCGGCAGGTGATTTTGGCGTGTCCGACAGGTGGTTCTGGCGAGTCGAGCAGGTGCTTCCGGCATGCTCGGCAGGTGCTTCCGGTGTCATTGGCATGTGGTTCTGGCATGTCTGAGAGGTGGTTCCGGCATGCCTGACAGGTGATTCCGGAGTGTTCGCCAAGCGGTTCTGGCATAGGCGGCAGGTGATTTTGCCATGTCCAGAATGTGGTTCCAGCGAGTCGAACATGTGGTTCCGGCGTGTCCGGCAGGTGTTTCCGGTCTGTCCAGCAGGTGGTTCTGGGGTGTCCGGCATGAGGTTCTGGCACGTCTGAGAGGTGGTTCCGGCCGGCCCGACATGCGTTTCCGGAGTGTCCGCCACGTGGTTCAGGCACGTCTGAGAGGTGGTTCCAGCATGCCCGGCAGGTTTTCCCGGAGAGTCCTCCAAGTGGTTCTGGCGTAGCCCGCAGGTGATTTTGGTGTGTCCGGCAGGTTGTTCCGTTCTGTCCGATAGGTTGTTCCGGCATGTCCAGCACGTGCTTCTGGCACTTCTGAGAGGTGGTTCTGGCATGCCGGGCAGGTTATTCCGGAGTGTCCGGTAAGTGGTTCTGGTGTAGCCGGCAGTTCATTTTGGCGTGTCTGGCACATGGGTCCTGCGAGTCGAGCAGGTGGTTCCGGCGTGCTCGGCAGGTGGTCCAGGCATGTCCGGCAGGTGGTTCCAGTCTGTCCAGGACGTGGTTCCAGCGTGTCCGGCACGTGGTTCTCTTACGTCTGAGAGGTGGTTCCTGCATGCCTGGCAGGTTATTGCGGATTGTCTGCCAGGTGGTTCTCTCATAGCCAGCTGTTGATTTTGGCCTGTCAGGCAGGTGGTTCTGGTGAGTCCAGCAGGTGGCTCCGGCGTGCTCGGCAGGTGGTTCTGGCATGTCTGGCAGGTGGTTCCGGCGAGTTGAGCAGCTGGTTCCAGCCTGTCCGTCAGGTTAGGGTTAGGGATAGGGTTAGGGTTACGGTTAGGGTTAGGGTTTAGGGTTTGGGGTTAGGGGTTAGGGTTAGGGGTAGGGTTAGGGTTAGGGTTACGGTTGGGTTAGGGTTTAGGGTTAGGCTTAGGGTTAGGGGTTAGGGTTAGGGTTAGGGTTTGGGGATAGGGTTAGGGTTAGGGTTAGGGTTAGGGCCCGGCAGGTGGTTCCGGCGAGCCGAGCAGGTGGCTCCGGCGCGCCCGGCAGGTGCTTCCGCTGCGCCCGGCAGGTGGTTCCGGCGAGGCGAGCAGGTGGCTCCGGCGCGCCGGGCAGGTGGTTCCGGCGAGGCGAGCAGCTGGCTCCGGCGCGCTCGGCAGGTGCTTCCGCTGGGCCCGGTTGGTGGTTCCGGCGAGGCGAGCAGGTGGCTCCGGCGCGCTCGGCAGGTGCTTCCGCTGCGCCCGGCAGGTGGTTCCGACGAGGCGAGCAGGTTGTTCCTGCGTGCTCGGCAGGTGGTTCAGTTGGGTCTGTCAGGTGGTTTCGGTCTGTTCGGGGTGTGGTTCCAGCATCTCAGGCACATGGTTCTGGCACGTCTGAGAGGTGGTTCCGGCTGGCCCAACAGGTGTTTCTGGAGTCTCCCCCAAGTGGTTCTGGCGTAGCTGGCAGGTGATGTTGGCGTGACTGGCAGGTGGTTCCAGCCAGCCCGGCAGGTGTTTCCGGAGTGTTCACCAACTGGCTGTGGCGTAGCCGGCAGGTGATTTTGGCGTGTCCGACAGGTGGTTCTGGCGAGTCGAGCAGGTGCTTCCGGCATGCTCGGCAGGTGCTTCCGGTGTCATTGGCATGTGGTTCTGGCATGTCTGAGAGGTGGTTCCGGCATGCCTGACAGGTGATTCCGGAGTGTTCGCCAAGCGGTTCTGGCATAGGCGGCAGGTGATTTTGCCATGTCCAGAATGTGGTTCCAGCGAGTCGAACATGTGGTTCCGGCGTGTCCGGCAGTTGTTTCCGGTCTGTCCAGCAGGTGGTTCTGGGGTGTCCGGCATGAGGTTCTGGCACGTCTGAGAGGTGTTTCCGGCCGGCCCGACATGCGTTTCCGGAGTGTCCGCCACGTAGTTCAGGCACGTCTGAGAGGTGGTTCCAGCATGCCCGGCAGGTTTTCCCGGAGAGTCCTCCAAGTGGTTCTGGCGTAGCCCGCAGGTGATTTTGGTGTGTCCGGCAGGTTGTTCCGTTCTGTCCGATAGGTTGTTCCGGCATGTCCAGCACGTGCTTCTGGCACTTCTGAGAGGTGGTTCTGGCATGCCGGGCAGGTTATTCCGGAGTGTCCGGTAAGTGGTTCTGGTGTAGCCGGCAGTTCATTTTGGCGTGTCTGGCACATGGGTCCTGCGAGTCGAGCAGGTGGTTCCGGCGTGCTCGGCAGGTGGTCCAGGCATGTCCGGCAGGTGGTTCCAGTCTGTCCAGGACGTGGTTCCAGCGTGTCCGGCACGTGGTTCTCTTACGTCTGAGAGGTGGTTCCTGCATGCCTGGCAGGTTATTGCGGATTGTCTGCCAGGTGGTTCTCTCATAGCCAGCTGTTGATTTTGGCCTGTCAGGCAGGTGGTTCTGGTGAGTCCAGCAGGTGGCTCCGGCGTGCTCGGCAGGTGGTTCTGGCATGTCTGGCAGGTGGTTCCGGCGAGTTGAGCAGCTGGTTCCAGCCTGTCCGTCAGGTTAGGGTTAGGGATAGGGTTAGGGTTACGGTTAGGGTTAGGGTTTAGGGTTTGGGGTTAGGGGTTAGGGTTAGGGGTAGGGTTAGGGTTAGGGTTACGGTTGGGTTAGGGTTTAGGGTTAGGCTTAGGGTTAGGGGTTAGGGTTAGGGTTAGGGTTTGGGGATAGGGTTAGGGTTAGGGTTAGGGTTAGGGCCCGGCAGGTGGTTCCGGCGAGCCGAGCAGGTGGCTCCGGCGCGCCCGGCAGGTGCTTCCGCTGCGCCCGGCAGGTGGTTCCGGCGAGGCGAGCAGGTGGCTCCGGCGCGCCGGGCAGGTGGTTCCGGCGAGGCGAGCAGCTGGCTCCGGCGCGCTCGGCAGGTGCTTCCGCTGGGCCCGGTTGGTGGTTCCGGCGAGGCGAGCAGGTGGCTCCGGCGCGCTCGGCAGGTGCTTCCGCTGCGCCCGGCAGGTGGTTCCGACGAGGCGAGCAGGTTGTTCCTGCGTGCTCGGCAGGTGGTTCAGTTGGGTCTGTCAGGTGGTTTCGGTCTGTTCGGGGTGTGGTTCCAGCATCTCAGGCACATGGTTCTGGCACGTCTGAGAGGTGGTTCCGGCTGGCCCAACAGGTGTTTCTGGAGTCTCCCCCAAGTGGTTCTGGCGTAGCTGGCAGGTGATGTTGGCGTGACTGGCAGGTGGTTCCAGCCAGCCCGGCAGGTGTTTCCGGAGTGTTCACCAACTGGCTGTGGCGTAGCCGGCAGGTGATTTTGGCGTGTCCGACAGGTGGTTCTGGCGAGTCGAGCAGGTGCTTCCGGCATGCTCGGCAGGTGCTTCCGGTGTCATTGGCATGTGGTTCTGGCATGTCTGAGAGGTGGTTCCGGCATGCCTGACAGGTGATTCCGGAGTGTTCGCCAAGCGGTTCTGGCATAGGCGGCAGGTGATTTTGCCATGTCCAGAATGTGGTTCCAGCGAGTCGAACATGTGGTTCCGGCGTGTCCGGCAGTTGTTTCCGGTCTGTCCAGCAGGTGGTTCTGGGGTGTCCGGCATGAGGTTCTGGCACGTCTGAGAGGTGTTTCCGGCCGGCCCGACATGCGTTTCCGGAGTGTCCGCCACGTAGTTCAGGCACGTCTGAGAGGTGGTTCCAGCATGCCCGGCAGGTTTTCCCGGAGAGTCCTCCAAGTGGTTCTGGCGTAGCCCGCAGGTGATTTTGGTGTGTCCGGCAGGTTGTTCCGTTCTGTCCGATAGGTTGTTCCGGCATGTCCAGCACGTGCTTCTGGCACTTCTGAGAGGTGGTTCTGGCATGCCGGGCAGGTTATTCCGGAGTGTCCGGTAAGTGGTTCTGGTGTAGCCGGCAGTTCATTTTGGCGTGTCTGGCACATGGGTCCTGCGAGTCGAGCAGGTGGTTCCGGCGTGCTCGGCAGGTGGTCCAGGCATGTCCGGCAGGTGGTTCCAGTCTGTCCAGGACGTGGTTCCAGCGTGTCCGGCACGTGGTTCTCTTACGTCTGAGAGGTGGTTCCTGCATGCCTGGCAGGTTATTGCGGATTGTCTGCCAGGTGGTTCTCTCATAGCCAGCTGTTGATTTTGGCCTGTCAGGCAGGTGGTTCTGGTGAGTCCAGCAGGTGGCTCCGGCGTGCTCGGCAGGTGGTTCTGGCATGTCTGGCAGGTGGTTCCGGCGAGTTGAGCAGCTGGTTCCAGCCTGTCCGTCAGGTTAGGGTTAGGGATAGGGTTAGGGTTACGGTTAGGGTTAGGGTTTAGGGTTTGGGGTTAGGGGTTAGGGTTAGGGGTAGGGTTAGGGTTAGGGTTACGGTTGGGTTAGGGTTTAGGGTTAGGCTTAGGGTTAGGGGTTAGGGTTAGGGTTAGGGTTTGGGGATAGGGTTAGGGTTAGGGTTAGGGTTAGGGCCCGGCAGGTGGTTCCGGCGAGCCGAGCAGGTGGCTCCGGCGCGCCCGGCAGGTGCTTCCGCTGCGCCCGGCAGGTGGTTCCGGCGAGGCGAGCAGGTGGCTCCGGCGCGCCGGGCAGGTGGTTCCGGCGAGGCGAGCAGCTGACTCCGGCGCGCTCGGCAGGTGCTTCCGCTGGGCCCGGTTGGTGGTTCCGGCGAGGCGAGCAGGTGGCTCCGGCGCGCTCGGCAGGTGCTTCCGCTGCGCCCGGCAGGTGGTTCCGACGAGGCGAGCAGGTTGTTCCTGCGTGCTCGGCAGGTGGTTCAGTTGGGTCTGTCAGGTGGTTTCGGTCTGTTCAGGGTGTGGTTCCAGCATCTCAGGCACATGGTTCTGGCACGTCTGAGAGGTGGTTCCGGCTGGCCCAACAGGTGTTTCTGGAGTCTCCGCCAAGTGGTTCTGGCGTAGCTGGCAGGTGATGTTGGCGTGACTGGCAGGTGGTTCCAGCCAGCCCGGCAGGTGTTTCCGGAGTGTTCACCAACTGGCTGTGGCGTAGCCGGCAGGTGATTTTGGCGTGTCCGACAGGTGGTTCTGGCGAGTCGAGCAGGTGCTTCCGGCATGCTCGGCAGGTGCTTCCGGTGTCATTGGCATGTGGTTCTGGCATGTCTGAGAGGTGGTTCCGGCATGCCTGACAGGTGATTCCGGAGTGTTCGCCAAGCGGTTCTGGCATAGGCGGCAGGTGATTTTGCCATGTCCAGAATGTGGTTCCAGCGAGTCGAACATGTGGTTCCGGCGTGTCCGGCAGGTGTTTCCGGTCTGTCCAGCAGGTGGTTCTGGGGTGTCCGGCATGAGGTTCTGGCACGTCTGAGAGGTGTTTCCGGCCGGCCCGACATGCGTTTCCGGAGTGTCCGCCACGTAGTTCAGGCACGTCTGAGAGGTGGTTCCAGCATGCCCGGCAGGTTTTCCCGGAGAGTCCTCCAAGTGGTTCTGGCGTAGCCCGCAGGTGATTTTGGTGTGTCCGGCAGGTTGTTCCGTTCTGTCCGATAGGTTGTTCCGGCATGTCCAGCACGTGCTTCTGGCACTTCTGAGAGGTGGTTCTGGCATGCCGGGCAGGTTATTCCGGAGTGTCCGGTAAGTGGTTCTGGTGTAGCCGGCAGTTCATTTTGGCGTGTCTGGCACATGGGTCCTGCGAGTCGAGCAGGTGGTTCCGGCGTGCTCGGCAGGTGGTCCAGGCATGTCCGGCAGGTGGTTCCAGTCTGTCCAGGACGTGGTTCCAGCGTGTCCGGCACGTGGTTCTCTTACGTCTGAGAGGTGGTTCCTGCATGCCTGGCAGGTTATTGCGGATTGTCTGCCAGGTGGTTCTCTCATAGCCAGCTGTTGATTTTGGCCTGTCAGGCAGGTGGTTCTGGTGAGTCCAGCAGGTGGCTCCGGCGTGCTCGGCAGGTGGTTCTGGCATGTCTGGCAGGTGGTTCCGGCGAGTTGAGCAGCTGGTTCCAGCCTGTCCGTCAGGTTAGGGTTAGGGATAGGGTTAGGGTTACGGTTAGGGTTAGGGTTTAGGGTTTGGGGTTAGGGGTTAGGGTTAGGGGTAGGGTTAGGGTTAGGGTTACGGTTGGGTTAGGGTTTAGGGTTAGGCTTAGGGTTAGGGGTTAGGGTTAGGGTTAGGGTTTGGGGATAGGGTTAGGGTTAGGGTTAGGGTTAGGGCCCGGCAGGTGGTTCCGGCGAGGCGAGCAGGTGGCTCCGGCGCGCCGGGCAGGTGGTTCCGGCGAGGCGAGCAGCTGGCTCCGGCGCGCTCGGCAGGTGCTTCCGCTGGGCCCGGTTGGTGGTTCCGGCGAGGCGAGCAGGTGGCTCCGGCGCGCTCGGCAGGTGCTTCTGCTGCGCCCGGCAGGTGGTTCCGACGAGGCGAGCAGGTTGTTCCTGCGTGCTCGGCAGGTGGTTCAGTTGGGTCTGTCAGGTGGTTTCGGTCTGTTCAGGGTGTGGTTCCAGCATCATAGGCACATGGTTCTGGCACGTCTGAGAGGTGGTTCCGGCTGGCCCAACAGGTGTTTCTGGAGTCTCCGCCAAGTGGTTCTGGCGTAGCTGGCAGGTGATGTTGGCGTGACTGGCAGGTGGTTCCAGCCAGCCCGGCAGGTGTTTCCGGAGTGTTCACCAACTGGCTGTGGCGTAGCCGGCAGGTGATTTTGGCGTGTCCGACAGGTGGTTCTGGCGAGTCGAGCAGGTGCTTCCGGCATGCTCGGCAGGTGCTTCCGGTGTCATTGGCATGTGGTTCTGGCATGTCTGAGAGGTGGTTCCGGCATGCCTGACAGGTGATTCCGGAGTGTTCGCCAAGCGGTTCTGGCATAGGCGGCAGGTGATTTTGCCATGTCCAGAATGTGGTTCCAGCGAGTCGAACATGTGGTTCCGGCGTGTCCGGCAGGTGTTTCCGGTCTGTCCAGCAGGTGGTTCTGGGGTGTCCGGCATGAGGTTCTGGCACGTCTGAGAGGTGGTTCCGGCCGGCCCGACATGCGTTTCCGGAGTGTCCGCCACGTGGTTCAGGCACGTCTGAGAGGTGGTTCCAGCATGCCCGGCAGGTTTTCCCGGAGAGTCCTCCAAGTGGTTCTGGCGTAGCCCGCAGGTGATTTTGGTGTGTCCGGCAGGTTGTTCTGTTCTGTCCGATAGGTTGTTCCGGCATGTCCAGCACGTGCTTCTGGCACTTCTGAGAGGTGGTTCTGGCATGCCGGGCAGGTTATTCCGGAGTGTCCGGTAAGTGGTTCTGGTGTAGCCGGCAGTTCATTTTGGCGTGTCTGGCACATGGGTCCTGCGAGTCGAGCAGGTGGTTCCGGCGTGCTCGGCAGGTGGTCCAGGCATGTCCGGCAGGTGGTTCCAGTCTGTCCAGGACGTGGTTCCAGCGTGTCCGGCACGTGGTTCTCTTACGTCTGAGAGGTGGTTCCTGCATGCCTGGCAGGTTATTGCGGATTGTCTGCCAGGTGGTTCTCTCATAGCCAGCTGTTGATTTTGGCCTGTCAGGCAGGTGGTTCTGGTGAGTCCAGCAGGTGGCTCCGGCGTGCTCGGCAGGTGGTTCTGGCATGTCTGGCAGGTGGTTCCGGCGAGTTGAGCAGCTGGTTCCAGCCTGTCCGTCAGGTTAGGGTTAGGGATAGGGTTAGGGTTACGGTTAGGGTTAGGGTTTAGGGTTTGGGGTTAGGGGTTAGGGTTAGGGGTAGGGTTAGGGTTAGGGTTACGGTTGGGTTAGGGTTTAGGGTTAGGCTTAGGGTTAGGGGTTAGGGTTAGGGTTAGGGTTTGGGGATAGGGTTAGGGTTAGGGTTAGGGTTAGGGCCCGGCAGGTGGTTCCGGCGAGCCGAGCAGGTGGCTCCGGCGCGCCCGGCAGGTGCTTCCGCTGCGCCCGGCAGGTGGTTCCGGCGAGGCGAGCAGGTGGCTCCGGCGCGCCGGGCAGGTGGTTCCGGCGAGGCGAGCAGCTGGCTCCGGCGCGCTCGGCAGGTGCTTCCGCTGGGCCCGGTTGGTGGTTCCGGCGAGGCGAGCAGGTGGCTCCGGCGCGCTCGGCAGGTGCTTCCGCTGCGCCCGGCAGGTGGTTCCGACGAGGCGAGCAGGTTGTTCCTGCGTGCTCGGCAGGTGGTTCAGTTGGGTCTGTCAGGTGGTTTCGGTCTGTTCGGGGTGTGGTTCCAGCATCTCAGGCACATGGTTCTGGCACGTCTGAGAGGTGGTTCCGGCTGGCCCAACAGGTGTTTCTGGAGTCTCCCCCAAGTGGTTCTGGCGTAGCTGGCAGGTGATGTTGGCGTGACTGGCAGGTGGTTCCAGCCAGCCCGGCAGGTGTTTCCGGAGTGTTCACCAACTGGCTGTGGCGTAGCCGGCAGGTGATTTTGGCGTGTCCGACAGGTGGTTCTGGCGAGTCGAGCAGGTGCTTCCGGCATGCTCGGCAGGTGCTTCCGGTGTCATTGGCATGTGGTTCTGGCATGTCTGAGAGGTGGTTCCGGCATGCCTGACAGGTGATTCCGGAGTGTTCGCCAAGCGGTTCTGGCATAGGCGGCAGGTGATTTTGCCATGTCCAGAATGTGGTTCCAGCGAGTCGAACATGTGGTTCCGGCGTGTCCGGCAGTTGTTTCCGGTCTGTCCAGCAGGTGGTTCTGGGGTGTCCGGCATGAGGTTCTGGCACGTCTGAGAGGTGTTTCCGGCCGGCCCGACATGCGTTTCCGGAGTGTCCGCCACGTAGTTCAGGCACGTCTGAGAGGTGGTTCCAGCATGCCCGGCAGGTTTTCCCGGAGAGTCCTCCAAGTGGTTCTGGCGTAGCCCGCAGGTGATTTTGGTGTGTCCGGCAGGTTGTTCCGTTCTGTCCGATAGGTTGTTCCGGCATGTCCAGCACGTGCTTCTGGCACTTCTGAGAGGTGGTTCTGGCATGCCGGGCAGGTTACTCCGGAGTGTCCGGTAAGTGGTTCTGGTGTAGCCGGCAGTTCATTTTGGCGTGTCTGGCACATGGGTCCTGCGAGTCGAGCAGGTGGTTCCGGCGTGCTCGGCAGGTGGTCCAGGCATGTCCGGCAGGTGGTTCCAGTCTGTCCAGGACGTGGTTCCAGCGTGTCCGGCACGTGGTTCTCTTACGTCTGAGAGGTGGTTCCTGCATGCCTGGCAGGTTATTGCGGATTGTCTGCCAGGTGGTTCTCTCATAGCCAGCTGTTGATTTTGGCCTGTCAGGCAGGTGGTTCTGGTGAGTCCAGCAGGTGGCTCCGGCGTGCTCGGCAGGTGGTTCTGGCATGTCTGGCAGGTGGTTCCGGCGAGTTGAGCAGCTGGTTCCAGCCTGTCCGTCAGGTTAGGGTTAGGGATAGGGTTAGGGTTACGGTTAGGGTTAGGGTTTAGGGTTTGGGGTTAGGGGTTACGGTTAGGGGTAGGGTTAGGGTTAGGGTTACGGTTGGGTTAGGGTTTAGGGTTAGGCTTAGGGTTAGGGGTTAGGGTTAGGGTTAGGGTTTGGGGATAGGGTTAGGGTTAGGGTTAGGGTTAGGGCCCGGCAGGTGGTTCCGGCGAGCCGAGCAGGTGGCTCCGGCGCGCCCGGCAGGTGCTTCCGCTGCGCCCGGCAGGTGGTTCCGGCGAGGCGAGCAGGTGGCTCCGGCGCGCCGGGCAGGAGGTTCCGGCGAGGCGAGCAGCTGGCTCCGGCGCGCTCGGCAGGTGCTTCCGCTGGGCCCGGTTGGTGGTTCCGGCGAGGCGAGCAGGTGGCTCCGGCGCGCTCGGCAGGTGCTTCCGCTGCGCCCGGCAGGTGGTTCCGACGAGGCGAGCAGGTTGTTCCTGCGTGCTCGGCAGGTGGTTCAGTTGGGTCTGTCAGGTGGTTTCGGTCTGTTCGGGGTGTGGTTCCAGCATCTCAGGCACATGGTTCTGGCACGTCTGAGAGGTGGTTCCGGCTGGCCCAACAGGTGTTTCTGGAGTCTCCGCCAAGTGGTTCTGGCGTAGCTGGCAGGTGATGTTGGCGTGACTGGCAGGTGGTTCCAGCCAGCCCGGCAGGTGTTTCCGGAGTGTTCACCAACTGGCTGTGGCGTAGCCGGCAGGTGATTTTGGCGTGTCCGACAGGTGGTTCTGGCGAGTCGAGCAGGTGCTTCCGGCATGCTCGGCAGGTGCTTCCGGTGTCATTGGCATGTGGTTCTGGCATGTCTGAGAGGTGGTTCCGGCATGCCTGACAGGTGATTCCGGAGTGTTCGCCAAGCGGTTCTGGCATAGGCGGCAGGTGATTTTGCCATGTCCAGAATGTGGTTCCAGCGAGTCGAACATGTGGTTCCGGCGTGTCCGGCAGGTGTTTCCGGTCTGTCCAGCAGGTGGTTCTGGGGTGTCCGGCATGAGGTTCTGGCACGTCTGAGAGGTGTTTCCGGCCGGCCCGACATGCGTTTCCGGAGTGTCCGCCACGTGGTTCAGGCACGTCTGAGAGGTGGTTCCAGCATGCCCGGCAGGTTTTCCCGGAGAGTCCTCCAAGTGGTTCTGGCGTAGCCCGCAGGTGATTTTGGTGTGTCCGGCAGGTTGTTCCGTTCTGTCCGATAGGTTGTTCCGGCATGTCCAGCACGTGCTTCTGGCACTTCTGAGAGGTGGTTCTGGCATGCCGGGCAGGTTATTCCGGAGTGTCCGGTAAGTGGTTCTGGTGTAGCCGGCAGTTCATTTTGGCGTGTCTGGCACATGGGTCCTGCGAGTCGAGCAGGTGGTTCCGGCGTGCTCGGCAGGTGGTCCAGGCATGTCCGGCAGGTGGTTCCAGTCTGTCCAGGACGTGGTTCCAGCGTGTCCGGCACGTGGTTCTCTTACGTCTGAGAGGTGGTTCCTGCATGCCTGGCAGGTTATTGCGGATTGTCTGCCAGGTGGTTCTCTCATAGCCAGCTGTTGATTTTGGCCTGTCAGGCAGGTGGTTCTGGTGAGTCCAGCAGGTGGCTCCGGCGTGCTCGGCAGGTGGTTCTGGCATGTCTGGCAGGTGGTTCCGGCGAGTTGAGCAGCTGGTTCCAGCCTGTCCGTCAGGTTAGGGTTAGGGATAGGGTTAGGGTTACGGTTAGGGTTAGGGTTTAGGGTTTGGGGTTAGGGGTTAGGGTTAGGGGTAGGGTTAGGGTTAGGGTTACGGTTGGGTTAGGGTTTAGGGTTAGGCTTAGGGTTAGGGTTTGGGGATAGGGTTAGGGTTAGGGTTAGGGTTAGGGCCCGGCAGGTGGTTCCGGCGAGCCGAGCAGGTGGCTCCGGCGCGCCGGGCAGGAGGTTCCGGCGAGGCGAGCAGCTGGCTCCGGCGCGCTCGGCAGGTGCTTCCGCTGGGCCCGGTTGGTGGTTCCGGCGAGGCGAGCAGGTGGCTCCGGCGCGCTCGGCAGGTGCTTCCGCTGCGCCCGGCAGGTGGTTCCGGCGAGGCGAGCAGGTGGCTCCGGCGCGCCGGGCAGGAGGTTCCGGCGAGGCGAGCAGCTGGCTCCGGCGCGCTCGGCAGGTGCTTCCGCTGGGCCCGGTTGGTGGTTCCGGCGAGGCGAGCAGGTGGCTCCGGCGCGCTCGGCAGGTGCTTCCGCTGCGCCCGGCAGGTGGTTCCGACGAGGCGAGCAGGTTGTTCCTGCGTGCTCGGCAGGTGGTTCAGTTGGGTCTGTCAGGTGGTTTCGGTCTGTTCGGGGTGTGGTTCCAGCATCTCAGGCACATGGTTCTGGCACGTCTGAGAGGTGGTTCCGGCTGGCCCAACAGGTGTTTCTGGAGTCTCCGCCAAGTGGTTCTGGCGTAGCTGGCAGGTGATGTTGGCGTGACTGGCAGGTGGTTCCAGCCAGCCCGGCAGGTGTTTCCGGAGTGTTCACCAACTGGCTGTGGCGTAGCCGGCAGGTGATTTTGGCGTGTCCGACAGGTGGTTCTGGCGAGTCGAGCAGGTGCTTCCGGCATGCTCGGCAGGTGCTTCCGGTGTCATTGGCATGTGGTTCTGGCATGTCTGAGAGGTGGTTCCGGCATGCCTGACAGGTGATTCCGGAGTGTTCGCCAAGCGGTTCTGGCATAGGCGGCAGGTGATTTTGCCATGTCCAGAATGTGGTTCCAGCGAGTCGAACATGTGGTTCCGGCGTGTCCGGCAGGTGTTTCCGGTCTGTCCAGCAGGTGGTTCTGGGGTGTCCGGCATGAGGTTCTGGCACGTCTGAGAGGTGGTTCCGGCCGGCCCGACATGCGTTTCCGGAGTGTCCGCCACGTGGTTCAGGCACGTCTGAGAGGTGGTTCCAGCATGCCCGGCAGGTTTTCCCGGAGAGTCCTCCAAGTGGTTCTGGCGTAGCCCGCAGGTGATTTTGGTGTGTCCGGCAGGTTGTTCCGTTCTGTCCGATAGGTTGTTCCGGCATGTCCAGCACGTGCTTCTGGCACTTCTGAGAGGTGGTTCTGGCATGCCGGGCAGGTTATTCCGGAGTGTCCGGTAAGTGGTTCTGGTGTAGCCGGCAGTTCATTTTGGCGTGTCTGGCACATGGGTCCTGCGAGTCGAGCAGGTGGTTCCGGCGTGCTCGGCAGGTGGTCCAGGCATGTCCGGCAGGTGGTTCCAGTCTGTCCAGGACGTGGTTCCAGCGTGTCCGGCACGTGGTTCTCTTACGTCTGAGAGGTGGTTCCTGCATGCCTGGCAGGTTATTGCGGATTGTCTGCCAGGTGGTTCTCTCATAGCCAGCTGTTGATTTTGGCCTGTCAGGCAGGTGGTTCTGGTGAGTCCAGCAGGTGGCTCCGGCGTGCTCGGCAGGTGGTTCTGGCATGTCTGGCAGGTGGTTCCGGCGAGTTGAGCAGCTGGTTCCAGCCTGTCCGTCAGGTTAGGGTTAGGGATAGGGTTAGGGTTACGGTTAGGGTTAGGGTTTAGGGTTTGGGGTTAGGGGTTAGGGTTAGGGGTAGGGTTAGGGTTAGGGTTACGGTTGGGTTAGGGTTTAGGGTTAGGCTTAGGGTTAGGGGTTAGGGTTAGGGTTAGGGTTTGGGGATAGGGTTAGGGTTAGGGTTAGGGTTAGGGCCCGGCAGGTGGTTCCGGCGAGCCGAGCAGGTGGCTCCGGCGCGCCCGGCAGGTGCTTCCGCTGCGCCCGGCAGGTGGTTCCGGCGAGGCGAGCAGGTGGCTCCGGCGCGCCGGGCAGGAGGTTCCGGCGAGGCGAGCAGCTGGCTCCGGCGCGCTCGGCAGGTGCTTCCGCTGGGCCCGGTTGGTGGTTCCGGCGAGGCGAGCAGGTGGCTCCGGCGCGCTCGGCAGGTGCTTCCGCTGCGCCCGGCAGGTGGTTCCGACGAGGCGAGCAGGTTGTTCCTGCGTGCTCGGCAGGTGGTTCAGTTGGGTCTGTCAGGTGGTTTCGGTCTGTTCGGGGTGTGGTTCCAGCATCTCAGGCACATGGTTCTGGCACGTCTGAGAGGTGGTTCCGGCTGGCCCAACAGGTGTTTCTGGAGTCTCCGCCAAGTGGTTCTGGCGTAGCTGGCAGGTGATGTTGGCGTGACTGGCAGGTGGTTCCAGCCAGCCCGGCAGGTGTTTCCGGAGTGTTCACCAACTGGCTGTGGCGTAGCCGGCAGGTGATTTTGGCGTGTCCGACAGGTGGTTCTGGCGAGTCGAGCAGGTGCTTCCGGCATGCTCGGCAGGTGCTTCCGGTGTCATTGGCATGTGGTTCTGGCATGTCTGAGAGGTGGTTCCGGCATGCCTGACAGGTGATTCCGGAGTGTTCGCCAAGCGGTTCTGGCATAGGCGGCAGGTGATTTTGCCATGTCCAGAATGTGGTTCCAGCGAGTCGAACATGTGGTTCCGGCGTGTCCGGCAGGTGTTTCCGGTCTGTCCAGCAGGTGGTTCTGGGGTGTCCGGCATGAGGTTCTGGCACGTCTGAGAGGTGTTTCCGGCCGGCCCGACATGCGTTTCCGGAGTGTCCGCCACGTGGTTCAGGCACGTCTGAGAGGTGGTTCCAGCATGCCCGGCAGGTTTTCCCGGAGAGTCCTCCAAGTGGTTCTGGCGTAGCCCGCAGGTGATTTTGGTGTGTCCGGCAGGTTGTTCCGTTCTGTCCGATAGGTTGTTCCGGCATGTCCAGCACGTGCTTCTGGCACTTCTGAGAGGTGGTTCTGGCATGCCGGGCAGGTTATTCCGGAGTGTCCGGTAAGTGGTTCTGGTGTAGCCGGCAGTTCATTTTGGCGTGTCTGGCACATGGGTCCTGCGAGTCGAGCAGGTGGTTCCGGCGTGCTCGGCAGGTGGTCCAGGCATGTCCGGCAGGTGGTTCCAGTCTGTCCAGGACGTGGTTCCAGCGTGTCCGGCACGTGGTTCTCTTACGTCTGAGAGGTGGTTCCTGCATGCCTGGCAGGTTATTGCGGATTGTCTGCCAGGTGGTTCTCTCATAGCCAGCTGTTGATTTTGGCCTGTCAGGCAGGTGGTTCTGGTGAGTCCAGCAGGTGGCTCCGGCGTGCTCGGCAGGTGGTTCTGGCATGTCTGGCAGGTGGTTCCGGCGAGTTGAGCAGCTGGTTCCAGCCTGTCCGTCAGGTTAGGGTTAGGGATAGGGTTAGGGTTACGGTTAGGGTTAGGGTTTAGGGTTTGGGGTTAGGGGTTACGGTTAGGGGTAGGGTTAGGGTTAGGGTTACGGTTGGGTTAGGGTTTAGGGTTAGGCTTAGGGTTAGGGGTTAGGGTTAGGGTTAGGGTTTGGGGATAGGGTTAGGGTTAGGGTTAGGGTTAGGGCCCGGCAGGTGGTTCCGGCGAGCCGAGCAGGTGGCTCCGGCGCGCCCGGCAGGTGCTTCCGCTGCGCCCGGCAGGTGGTTCCGGCGAGGCGAGCAGGTGGCTCCGGCGCGCCGGGCAGGAGGTTCCGGCGAGGCGAGCAGCTGGCTCCGGCGCGCTCGGCAGGTGCTTCCGCTGGGCCCGGTTGGTGGTTCCGGCGAGGCGAGCAGGTGGCTCCGGCGCGCTCGGCAGGTGCTTCCGCTGCGCCCGGCAGGTGGTTCCGACGAGGCGAGCAGGTTGTTCCTGCGTGCTCGGCAGGTGGTTCAGTTGGGTCTGTCAGGTGGTTTCGGTCTGTTCGGGGTGTGGTTCCAGCATCTCAGGCACATGGTTCTGGCACGTCTGAGAGGTGGTTCCGGCTGGCCCAACAGGTGTTTCTGGAGTCTCCGCCAAGTGGTTCTGGCGTAGCTGGCAGGTGATGTTGGCGTGACTGGCAGGTGGTTCCAGCCAGCCCGGCAGGTGTTTCCGGAGTGTTCACCAACTGGCTGTGGCGTAGCCGGCAGGTGATTTTGGCGTGTCCGACAGGTGGTTCTGGCGAGTCGAGCAGGTGCTTCCGGCATGCTCGGCAGGTGCTTCCGGTGTCATTGGCATGTGGTTCTGGCATGTCTGAGAGGTGGTTCCGGCATGCCTGACAGGTGATTCCGGAGTGTTCGCCAAGCGGTTCTGGCATAGGCGGCAGGTGATTTTGCCATGTCCAGAATGTGGTTCCAGCGAGTCGAACATGTGGTTCCGGCGTGTCCGGCAGGTGTTTCCGGTCTGTCCAGCAGGTGGTTCTGGGGTGTCCGGCATGAGGTTCTGGCACGTCTGAGAGGTGTTTCCGGCCGGCCCGACATGCGTTTCCGGAGTGTCCGCCACGTGGTTCAGGCACGTCTGAGAGGTGGTTCCAGCATGCCCGGCAGGTTTTCCCGGAGAGTCCTCCAAGTGGTTCTGGCGTAGCCCGCAGGTGATTTTGGTGTGTCCGGCAGGTTGTTCCGTTCTGTCCGATAGGTTGTTCCGGCATGTCCAGCACGTGCTTCTGGCACTTCTGAGAGGTGGTTCTGGCATGCCGGGCAGGTTATTCCGGAGTGTCCGGTAAGTGGTTCTGGTGTAGCCGGCAGTTCATTTTGGCGTGTCTGGCACATGGGTCCTGCGAGTCGAGCAGGTGGTTCCGGCGTGCTCGGCAGGTGGTCCAGGCATGTCCGGCAGGTGGTTCCAGTCTGTCCAGGACGTGGTTCCAGCGTGTCCGGCACGTGGTTCTCTTACGTCTGAGAGGTGGTTCCTGCATGCCTGGCAGGTTATTGCGGATTGTCTGCCAGGTGGTTCTCTCATAGCCAGCTGTTGATTTTGGCCTGTCAGGCAGGTGGTTCTGGTGAGTCCAGCAGGTGGCTCCGGCGTGCTCGGCAGGTGGTTCTGGCATGTCTGGCAGGTGGTTCCGGCGAGTTGAGCAGCTGGTTCCAGCCTGTCCGTCAGGTTAGGGTTAGGGATAGGGTTAGGGTTACGGTTAGGGTTAGGGTTTAGGGTTTGGGGTTAGGGGTTAGGGTTAGGGGTAGGGTTCGGGTTAGGGTTACGGTTGGGTTATGGTTTAGGGTTAGGCTTAGGGTTAGGGGTTAGGGTTAGGGTTAGGGTTTGGGGATAGGGTTAGGGTTAGGGTTAGGGTTAGGGTTAGGGCCCGGCAGGTGGTTCCGGCGAGCCGAGCAGGTGGCTCCGGCGCGCCCGGCAGGTGCTTCCGCTGCGCCCGGCAGGTGGTTCCGGCGAGGCGAGCAGGTGGCTCCGGCGCGCCGGGCAGGTGGTTGCGGCGAGGCGAGCAGCTGGCTCCGGCGCGCTCAGCAGGTGCTTCCGCTGGGCCCGGTTGGTGGTTCCGGCGAGGCGAGCAGGTGGCTCCGGCGCGCTCGGCAGGTGCTTCCGCTGCGCCCGGCAGGTGGTTCCGACGAGGCGAGCAGGTTGTTCCTGCGTGCTCGGCAGGTGGTTCAGTTGGGTCTGTCAGGTGGTTTCGGTCTGTTCGGGGTGTGGTTCCAGCATCTCAGGCACATGGTTCTGGCACGTCTGAGAGGTGGTTCCGGCTGGCCCAACAGGTGTTTCTGGAGTCTCCGCCAAGTGGTTCTGGCGTAGCTGGCAGGTGATGTTGGCGTGACTGGCAGGTGGTTCCAGCCAGCCCGGCAGGTGTTTCCGGAGTGTTCACCAACTGGCTGTGGCGTAGCCGGCAGGTGATTTTGGCGTGTCCGACAGGTGGTTCTGGCGAGTCGAGCAGGTGCTTCCGGCATGCTCGGCAGGTGCTTCCGGTGTCATTGGCATGTGGTTCTGGCATGTCTGAGAGGTGGTTCCGGCATGCCTGACAGGTGATTCCGGAGTGTTCGCCAAGCGGTTCTGGCATAGGCGGCAGGTGATTTTGCCATGTCCAGAATGTGGTTCCAGCGAGTCGAACATGTGGTTCCGGCGTGTCCGGCAGGTGTTTCCGGTCTGTCCAGCAGGTGGTTCTGGGGTGTCCGGCATGAGGTTCTGGCACGTCTGAGAGGTGTTTCCGGCCGGCCCGACATGCGTTTCCGGAGTGTCCGCCACGTAGTTCAGGCACGTCTGAGAGGTGGTTCCAGCATGCCCGGCAGGTTTTCCCGGAGAGTCCTCCAAGTGGTTCTGGCGTAGCCCGCAGGTGATTTTGGTGTGTCCGGCAGGTTGTTCCGTTCTGTCCGATAGGTTGTTCCGGCATGTCCAGCACGTGCTTCTGGCACTTCTGAGAGGTGGTTCTGGCATGCCGGGCAGGTTATTCCGGAGTGTCCGGTAAGTGGTTCTGGTGTAGCCGGCAGTTCATTTTGGCGTGTCTGGCACATGGGTCCTGCGAGTCGAGCAGGTGGTTCCGGCGTGCTCGGCAGGTGGTCCAGGCATGTCCGGCAGGTGGTTCCAGTCTGTCCAGGACGTGGTTCCAGCGTGTCCGGCACGTGGTTCTCTTACGTCTGAGAGGTGGTTCCTGCATGCCTGGCAGGTTATTGCGGATTGTCTGCCAGGTGGTTCTCTCATAGCCAGCTGTTGATTTTGGCCTGTCAGGCAGGTGGTTCTGGTGAGTCCAGCAGGTGGCTCCGGCGTGCTCGGCAGGTGGTTCTGGCATGTCTGGCAGGTGGTTCCGGCGAGTTGAGCAGCTGGTTCCAGCCTGTCCGTCAGGTTAGGGTTAGGGATAGGGTTAGGGTTACGGTTAGGGTTAGGGTTTAGGGTTTGGGGTTAGGGGTTAGGGTTAGGGGTAGGGTTAGGGTTAGGGTTACGGTTGGGTTAGGGTTTAGGGTTAGGCTTAGGGTTAGGGGATAGGGTTAGGGTTAGGGTTTGGGGATAGGGTTAGGGTTAGGGTTAGGGTTAGGGCCCGGCAGGTGGTTCCGGCGAGCCGAGCAGGTGGCTCCGGCGCGCCCGGCAGGTGCTTCCGCTGCGCCCGGCAGGTGGTTCCGGCGAGGCGAGCAGGTGGCTCCGGCGCGCCGGGCAGGTGGTTGCGGCGAGGCGAGCAGCTGGCTCCGGCGCGCTCGGCAGGTGCTTCCGCTGGGCCCGGTTGGTGGTTCCGGCGAGGCGAGCAGGTGGCTCCGGCGCGCTCGGCAGGTGCTTCCGCTGCGCCCGGCAGGTGGTTCCGACGAGGCGAGCAGGTTGTTCCTGCGTGCTCGGCAGGTGGTTCAGTTGGGTCTGGCAGGTGGTTTCGGTCTGTTCGGGGTGTGGTTCCAGCATCTCAGGCACATGGTTCTGGCACGTCTGAGAGGTGGTTCCGGCTGGCCCAACAGGTGTTTCTGGAGTCTCCGCCAAGTGGTTCTGGCGTAGCTGGCAGGTGATGTTGGCGTGACTGGCAGGTGGTTCCAGCCAGCCCGGCAGGTGTTTCCGGAGTGTTCACCAACTGGCTGTGGCGTAGCCGGCAGGTGATTTTGGCGTGTCCGACAGGTGGTTCTGGCGAGTCGAGCAGGTGCTTCCGGCATGCTCGGCAGGTGCTTCCGGTGTCATTGGCATGTGGTTCTGGCATGTCTGAGAGGTGGTTCCGGCATGCCTGACAGGTGATTCCGGAGTGTTCGCCAAGCGGTTCTGGCATAGGCGGCAGGTGATTTTGCCATGTCCAGAATGTGGTTCCAGCGAGTCGAACATGTGGTTCCGGCGTGTCCGACAGGTGTTTCCGGTCTGTCCAGCAGGTGGTTCTGGGGTGTCCGGCATGAGGTTCTGGCACGTCTGAGAGGTGTTTCCGGCCGGCCCGACATGCGTTTCCGGAGTGTCCGCCACGTAGTTCAGGCACGTCTGAGAGGTGGTTCCAGCATGCCCGGCAGGTTTTCCCGGAGAGTCCTCCAAGTGGTTCTGGCGTAGCCCGCAGGTGATTTTGGTGTGTCCGGCAGGTTGTTCCGTTCTGTCCGATAGGTTGTTCCGGCATGTCCAGCACGTGCTTCTGGCACTTCTGAGAGGTGGTTCTGGCATGCCGGGCAGGTTATTCCGGAGTGTCCGGTAAGTGGTTCTGGTGTAGCCGGCAGTTCATTTTGGCGTGTCTGGCACATGGGTCCTGCGAGTCGAGCAGGTGGTTCCGGCGTGCTCGGCAGGTGGTCCAGGCATGTCCGGCAGGTGGTTCCAGTCTGTCCAAGACGTGGTTCCAGCGTGTCCGGCACGTGGTTCTCTTACGTCTGAGAGGTGGTTCCTGCATGCCTGGCAGGTTATTGCGGATTGTCTGCCAGGTGGTTCTCTCATAGCCAGCTGTTGATTTTGGCCTGTCAGGCAGGTGGTTCTGGTGAGTCCAGCAGGTGGCTCCGGCGTGCTCGGCAGGTGGTTCTGGCATGTCTGGCAGGTGGTTCCGGCGAGTTGAGCAGCTGGTTCCAGCCTGTCCGTCAGGTTAGGGTTAGGGATAGGGTTAGGGTTACGGTTAGGGTTAGGGTTTAGGGTTTGGGGTTAGGGGTTAGGGTTAGGGGTAGGGTTCGGGTTAGGGTTACGGTTGGGTTAGGGTTTAGGGTTAGGCTTAGGGTTAGGGGATAGGGTTAGGGTTAGGGTTTGGGGATAGGGTTAGGGTTAGGGTTAGGGTTAGGGCCCGGCAGGTGGTTCCGGCGAGCCGAGCAGGTGGCTCCGGCGCGCCCGGCAGGTGCTTCCGCTGCGCCCGGCAGGTGGTTCCGGCGAGGCGAGCAGGTGGCTCCGGCGCGCCGGGCAGGTGGTTCCGGCGAGGCGAGCAGCTGGCTCCGGCGCGCTCGGCAGGTGCTTCCGCTGGGCCCGGTTGGTGGTTCCGGCGAGGCGAGCAGGTGGCTCCGGCGCGCTCGGCTGGTGCTTCCGCTGCGCCCGGCAGGTGGTTCCGACGAGGCGAGCAGGTTGTTCCTGCGTGCTCGGCAGCTGGTTCAGTTGGGTCTGTCAGGTGGTTTCGGTCTGTTCGGGGTGTGGTTCCAGCATCTCAGGCACATGGTTCTGGCACGTCTGAGAGGTGGTTCTGGCTGGCCCAACAGGTGTTTCTGGAGTCTCCGCCAAGTGGTTCTGGCGTAGCTGGCAGGTGATGTTGGCGTGACTGGCAGGTGGTTCCAGCCAGCCCGGCAGGTGTTTCCGGAGTGTTCACCAACTAGCTGTGGCGTAGCCGGCAGGTGATTTTGGCGTGTCAGACAGGTGGTTCTGGCGAGTCGAGCAGGTGCTTCCGGCATGCTCGGCAGGTGCTTCCGGTGTCATTGGCATGTGGTTCTGGCATGTCTGAGAGGTGGTTCCGGCATGCCTGACAGGTGATTCCGGAGTGTTCGCCAAGCGGTTCTGGCATAGGCGGCAGGTGATTTTGCCATGTCCAGAATGTGGTTCCAGCGAGTCGAACATGTGGTTCCGGCGTGTCCGGCAGGTGTTTCCGGTCTGTCCAGCATGTGGTTCTGGGGTGTCCGCCAAGTGGTTCAGGCACGTCTGAGAGGTGGTTCCAGCATGCCCGGCAGGTTTTCCCGGAGAGTCCTCCAAGTGGTTCTGGCGTAGCCCGCAGGTGATTTTGGTGTGTCCGGCAGGTTGTTCCGTTCTGTCCGATAGGTTGTTCCGGCATGTCCAGCACGTGCTTCTGGCACTTCTGAGAGGTGGTTCTGGCATGCCGGGCAGGTTATTCCGGAGTGTCCGGTAAGTGGTTCTGGTGTAGCCGGCAGTTCATTTTGGCGTGTCTGGCACATGGGTCCTGCGAGTCGAGCAGGTGGTTCCGGCGTGCTCGGCAGGTGGTCCAGGCATGTCCGGCAGGTGGTTCCAGTCTGTCCAGGACGTGGTTCCAGCGTGTCCGGCACGTGGT
The DNA here is from genome assembly GCF_041296235.1 of Equus asinus. Classification (NCBI taxonomy): domain Eukaryota; kingdom Metazoa; phylum Chordata; class Mammalia; order Perissodactyla; family Equidae; genus Equus; species Equus asinus. The sequence continues at coordinate 941,271 of NC_091798.1, read as the reverse complement.
TCTCTTACGTCTGAGAGGTGGTTCCTGCATGCCTGGCAGGTTATTGCGGATTGTCTGCCAGGTGGTTCTCTCATAGCCAGCTGTTGATTTTGGCCTGTCAGGCAGGTGGTTCTGGTGAGTCCAGCAGGTGGCTCCGGCGTGCTCGGCAGGTGGTTCTGGCATGTCTGGCAGGTGGTTCCGGCGAGTTGAGCAGCTGGTTCCAGCCTGTCCGTCAGGTTAGGGTTAGGGATAGGGTTAGGGTTACGGTTAGGGTTAGGGTTTAGGGTTTGGGGTTAGGGGTTAGGGTTAGGGGCAGGGTTCGGGTTAGGGTTACGGTTGGGTTAGGGTTTAGGGTTAGGCTTAGGGTTAGGGGTTAGGGTTAGGGTTAGGGTTTGGGGATAGGGTTAGGGTTAGGGTTAGGGCTAGGGTTAGGGCCCGGCACGTGGTTCCGGCGAGGCGAGCAGGTGGCTCCGGCGCGCTCGGCAAGTGCTTCCGCTGGGCCCGGCAGGTGGTTCCGGCGAGGCGAGCAGGTGGCTCCGGCGCGCCAGACAGGTGCTTCCGCTGGGCCTGGCAGGTGGTTCCGGCGAGGCGAGCAGGTTGTTCCTGCGTGCTCGGCAGGTGGTTCAGTTGGGTCTGGCAGGTGGTTTCGGTCTGTTCGGGGTGTGGTTCCAGCATCTCAGGCACATGGTTCTGGCACGTCTGAGAGGTGGTTCCGGCTGGCCCAACAGGTGTTTCTGGAGTCTCCGCCAAGTGGTTCTGGCGTAGCTGGCAGGTGGTTCCAGCCAGCCCGGCAGGTGTCTCCGGAGTGTTCACCAACTGGCTGTGGCGTAGCCGGCAGGTGATTTTGGCGTGTCCGACAGGTGGTTCTGGCGAGTCGAGCAGGTGCTTCCGGCATGCTCGGCAGGTGCTTCCGGTGTCATTGGCATGTGGTTCTGGCAGGTCTGAGAGGTGGTTCCGGCATGCCTGACAGGTGATTCCGGAGTGTTCGCCAAGCGGTTCTGGCATAGGCAGCAGGTGATTTTGCCATGTCCAGAATGTGGTTCCAGCGAGTCGAACATGTGGTTCCGGCGTGTCCGGCAGGTGTTTCCGGTCTGTCCAGCAGGTGGTTCTGGGGTGTCCGGCATGAGGTTCTGGCACGTCTGAGAGGTGGTTCCGGCCGGCCCGACATGCGTTTCCGGAGTGTCCGCCACGTGGTTCAGGCACGTCTGAGAGGTGGTTCCAGCATGCCCGGCAGGTTTTCCCGGAGAGTCCTCCAAGTGGTTCTGGCGTAGCCCGCAGGTGATTTTGGTGTGTCCGGCAGGTTGTTCCGTTCTGTCCGATAGGTTGTTCCGGCATGTCCAGCACGTGCTTCTGGCACTTCTGAGAGGTGGTTCTGGCATGCCGGGCAGGTTATTCCGGAGTGTCCGGTAAGTGGTTCTGGTGTAGCCGGCAGTTCATTTTGGCGTGTCTGGCACATGGGTCCTGCGAGTCGAGCAGGTGGTTCCGGCGTGCTCGGCAGGTGGTCCAGGCATGTCCGGCAGGTGGTTCCAGTCTGTCCAGGACGTGGTTCCAGCGTGTCCGGCACGTGGTTCTCTTACGTCTGAGAGGTGGTTCCTGCATGCCTGGCAGGTTATTGCGGATTGTCTGCCAGGTGGTTCTCTCATAGCCAGCTGTTGATTTTGGCCTGTCAGGCAGGTGGTTCTGGTGAGTCCAGCAGGTGGCTCCGGCGTGCTCGGCAGGTGGTTCTGGCATGTCTGGCAGGTGGTTCCGGCGAGTTGAGCAGCTGGTTCCAGCCTGTCCGTCAGGTTAGGGTTAGGGATAGGGTTAGGGTTACGGTTAGGGTTAGGGTTTAGGGTTTGGGGTTAGGGGTTAGGGTTAGGGGTAGGGTTCGGGTTAGGGTTACGGTTGGGTTAGGGTTTAGGGTTAGGCTTAGGGTTAGGGGTTAGGGTTAGGGTTAGGGTTTGGGGATAGGGTTAGGGTTAGGGTTAGGGCTAGGGTTAGGGCCCGGCACGTGGTTCCGGCGAGGCGAGCAGGTGGCTCCGGCGCGCTCGGCAAGTGCTTCCGCTGGGCCCGGCAGGTGGTTCCGGCGAGGCGAGCAGGTGGCTCCGGCGCGCCAGACAGGTGCTTCCGCTGGGCCTGGCAGGTGGTTCCGGCGAGGCGAGCAGGTTGTTCCTGCGTGCTCGGCAGGTGGTTCAGTTGGGTCTGGCAGGTGGTTTCGGTCTGTTCGGGGTGTGGTTCCAGCATCTCAGGCACATGGTTCTGGCACGTCTGAGAGGTGGTTCCGGCTGGCCCAACAGGTGTTTCTGGAGTCTCCGCCAAGTGGTTCTGGCGTAGCTGGCAGGTGGTTCCAGCCAGCCCGGCAGGTGTCTCCGGAGTGTTCACCAACTGGCTGTGGCGTAGCCGGCAGGTGATTTTGGCGTGTCCGACAGGTGGTTCTGGCGAGTCGAGCAGGTGCTTCCGGCATGCTCGGCAGGTGCTTCCGGTGTCATTGGCATGTGGTTCTGGCAGGTCTGAGAGGTGGTTCCGGCATGCCTGACAGGTGATTCCGGAGTGTTCGCCAAGCGGTTCTGGCATAGGCGGCAGGTGATTTTGCCATGTCCAGAATGTGGTTCCAGCGAGTCGAACATGTGGTTCCGGCGTGTCCGGCAGGTGTTTCCGGTCTGTCCAGCAGGTGGTTCTGGGGTGTCCGGCATGAGGTTCTGGCACGTCTGAGAGGTGGTTCCGGCCGGCCCGACATGCGTTTCCGGAGTGTCCGCCACGTGGTTCAGGCACGTCTGAGAGGTGGTTCCAGCATGCCCGGCAGGTTTTCCCGGAGAGTCCTCCAAGTGGTTCTGGCGTAGCCCGCAGGTGATTTTGGTGTGTCCGGCAGGTTGTTCCGTTCTGTCCGATAGGTTGTTCCGGCATGTCCAGCACGTGCTTCTGGCACTTCTGAGAGGTGGTTCTGGCATGCCGGGCAGGTTATTCCGGAGTGTCCGGTAAGTGGTTCTGGTGTAGCCGGCAGTTCATTTTGGCGTGTCTGGCACATGGGTCCTGCGAGTCGAGCAGGTGGTTCCGGCGTGCTCGGCAGGTGGTCCAGGCATGTCCGGCAGGTGGTTCCAGTCTGTCCAGGACGTGGTTCCAGCGTGTCCGGCACGTGGTTCTCTTACGTCTGAGAGGTGGTTCCTGCATGCCTGGCAGGTTATTGCGGATTGTCTGCCAGGTGGTTCTCTCATAGCCAGCTGTTGATTTTGGCCTGTCAGGCAGGTGGTTCTGGTGAGTCCAGCAGGTGGCTCCGGCGTGCTCGGCAGGTGGTTCTGGCATGTCTGGCAGGTGGTTCCGGCGAGTTGAGCAGCTGGTTCCAGCCTGTCCGTCAGGTTAGGGTTAGGGATAGGGTTAGGGTTACGGTTAGGGTTAGGGTTTAGGGTTTGGGGTTAGGGGTTAGGGTTAGGGGTAGGGTTAGGGTTAGGGTTACGGTTGGGTTAGGGTTTAGGGTTTGGGTTAGGGTTAGGGGTTAGGGTTAGGGTTAGGGTTAGGGTTAGGGGTTAGGGTTAGGGTTAGGGTTTGGGGATAGGGTTAGGGTTAGGGTTAGTGTTAGGACCCGGCAGGTGGTTCCGGCGAGCCGAGCAGGTGGCTCCGGCGCGTCCGGCAGGTGCTTCTGCTGCGCCCGGCAGGTGGTTCCGGCGAGGCGAGCAGGTGGCTCCGGCGCGCTCGGCAAGTGCTTCCGCTGGGCCCGGCAGGTGGTTCCGGCGAGGCGAGCAGGTGGCTCCGGCGCGCTTGGCAGGTGCTTCCGCTGCGCCCGGCAGGTGGTTCCGGTGAGGCGAGCAGGTGGCTCCGGCGCGCTCGGCAGGTGCTTCCGCTGCGCCCGGCAGGTGGCTCCGGCGAGGCGAGCAGGTTGTTCCTGCGTGCTCGGCAGGTGGTTCAGTTGGGTCTGGCAGGTGGTTTCGGTCTGTTCGGGGTGTGGTTCCAGCATCTCAGGCACATGGTTCTGGCACGTCTGAGAGGTGGTTCCGGCTGGCCCAACAGGTGTTTCTGGAGTCTCCGCCAAGTGGTTCTGGCGTAGCTGGCAGGTGATGTTGGCGTGACTGGCAGGTGGCTCCAGCCAGCCCGGCAGGTGTTTCCGGAGTGTTCACCAACTGGCTGTGGCGTAGCCGGCAGGTGATTTTGGCGTGTCCGACAGGTGGTTCTGGCGAGTCGAGCAGGTGCTTCCCTCATGCTCGGCAGGTGCTTCCGGTGTCATTGGCATGTGGTTCTGGCATGTCTGAGAGGTGGTTCCGGCATGCCTGACAGGTGATTCCGGAGTGTTCGCCAAGCGGTTCTGGCATAGGCGGCAGGTGATTTTGCCCTGTCCAGAATGTGGTTCCAGCGAGTCGAGCATGTGGTTCCGGCGTGTCCGGCAGGTGTTTCCGGTCTGTCCAGCAGGTGGTTCTGGGGTGTCCGGCATGAGGTTCTGGCACGTCTGAGAGGTGGTTCCGGCCGGCCCGACATGCGTTTCCGGAGTGTCCGCCACGTGGTTCAGGCACGTCTGAGAGGTGGTTCCAGCATGCCCGGCAGGTTTTCCCGGAGAGTCCTCCAAGTGGTTCTGGCGTAGCCCGCAGGTGATTTTGGTGTGTCCGGCAGGTTGTTCCGTTCTGTCCGATAGGTTGTTCCGGCATGTCCAGCACGTGCTTCTGGCACTTCTGAGAGGTGGTTCTGGCATGCCGGGCAGGTTATTCCGGAGTGTCCGGTAAGTGGTTCTGGTGTAGCCGGCAGTTCATTTTGGCGTGTCTGGCACATGGGTCCTGCGAGTCGAGCAGGTGGTTCCGGCGTGCTCGGCAGGTGGTCCAGGCATGTCCGGCAGGTGGTTCCAGTCTGTCCAGGACGTGGTTCCAGCGTGTCCGGCACGTGGTTCTCTTACGTCTGAGAGGTGGTTCCTGCATGCCTGGCAGGTTATTGCGGATTGTCTGCCAGGTGGTTCTCTCATAGCCAGCTGTTGATTTTGGCCTGTCAGGCAGGTGGTTCTGGTGAGTCCAGCAGGTGGCTCCGGCGTGCTCGGCAGGTGGTTCTGGCATGTCTGGCAGGTGGTTCCGGCGAGTTGAGCAGCTGGTTCCAGCCTGTCCGTCAGGTTAGGGTTAGGGATAGGGTTAGGGTTACGGTTAGGGTTAGGGTTTAGGGTTTGGGGTTAGGGGTTAGGGTTAGGGGTAGGGTTAGGGTTAGGGTTACGGTTGGGTTAGGGTTTAGGGTTAGGCTTAGGGTTAGGGGATAGGGTTAGGGTTAGGGTTTGGGGATAGGGTTAGGGTTAGGGTTAGGGTTAGGGCCCGGCAGGTGGTTCCGGCGAGCCGAGCAGGTGGCTCCGGCGCGCCCGGCAGGTGCTTCCGCTGCGCCCGTCAGGTGGTTCCGGCGAGGCGAGCAGGTGGCTCCGGCGCGCCGGGCAGGTGGTTCCGGCGAGGCGAGCAGGTTGTTCCTGCGTGCTCGGCAGGTGGTTCAGTTGGGTCTGGCAGGTGGTTTCGGTCTGTTCGGGGTGTGGTTCCAGCATCTCAGGCACATGGTTCTGGCACGTCTGAGAGGTGGTTCCGGCTGGCCCAACAGGTGTTTCTGGAGTCTCCGCCAAGTGGTTCTGGCGTAGCTGGCAGGTGATGTTGGCGTGACTGGCAGGTGGTTCCAGCCAGCCCGGCAGGTGTTTCCGGAGTGTTCACCAACTGGCTGTGGCGTAGCCGGCAGGTGATTTTGGCGTGTCCGACAGGTAGTTCTGGCGAGTCGAGCAGGTGCTTCCGGCATGCTCGGCAGGTGCTTCCGGTGTCATTGGCCTGTGGTTCTGGCATTTCTGAGAGGTGGTTCCGGCATGCCTGACAGGTGATTCCGGAGTGTTCGCCAAGCGGTTCTGGCATAGGCGGCAGGTGATTTTGCCATGTCCAGAATGTGGTTCCAGCGAGTCGAACATGTGGTTCCGGCGTGTCCGGCAGGTGTTTCCGGTCTGTCCAGCAGGTGGTTCTGGGGTGTCCGGCATGAGGTTCTGGCACGTCTGAGAGGTGTTTCCGGCCGGCCCGACATGCGTTTCCGGAGTGTCCGCCACGTAGTTCAGGCACGTCTGAGAGGTGGTTCCAGCATGCCCGGCAGGTTTTCCCGGAGAGTCCTCCAAGTGGTTCTGGCGTAGCCCGCAGGTGATTTTGGTGTGTCCGGCAGGTTGTTCCGTTCTGTCCGATAGGTTGTTCCGGCATGTCCAGCACGTGCTTCTGGCACTTCTGAGAGGTGGTTCTGGCATGCCGGGCAGGTTATTCCGGAGTGTCCGGTAAGTGGTTCTGGTGTAGCCGGCAGTTCATTTTGGCGTGTCTGGCACATGGGTCCTGCGAGTCGAGCAGGTGGTTCCGGCGTGCTCGGCAGGTGGTCCAGGCATGTCCGGCAGGTGGTTCCAGTCTGTCCAGGACGTGGTTCCAGCGTGTCCGGCACGTGGTTCTCTTACGTCTGAGAGGTGGTTCCTGCATGCCTGGCAGGTTATTGCGGATTGTCTGCCAGGTGGTTCTCTCATAGCCAGCTGTTGATTTTGGCCTGTCAGGCAGGTGGTTCTGGTGAGTCCAGCAGGTGGCTCCGGCGTGCTCGGCAGGTGGTTCTGGCATGTCTGGCAGGTGGTTCCGGCGAGTTGAGCAGCTGGTTCCAGCCTGTCCGTCAGGTTAGGGTTAGGGATAGGGTTAGGGTTACGGTTAGGGTTAGGGTTTAGGGTTTGGGGTTAGGGGTTAGGGTTAGGGGTAGGGTTAGGGTTAGGGTTACGGTTGGGTTAGGGTTTAGGGTTAGGCTTAGGGTTAGGGGATAGGGTTAGGGTTAGGGTTTGGGGATAGGGTTAGGGTTAGGGTTAGGGTTAGGGCCCGGCAGGTGGTTCCGGCGAGCCGAGCAGGTGGCTCCGGCGCGCCCGGCAGGTGCTTCCGCTGCGCCCGTCAGGTGGTTCCGGCGAGGCGAGCAGGTGGCTCCGGCGCGCCGGGCAGGTGGTTCCGGCGAGGCGAGCAGCTGGCTCCGGCGCGTTCGGCAGGTGCTTCCGCTGGGCCCGGTTGGTGGTTCCGGCGAGGCGAGCAGGTGGCTCCGGCGCGCTCGGCTGGTGCTTCCGCTGCGCCCGGCAGGTGGTTCCGACGAGGCGAGCAGGTTGTTCCTGCGTGCTCGGCAGGTGGTTCAGTTGGGTCTGTCAGGTGGTTTCGGTCTGTTCGGGGTGTGGTTCCAGCATCTCAGGCACATGGTTCTGGCACGTCTGAGAGGTGGTTCCGGCTGGCCCAACAGGTGTTTCTGGAGTCTCCGCCAAGTGGTTCTGGCGTAGCTGGCAGGTGATGTTGGCGTGACTGGCAGGTGGTTCCAGCCAGCCCGGCAGGTGTTTCCGGAGTGTTCACCAACTGGCTGTGGCGTAGCCGGCAGGTGATTTTGGCGTGTCCGACAGGTAGTTCTGGCGAGTCGAGCAGGTGCTTCCGGCATGCTCGGCAGGTGCTTCCGGTGTCATTGGCCTGTGGTTCTGGCATTTCTGAGAGGTGGTTCCGGCATGCCTGACAGGTGATTCCGGAGTGTTCGCCAAGCGGTTCTGGCATAGGCGGCAGGTGATTTTGCCATGTCCAGAATGTGGTTCCAGCGAGTCGAACATGTGGTTCCGGCGTGTCCGGCAGGTGTTTCCGGTCTGTCCAGCAGGTGGTTCTGGAGTCTCCGCCAAGTGGTTCTGGCACGTCTGAGAGGTGGTTCCAGCATGCCCGGCAGGTTTTCCCGGAGAGTCCTCCAAGTGGTTCTGGCGTAGCCCGCAGGTGATTTTGGTGTGTCCGGCAGGTTGTTCCGTTCTGTCCGATAGGTTGTTCCGGCATGTCCAGCACGTGCTTCTGGCACTTCTGAGAGGTGGTTCTGGCATGCCGGGCAGGTTATTCCGGAGTGTCCGGTAAGTGGTTCTGGTGTAGCCGGCAGTTCATTTTGGCGTGTCTGGCACATGGGTCCTGCGAGTCGAGCAGGTGGTTCCGGCGTGCTCGGCAGGTGGTCCAGGCATGTCCGGCAGGTGGTTCCAGTCTGTCCAGGACGTGGTTCCAGCGTGTCCGGCACGTGGTTCTCTTACGTCTGAGAGGTGGTTCCTGCATGCCTGGCAGGTTATTGCGGATTGTCTGCCAGGTGGTTCTCTCATAGCCAGCTGTTGATTTTGGCCTGTCAGGCAGGTGGTTCTGGTGAGTCCAGCAGGTGGCTCCGGCGTGCTCGGCAGGTGGTTCTGGCATGTCTGGCAGGTGGTTCCGGCGAGTTGAGCAGCTGGTTCCAGCCTGTCCGTCAGGTTAGGGTTAGGGATAGGGTTAGGGTTACGGTTAGGGTTAGGGTTTAGGGTTTGGGGTTAGGGGTTAGGGTTAGGGGTAGGGTTAGGGTTAGGGTTACGGTTGGGTTAGGGTTTAGGGTTAGGCTTAGGGTTAGGGGATAGGGTTAGGGTTAGGGTTTGGGGATAGGGTTAGGGTTAGGGTTAGGGTTAGGGCCCGGCAGGTGGTTCCGGCGAGCCGAGCAGGTGGCTCCGGCGCGCCCGGCAGGTGCTTCCGCTGCGCCCGGCAGGTGGTTCCGGCGAGGCGAGCAGGTGGCTCCGGCGCGCCGGGCAGGTGGTTCCGGCGAGGCGAGCAGCTGGCTCCGGCGCGTTCGGCAGGTGCTTCCGCTGGGCCTGGTTGGTGGTTCCGGCGAGGCGAGCAGGTGGCTCCGGCGCGCTCGGCTGGTGCTTCCGCTGCGCCCGGCAGGTGGTTCCGACGAGGCGAGCAGGTTGTTCCTGCGTGCTCGGCAGGTGGTTCAGTTGGGTCTGTCAGGTGGTTTCGGTCTGTTCGGGGTGTGGTTCCAGCATCTCAGGCACATGGTTCTGGCACGTCTGAGAGGTGGTTCCGGCTGGCCCAACAGGTGTTTCTGGAGTCTCCGCCAAGTGGTTCTGGCGTAGCTGGCAGGTGATGTTGGCGTGACTGGCAGGTGGTTCCAGCCAGCCCGGCAGGTGTTTCCGGAGTGTTCACCAACTGGCTGTGGCGTAGCCGGCAGGTGATTTTGGCGTGTCAGACAGGTGGTTCCGGCGAGCCGAGCAGGTGGCTCCGAAGCGCCCGGCAGGTGCTTCCGCTGCGCCCGGAAGGTGGTTCCGGCGAGGCGAGCAGGTGGCTCCGGCGCGCCGGGCAGGTGGTTCCGGCGAGTCGAGCAGGTGCTTCCGGCATGCTCGGCAGGTGCTTCCGGTGTCATTGGCATGTGGTTCTGGCAGGTCTGAGAGGTGGTTCCGGCATGCCTGACAGGTGATTCCGGAGTGTTCGCCAAGCGGTTCTGGCATAGGCGGCAGGTGATTTTGCCATGTCCAGAATGTGGTTCCAGCGAGTCGAACATGTGGTTCCGGCGTGTCCGGCAGGTGTTTCCGGTCTGTCCAGCAGGTGGTTCTGGGGTGTCCGGCATGAGGTTCTGGCACGTCTGAGAGGTGGTTCCGGCCGGCCCGACATGCGTTTCCGGAGTGTCCGCCACGTGGTTCAGGCACGTCTGAGAGGTGGTTCCAGCATGCCCGGCAGGTTTTCCCGGAGAGTCCTCCAAGTGGTTCTGGCGTAGCCCGCAGGTGATTTTGGTGTGTCCGGCAGGTTGTTCCGTTCTGTCCGATAGGTTGTTCCGGCATGTCCAGCACGTGCTTCTGGCACTTCTGAGAGGTGGTTCTGGCATGCCGGGCAGGTTATTCCGGAGTGTCCGGTAAGTGGTTCTGGTGTAGCCGGCAGTTCATTTTGGCGTGTCTGGCACATGGGTCCTGCGAGTCGAGCAGGTGGTTCCGGCGTGCTCGGCAGGTGGTCCAGGCATGTCCGGCAGGTGGTTCCAGTCTGTCCAGGACGTGGTTCCAGCGTGTCCGGCACGTGGTTCTCTTACGTCTGAGAGGTGGTTCCTGCATGCCTGGCAGGTTATTGCGGATTGTCTGCCAGGTGGTTCTCTCATAGCCAGCTGTTGATTTTGGCCTGTCAGGCAGGTGGTTCTGGTGAGTCCAGCAGGTGGCTCCGGCGTGCTCGGCAGGTGGTTCTGGCATGTCTGGCAGGTGGTTCCGGCGAGTTGAGCAGCTGGTTCCAGCCTGTCCGTCAGGTTAGGGTTAGGGATAGGGTTAGGGTTACGGTTAGGGTTAGGGTTTAGGGTTTGGGGTTAGGGGTTAGGGTTAGGGGTAGGGTTAGGGTTAGGGTTACGGTTGGGTTAGGGTTTAGGGTTTGGGTTAGGGTTAGGGGTTAGGGTTAGGGTTAGGGTTAGGGTTAGGGGTTAGGGTTAGGGTTAGGGTTTGGGGATAGGGTTAGGGTTAGGGTTAGTGTTAGGACCCGGCAGGTGGTTCCGGCGAGCCGAGCAGGTGGCTCCGGCGCGTCCGGCAGGTGCTTCTGCTGCGCCCGGCAGGTGGTTCCGGCGAGGCGAGCAGGTGGCTCCGGCGCGCTCGGCAAGTGCTTCCGCTGGGCCCGGCAGGTGGTTCCGGCGAGGCGAGCAGGTGGCTCCGGCGCGCTTGGCAGGTGCTTCCGCTGCGCCCGACAGGTGGTTCCGGTGAGGCGAGCAGGTGGCTCCGGCGCGCTCGGCAGGTGCTTCCGCTGCGCCCGGCAGGTGGCTCCGGCGAGGCGAGCAGGTTGTTCCTGCGTGCTCGGCAGGTGGTTCAGTTGGGTCTGGCAGGTGGTTTCGGTCTGTTCGGGGTGTGGTTCCAGCATCTGAGGCACATGGTTCTGGCACGTCTGAGAGGTGGTTCCGGCTGGCCCAACAGGTGTTTCTGGAGTCTCCGCCAAGTGGTTCTGGCGTAGCTGGCAGGTGATGTTGGCGTGACTGGCAGGTGGTTCCAGCCAGCCCGGCAGGTGTTTCCGGAGTGTTCACCAACTGGCTGTGGCGTAGCCGGCAGGTGATTTTGGCGTGTCCGACAGGTAGTTCTGGCGAGTCGAGCAGGTGCTTCCGGCATGCTCGGCAGGTGCTTCCGGTGTCATTGGCATGTGGTTCTGGCAGGTCTGAGAGGTGGTTCCGGCATGCCTGACAGGTGATTCCGGAGTGTTCGCCAAGCGGTTCTGGCATAGGCGGCAGGTGATTTTGCCATGTCCAGAATGTGGTTCCAGCGAGTCGAACATGTGGTTCCGGCGTGTCCGGCAGGTGTTTCCGGTCTGTCCAGCAGGTGGTTCTGGGGTGTCCGCCAAGTGGTTCAGGCACGTCTGAGAGGTGGTTCCAGCATGCCCGGCAGGTTTTCCCGGAGAGTCCTCCAAGTGGTTCTGGCGTAGCCCGCAGGTGATTTTGGTGTGTCCGGCAGGTTGTTCCGTTCTGTCCGATAGGTTGTTCCGGCATGTCCAGCACGTGCTTCTGGCACTTCTGAGAGGTGGTTCTGGCATGCCGGGCAGGTTATTCCGGAGTGTCCGGTAAGTGGTTCTGGTGTAGCCGGCAGTTCATTTTGGCGTGTCTGGCACATGGGTCCTGCGAGTCGAGCAGGTGGTTCCGGCGTGCTCGGCAGGTGGTCCAGGCATGTCCGGCAGGTGGTTCCAGTCTGTCCAGGACGTGGTTCCAGCGTGTCCGGCACGTGGTTCTCTTACGTCTGAGAGGTGGTTCCTGCATGCCTGGCAGGTTATTGCGGATTGTCTGCCAGGGGGTTCTCTCATAGCCAGCTGTTGATTTTGGCCTGTCAGGCAGGTGGTTCTGGTGAGTCCAGCAGGTGGCTCCGGCGTGCTCGGCAGGTGGTTCTGGCATGTCTGGCAGGTGGTTCCGGCGAGTTGAGCAGCTGGTTCCAGCCTGTCCGTCAGGTTAGGGTTAGGGATAGGGTTAGGGTTACGGTTAGGGTTAGGGTTTAGGGTTTGGGGTTAGGGGTTAGGGTTAGGGGTAGGGTTCGGGTTAGGGTTACGGTTGGGTTAGGGTTTAGGGTTAGGCTTAGGGTTAGGGGTTAGGGTTAGGGTTAGGGTTTGGGGATAGGGTTAGGGTTAGGGTTAGGGTTAGGGCCCGGCAGGTGGTTCCGGCAAGCCAAGCAGGTGGCTCCGGCGCGCCCGGCAGGTGCTTCCACTGCGCCCGGCAGGTGGTTCCGGCGAGGCGAGCAGGTGACTCCGGCACGCCGGGCAGGTGGTTCCGGCGAGGCGAGCAGGTGGCTCCGGCGCGCTCGGCAGGTGCTTCCGCTGGGCCCGGCTGGTGGTTCCGGCGTGGCGAGCAGGTGGCTCCGGCGCGCTCGGCAGGTGCTTCCGCTGCGCCCGGCAGGTGGTTCCGGTGAGGCGAGCAGGTTGTTCCTGCGTGCTCGGCAGGTGGTTCAGTTGGGTCTGGCAGGTGGTTTCGGTCTGTTCGGGGTGTGGTTCCAGCATCTCAGGCACATGGTTCTGGCACGTCTGAGAGGTGGTTCCGGCTGGCCCAACAGGTGTTTCTGGAGTCTCCGCCAAGTGGTTCTGGCGTAGCTGGCAGGTGATGTTGGCGTGACTGGCAGGTGGTTCCAGCCAGCCCGGCAGGTGTTTCCGGAGTGTTCACCAACTGGCTGTGGCGTAGCCGGCAGGTGATTTTGGCGTGTCCGACAGGTAGTTCTGGCGAGTCGAGCAGGTGCTTCCGGCATGCTCGGCAGGTGCTTCCGGTGTCATTGGCCTGTGGTTCTGGCATTTCTGAGAGGTGGTTCCGGCATGCCTGACAGGTGATTCCGGAGTGTTCGCCAAGCGGTTCTGGCATAGGCGGCAGGTGATTTTGCCATGTCCAGAATGTGGTTCCAGCGAGTCGAACATGTGGTTCCGGCGTGTCCGGCAGGTGTTTCCGGTCTGTCCAGCAGGTGGTTCTGGGGTGTCCGCCAAGTGGTTCAGGCACGTCTGAGAGGTGGTTCCAGCATGCCCGGCAGGTTTTCCCGGAGAGTCCTCCAAGTGGTTCTGGCGTAGCCCGCAGGTGATTTTGGTGTGTCCGGCAGGTTGTTCCGTTCTGTCCGATAGGTTGTTCCGGCATGTCCAGCACGTGCTTCTGGCACTTCTGAGAGGTGGTTCTGGCATGCCGGGCAGGTTATTCCGGAGTGTCCGGTAAGTGGTTCTGGTGTAGCCGGCAGTTCATTTTGGCGTGTCTGGCACATGGGTCCTGCGAGTCGAGCAGGTGGTTCCGGCGTGCTCGGCAGGTGGTCCAGGCATGTCCGGCAGGTGGTTCCAGTCTGTCCAGGACGTGGTTCCAGCGTGTCCGGCACGTGGTTCTCTTACGTCTGAGAGGTGGTTCCTGCATGCCTGGCAGGTTATTGCGGATTGTCTGCCAGGTGGTTCTCTCATAGCCAGCTGTTGATTTTGGCCTGTCAGGCAGGTGGTTCTGGTGAGTCCAGCAGGTGGCTCCGGCGTGCTCGGCAGGTGGTTCTGGCATGTCTGGCAGGTGGTTCCGGCGAGTTGAGCAGCTGGTTCCAGCCTGTCCGTCAGGTTAGGGTTAGGGATAGGGTTAGGGTTACGGTTAGGGTTAGGGTTTAGGGTTTGGGGTTAGGGGTTAGGGTTAGGGGTAGGGTTAGGGTTAGGGTTACGGTTGGGTTAGGGTTTAGGGTTAGGCTTAGGGTTAGGGGATAGGGTTAGGGTTAGGGTTTGGGGATAGGGTTAGGGTTAGGGTTAGGGTTAGGGCCCGGCAGGTGGTTCCGGCGAGCCGAGCAGGTGGCTCCGGCGCGCCCGGCAGGTGCTTCCGCTGCGCCCGGCAGGTGGTTCCGGCAAGGCGAGCAGGTGGCTCCGGCGCGCCGGGCAGGTGGTTCCGGCGAGGCGAGCAGCTGGCTCCGGCGCGTTCGGCAGGTGCTTCCGCTGGGCCTGGTTGGTGGTTCCGGCGAGGCGAGCAGGTGGCTCCGGCGCGCTCGGCTGGTGCTTCCGCTGCGCCCGGCAGGTGGTTCCGACGAGGCGAGCAGGTTGTTCCTGCGTGCTCGGCAGGTGGTTCAGTTGGGTCTGTCAGGTGGTTTCGGTCTGTTCGGGGTGTGGTTCCAGCATCTCAGGCACATGGTTCTGGCACGTCTGAGAGGTGGTTCCGGCTGGCCCAACAGGTGTTTCTGGAGTCTCCGCCAAGTGGTTCTGGCGTAGCTGGCAGGTGATGTTGGCGTGACTGGCAGGTGGTTCCAGCCAGCCCGGCAGGTGTTTCCGGAGTGTTCACCAACTGGCTGTGGCGTAGCCGGCAGGTGATTTTGGCGTGTCCGACAGGTAGTTCTGGCGAGTCGAGCAGGTGCTTCCGGCATGCTCGGCAGGTGCTTCCGGTGTCATTGGCCTGTGGTTCTGGCATTTCTGAGAGGTGGTTCCGGCATGCCTGACAGGTGATTCCGGAGTGTTCGCCAAGCGGTTCTGGCATAGGCGGCAGGTGATTTTGCCATGTCCAGAATGTGGTTCCAGCGAGTCGAACATGTGGTTCCGGCGTGTCCGGCAGGTGTTTCCGGTCTGTCCAGCAGGTGGTTCTGGGGTGTCCGCCAAGTGGTTCAGGCACGTCTGAGAGGTGGTTCCAGCATGCCCGGCAGGTTTTCCCGGAGAGTCCTCCAAGTGGTTCTGGCGTAGCCCGCAGGTGATTTTGGTGTGTCCGGCAGGTTGTTCCGTTCTGTCCGATAGGTTGTTCCGGCATGTCCAGCACGTGCTTCTGGCACTTCTGAGAGGTGGTTCTGGCATGCCGGGCAGGTTATTCCGGAGTGTCCGGTAAGTGGTTCTGGTGTAGCCGGCAGTTCATTTTGGCGTGTCTGGCACATGGGTCCTGCGAGTCGAGCAGGTGGTTCCGGCGTGCTCGGCAGGTGGTCCAGGCATGTCCGGCAGGTGGTTCCAGTCTGTCCAGGACGTGGTTCCAGCGTGTCCGGCACGTGGTTCTCTTACGTCTGAGAGGTGGTTCCTGCATGCCTGGCAGGTTATTGCGGATTGTCTGCCAGGTGGTTCTCTCATAGCCAGCTGTTGATTTTGGCCTGTCAGGCAGGTGGTTCTGGTGAGTCCAGCAGGTGGCTCCGGCGTGCTCGGCAGGTGGTTCTGGCATGTCTGGCAGGTGGTTCCGGCGAGTTGAGCAGCTGGTTCCAGCCTGTCCGTCAGGTTAGGGTTAGGGATAGGGTTAGGGTTACGGTTAGGGTTAGGGTTTAGGGTTTGGGGTTAGGGGTTAGGGTTAGGGGTAGGGTTAGGGTTAGGGTTACGGTTGGGTTAGGGTTTAGGGTTTGGGTTAGGGTTAGGGGTTAGGGTTAGGGTTAGGGTTAGGGTTAGGGGTTAGGGTTAGGGTTAGGGTTTGGGGATAGGGTTAGGGTTAGGGTTAGTGTTAGGACCCGGCAGGTGGTTCCGGCGAGCCGAGCAGGTGGCTCCGGCGCGTCCGGCAGGTGCTTCTGCTGCGCCCGGCAGGTGGTTCCGGCGAGGCGAGCAGGTGGCTCCGGCGCGCTCGGCAAGTGCTTCCGCTGGGCCCGGCAGGTGGTTCCGGCGAGGCGAGCAGGTGGCTCCGGCGCGCTTGGCAGGTGCTTCCGCTGCGCCCGACAGGTGGTTACGGTGAGGCGAGCAGGTGGCTCCGGCGCGCTCGGCAGGTGCTTCCGCTGCGCCCGGCAGGTGGCTCCGGCGAGGCGAGCAGGTTGTTCCTGCGTGCTCGGCAGGTGGTTCAGTTGGGTCTGGCAGGTGGTTTCGGTCTGTTCGGGGTGTGGTTCCAGCATCTCAGGCACATGGTTCTGGCACGTCTGAGAGGTGGTTCCGGCTGGCCCAACAGGTGTTTCTGGAGTCTCCGCCAAGTGGTTCTGGCGTAGCTGGCAGGTGATGTTGGCGTGACTGGCAGGTGGTTCCAGCCAGCCCGGCAGGTGTTTCCGGAGTGTTCACCAACTGGCTGTGGCGTAGCCGGCAGGTGATTTTGGCGTGTCCGACAGGTGGTTCTGGCGAGTCGAGCAGGTGCTTCCGGCATGTTCGGCAGGTGCTTCCGGTGTCATTGGCATGTGGTTCTGGCATGTCTGAGAGGTGGTTCCGGCATGCCTGACAGGTGATTCCGGAGTGTTCGCCAAGCGGTTCTGGCATAGGCGGCAGGTGATTTTGCCATGTCCAGAATGTGGTTCCAGCGAGTCGAACATGTGGTTCCGGCGTGTCCGGCAGGTGTTTCCGGTCTGTCCAGCAGGTGGTTCTGGGGTGTCCGGCATGAGGTTCTGGCACGTCTGAGAGGTGGTTCCGGCCGGCCCGACATGCGTTTCCGGAGTGTCCGCCACGTGGTTCAGGCACGTCTGAGAGGTGGTTCCAGCATGCCCGGCAGGTTTTCCCGGAGAGTCCTCCAAGTGGTTCTGGCGTAGCCCGCAGGTGATTTTGGTGTGTCCGGCAGGTTGTTCCGTTCTGTCCGATAGGTTGTTCCGGCATGTCCAGCACGTGCTTCTGGCACTTCTGAGAGGTGGTTCTGGCATGCCGGGCAGGTTATTCCGGAGTGTCCGGTAAGTGGTTCTGGTGTAGCCGGCAGTTCATTTTGGCGTGTCTGGCACATGGGTCCTGCGAGTCGAGCAGGTGGTTCCGGCGTGCTCGGCAGGTGGTCCAGGCATGTCCGGCAGGTGGTTCCAGTCTGTCCAGGACGTGGTTCCAGCGTGTCCGGCACGTGGTTCTCTTACGTCTGAGAGGTGGTTCCTGCATGCCTGGCAGGTTATTGCGGATTGTCTGCCAGGGGGTTCTCTCATAGCCAGCTGTTGATTTTGGCCTGTCAGGCAGGTGGTTCTGGTGAGTCCAGCAGGTGGCTCCGGCGTGCTCGGCAGGTGGTTCTGGCATGTCTGGCAGGTGGTTCCGGCGAGTTGAGCAGCTGGTTCCAGCCTGTCCGTCAGGTTAGGGTTAGGGATAGGGTTAGGGTTACGGTTAGGGTTAGGGTTTAGGGTTTGGGGTTAGGGGTTAGGGTTAGGGGTAGGGTTAGGGTTAGGGTTACGGTTTGGTTAGGGTTTAGGGTTAGGCTTAGGGTTAGGGGTTAGGGTTAGGGTTAGGGTTTGGGGATAGGGTTAGGGTTAGGGTTAGGGTTAGGGCCCGGCACGTGGTTCCGGCGAGGTGAGCAGGTGGCTCCGGAGCGCTCGGCAGGTGCTTCCTCTGGGCCCGGCAGGTGGTTCCGGCGAGGCGAGCAGGTGGCTCCGGCGTGCTTGGCACGTGCTTCCGCTGGGCCCGGCAGGTGGTTCCGGCAAGGCGAGCAGGTGGCTCCGGCGCGCTCGGCAGGTGCTTCCGCTGCACCCGGCAGGTGGTTCCGGCGAGGCGAGCAGGTGGCTCCGGCGCGCCCGGCAGGTGCTTCTGCTGGGCCTGGCAGGTGGTTCCGGCGAGGCGAGCAGGTGGCTCCGGCGCGCCGGGCAGGTGGTTCCGGCGAGGCGAGCAGGTGGCTCCGGCGCGCTCGGCAGGTGCTTCCGCTGCGCCCGGCAGGTGGTTCCGGCGAGGCGAGCAGGTTGTTCCTGCGTGCTCGGCAGGTGGTTCAGTTGGGTCTGTCAGGTGGTTTCGGTCTGTTCGGGGTGTGGTTCCAGCATCTCAGGCACATGGTTCTGGCACGTCTGAGAGGTGGTTCCGGCTGGCCCAACAGGTGTTTCTGGAGTCTCCGCCAAGTGGTTCTGGCGTAGCTGGCAGGTGATGTTGGCGTGACTGGCAGGTGGTTCCAGCCAGCCCGGCAGGTGTTTCCGGAGTGTTCACCAACTGGCTGTGGCGTAGCCGGCAGGTGATTTTGGCCTGTCAGGCCGGTGGTTCCGGCGAGCCGAGCAGGTGGCTCCGGCGCGCCCGGCAGGTGCTTCCGCTGCGCCCGGCAGGTGGTTCCGGCGAGGCGAGCAGGTGGCTCCGGCGCGCCGGGCAGGTGGTTCCGGCGAGTCGAGCAGGTGCTTCCGGCATGCTCGGCAGGTGCTTCCGGTGTCATTGGCATGTGGTTCTGGCAGGTCTGAGAGGTGGTTCCGGCATGCCTGACAGGTGATTCCGGAGTGTTCGCCAAGCGGTTCTGGCATAGGCGGCAGGTGATTTTGCCATGTCCAGAATGTGGTTCCAGCGAGTCGAACATGTGGTTCCGGCGTGTCCGGCAGGTGTTTCCGGTCTGTCCAGCAGGTGGTTCTGGGGTGTCCGGCATGAGGTTCTGGCACGTCTGAGAGGTGGTTCCGGCCGGCCCGACATGCGTTTCCGGAGTGTCCGCCACGTGGTTCAGGCACGTCTGAGAGGTGGTTCCAGCATGCCCAGCAGGTTTTCCCGGAGAGTCCTCCAAGTGGTTCTGGCGTAGCCCGCAGGTGATTTTGGTGTGTCCGGCAGGTTGTTCCGTTCTGTCCGATAGGTTGTTCCGGCATGTCCAGCACGTGCTTCTGGCACTTCTGAGAGGTGGTTCTGGCATGCCGGGCAGGTTATTCCGGAGTGTCCGGTAAGTGGTTCTGGTGTAGCCGGCAGTTCATTTTGGCGTGTCTGGCACATGGGTCCTGCGAGTCGAGCAGGTGGTTCCGGCGTGCTCGGCAGGTGGTCCAGGCATGTCCGGCAGGTGGTTCCAGTCTGTCCAGGACGTGGTTCCAGCGTGTCCGGCACGTGGTTCTCTTACGTCTGAGAGGTGGTTCCTGCATGCCTGGCAGGTTATTGCGGATTGTCTGCCAGGTGGTTCTCTCATAGCCAGCTGTTGATTTTGGCCTGTCAGGCAGGTGGTTCTGGTGAGTCCAGCAGGTGGCTCCGGCGTGCTCGGCAGGTGGTTCTGGCATGTCTGGCAGGTGGTTCCGGCGAGTTGAGCAGCTGGTTCCAGCCTGTCCGTCAGGTTAGGGTTAGGGATAGGGTTAGGGTTACGGTTAGGGTTAGGGTTTAGGGTTTGGGGTTAGGGGTTAGGGTTAGGGGTAGGGTTAGGGTTAGGGTTACGGTTTGGTTAGGGTTTAGGGTTAGGCTTAGGGTTAGGGGTTGGGGTTAGGGTTAGGGTTTGGGGATAGGGTTAGGGTTAGGGTTAGGGTTAGGGCCCGGCACGTGGTTCCGGCGAGGTGAGCAGGTGGCTCCGGAGCGCTCGGCAGGTGCTTCCTCTGGGCCCGGCAGGTGGTTCCGGCGAGGCGAGCAGGTGGCTCCGGCGCGCTCGGCAGGTGCTTCCGCTGCGCCCGGCAGGTGGTTCCGGCGAGGCGAGCAGGTTGTTCCTGCGTGCTCGGCAGGTGGTTCAGTTGGGTCTGGCAGGTGGTTTCGGTCTGTTCGGGGTGTGGTTCCAGCATCTCAGGCACATGGTTCTGGCACGTCTGAGAGGTGGTTCCGGCTGGCCCAACAGGTGTTTCTGGAGTCTCCGCCAAGTGGTTCTGGCGTAGCTGGCAGGTGATGTTGGCGTGACTGGCAGGTGGTTCCAGCCAGCCCGGCAGGTGTTTCCGGAGTGTTCACCAACTGGCTGTGGCGTAGCCGGCAGGTGATTTTGGCGTGTCCGACAGGTGGTTCTGGCGAGTCGAGCAGGTGCTTCCGGCATGTTCGGCAGGTGCTTCCGGTGTCATTGGCATGTGGTTCTGGCATGTCTGAGAGGTGGTTCCGGCATGCCTGACAGGTGATTCCGGAGTGTTCGCCAAGCGGTTCTGGCATAGGCGGCAGGTGATTTTGCCATGTCCAGAATGTGGTTCCAGCGAGTCGAACATGTGGTTCCGGCGTGTCCGGCAGGTGTTTCCGGTCTGTCCAGCAGGTGGTTCTGGGGTGTCCGGCATGAGGTTCTGGCACGTCTGAGAGGTGGTTCCGGCCGGCCCGACATGCGTTTCCGGAGTGTCCGCCACGTGGTTCAGGCACGTCTGAGAGGTGGTTCCAGCATGCCCGGCAGGTTTTCCCGGAGAGTCCTCCAAGTGGTTCTGGCGTAGCCCGCAGGTGATTTTGGTGTGTCCGGCAGGTTGTTCCGTTCTGTCCGATAGGTTGTTCCGGCATGTCCAGCACGTGCTTCTGGCACTTCTGAGAGGTGGTTCTGGCATGCCGGGCAGGTTATTCCGGAGTGTCCGGTAAGTGGTTCTGGTGTAGCCGGCAGTTCATTTTGGCGTGTCTGGCACATGGGTCCTGCGAGTCGAGCAGGTGGTTCCGGCGTGCTCGGCAGGTGGTCCAGGCATGTCCGGCAGGTGGTTCCAGTCTGTCCAGGACGTGGTTCCAGCGTGTCCGGCACGTGGTTCTCTTACGTCTGAGAGGTGGTTCCTGCATGCCTGGCAGGTTATTGCGGATTGTCTGCCAGGGGGTTCTCTCATAGCCAGCTGTTGATTTTGGCCTGTCAGGCAGGTGGTTCTGGTGAGTCCAGCAGGTGGCTCCGGCGTGCTCGGCAGGTGGTTCTGGCATGTCTGGCAGGTGGTTCCGGCGAGTTGAGCAGCTGGTTCCAGCCTGTCCGTCAGGTTAGGGTTAGGGATAGGGTTAGGGTTACGGTTAGGGTTAGGGTTTAGGGTTTGGGGTTAGGGGTTAGGGTTAGGGGTAGGGTTAGGGTTAGGGTTACGGTTTGGTTAGGGTTTAGGGTTAGGCTTAGGGTTAGGGGTTGGGGTTAGGGTTAGGGTTTGGGGATAGGGTTAGGGTTAGGGTTAGGGTTAGGGCCCGGCACGTGGTTCCGGCGAGGTGAGCAGGTGGCTCCGGAGCGCTCGGCAGGTGCTTCCTCTGGGCCCGGCAGGTGGTTCCGGCGAGGCGAGCAGGTGGCTCCGGCGTGCTTGGCACGTGCTTCCGCTGGGCCCGGCAGGTGGTTCCGGCAAGGCGAGCAGGTGGCTCCGGCGCGCTCGGCAGGTGCTTCCGCTGCACCCGGCAGGTGGTTCCGGCGAGGCGAGCAGGTGGCTCCGGCGCGCCCGGCAGGTGCTTCTGCTGGGCCTGGCAGGTGGTTCCGGCGAGGCGAGCAGGTGGCTCCGGCGCGCCGGGCAGGTGGTTCCGGCGAGGCGAGCAGGTGGCTCCGGCGCGCTCGGCAGGTGCTTCCGCTGGGCCCGGCTGGTGGTTCCGGCGAGGCGAGCAGGTGGCTCCGGCGCGCTCGGCAGGTGCTTCCGCTGCGCCCGGCAGGTGGTTCCGGCGAGGCGAGCAGGTTGTTCCTGCGTGCTCGGCAGGTGGTTCAGTTGGGTCTGGCAGGTGGTTTCGGTCTGTTCGGGGTGTGGTTCCAGCATCTCAGGCACATGGTTCTGGCACGTCTGAGAGGTGGTTCCGGCTGGCCCAACAGGTGTTTCTGGAGTCTCCGCCAAGTGGTTCTGGCGTAGCTGGCAGGTGATGTTGGCGTGACTGGCAGGTGGTTCCAGCCAGCCCGGCAGGTGTTTCCGGAGTGTTCACCAACTGGCTGTGGCGTAGCCGGCAGGTGATTTTGGCGTGTCCGACAGGTGGTTCTGGCGAGTCGAGCAGGTGCTTCCGGCATGCTCGGCAGGTGCTTCCGGTGTCATTGGCATGTGGTTCTGGCATGTCTGAGAGGTGGTTCCGGCATGCCTGACAGGTGATTCCGGAGTGTTCGCCAAGCGGTTCTGGCATAGGCGGCAGGTGATTTTGCCATGTCCAGAATGTGGTTCCAGCGAGTCGAACATGTGGTTCCGGCGTGTCCGGCAGGTGTTTCCGGTCTGTCCAGCAGGTGGTTCTGGGGTGTCCGGCATGAGGTTCTGGCACGTCTGAGAGGTGGTTCCGGCCGGCCCGACATGCGTTTCCGGAGTGTCCGCCACGTGGTTCAGGCACGTCTGAGAGGTGGTTCCAGCATGCCCGGCAGGTTTTCCCGGAGAGTCCTCCAAGTGGTTCTGGCGTAGCCCGCAGGTGATTTTGGTGTGTCCGGCAGGTTGTTCCGTTCTGTCCGATAGGTTGTTCCGGCATGTCCAGCACGTGCTTCTGGCACTTCTGAGAGGTGGTTCTGGCATGCCGGGCAGGTTATTCCGGAGTGTCCGGTAAGTGGTTCTGGTGTAGCCGGCAGTTCATTTTGGCGTGTCTGGCACATGGGTCCTGCGAGTCGAGCAGGTGGTTCCGGCGTGCTCGGCAGGTGGTCCAGGCATGTCCGGCAGGTGGTTCCAGTCTGTCCAGGACGTGGTTCCAGCGTGTCCGGCACGTGGTTCTCTTACGTCTGAGAGGTGGTTCCTGCATGCCTGGCAGGTTATTGCGGATTGTCTGCCAGGTGGTTCTCTCATAGCCAGCTGTTGATTTTGGCCTGTCAGGCAGGTGGTTCTGGTGAGTCCAGCAGGTGGCTCCGGCGTGCTCGGCAGGTGGTTCTGGCATGTCTGGCAGGTGGTTCCGGCGAGTTGAGCAGCTGGTTCCAGCCTGTCCGTCAGGTTAGGGTTAGGGATAGGGTTAGGGTTACGGTTAGGGTTAGGGTTTAGGGTTTGGGGTTAGGGGTTAGGGTTAGGGGTAGGGTTAGGGTTAGGGTTACGGTTGGGTTAGGGTTTAGGGTTTGGGTTAGGGTTAGGGGTTAGGGTTAGGGTTAGGGTTAGGGTTAGGGGTTAGGGTTAGGGTTAGGGTTTGGGGATAGGGTTAGGGTTAGGGTTAGTGTTAGGACCCGGCAGGTGGTTCCGGCGAGCCGAGCAGGTGGCTCCGGCGCGTCCGGCAGGTGCTTCTGCTGCGCCCGGCAGGTGGTTCCGGCGAGGCGAGCAGGTGGCTCCGGCGCGCTCGGCAAGTGCTTCCGCTGGGCCCGGCAGGTGGTTCCGGCGAGGCGAGCAGGTGGCTCCGGCGCGCTTGGCAGGTGCTTCCGCTGCGCCCGACAGGTGGTTCCGGTGAGGCGAGCAGGTGGCTCCGGCGCGCTCGGCAGGTGCTTCCGCTGCGCCCGGCAGGTGGCTCCGGCGAGGCGAGCAGGTTGTTCCTGCGTGCTCGGCAGGTGGTTCAGTTGGGTCTGGCAGGTGGTTTCGGTCTGTTCGGGGTGTGGTTCCAGCATCTCAGGCACATGGTTCTGGCACGTCTGAGAGGTGGTTCCGGCTGGCCCAACAGGTGTTTCTGGAGTCTCCGCCAAGTGGTTCTGGCGTAGCTGGCAGGTGATGTTGGCGTGACTGGCAGGTGGTTCCAGCCAGCCCGGCAGGTGTTTCCGGAGTGTTCACCAACTGGCTGTGGCGTAGCCGGCAGGTGATTTTGGCGTGTCCGACAGGTGGTTCTGGCGAGTCGAGCAGGTGCTTCCGGCATGTTCGGCAGGTGCTTCCGGTGTCATTGGCATGTGGTTCTGGCATGTCTGAGAGGTGGTTCCGGCATGCCTGACAGGTGATTCCGGAGTGTTCGCCAAGCGGTTCTGGCATAGGCGGCAGGTGATTTTGCCATGTCCAGAATGTGGTTCCAGCGAGTCGAACATGTGGTTCCG